>NC_089823.1:160473661-160781411 GCF_035046505.1 Tiliqua scincoides | reverse complement strand
ATTGGTACAAGGGGAAGGTGGTGACTTCTACCAACTCAACCCTCTGTTGATTTTTGCTAAGCCAGAAACCAGCACCATCACCAGCAAATATTTTCCTCCTGCTGTGAACATTCTTTGAGTTGGGTAAAAATGCAGAGATTTCCTATAATACACCAACTCTAGCCCATCAGAAGAGCAAGATTGAGCGATGTGGCCCCGGCAACTGAAAATTTGCTTTAGATATCTCCCTGCTTAGAGACCTCCCCATCAGCTCAATGATTTTGTCGTACATGTGTTGGGGGGCATTGAGACCCCAGACGAAATCCCAGTGGTTCCAGTCTGAGATATTCTCATGCTAAATCAGATTATTAATATGAGAAAGTAAATTCAGTGTATCTTCTGGATCTCCAATCAAGTCTTTTCCACCAGACCACACGGCAGTTGGCACTGCTCTCTTTTCTATTTTCTATTCAGGAGGGCAGCTCTACATGAGAAAAACAGAGAGAATAATATTTTAGGGCACAATCCTAACCCACTTTCCAGCACTGACATAAGGACAATGCAGCTCCGAAGTAAGGGAACAAACATTCCCTTACTTTGAGGAGGCCTCCATGAGTGCCACCCAACTGCAGCACACATCCCATTGACACAGCTATGCCAGTGCTGGAAAGTTGGTTAGGATTTGGGTCTTAGATTAAAATAAAATTGTGAGAGCACTGTCGTATACTTGAACTCACTCCCAGGGTTTTGGGGTGCTCAGAGTTGTTGGTTCTGAACCCTAGAGCCCTCAAAGATCCCTGTTCGGTAGTACTGCCACCACCCTGTAGGAGCCAGTGTCCCAGACAGGGAAACTGAGACCCTCTAGGCTTAACTATATCCCTTGTAGGCAATGAACACTTTCTTTACTTAAAGTCTCAGTCCTCAAGTTACTAGTCCACAATGAGGATTTTTGGTAGCTTGCTGAACAGCTAGGCAGGATTCTGAACCTTTGTCCCCAACAGACAATGAACCAACATGGTAAAAAGATTTTTACTTTATTAAGTACATAAGGTTACAAAAAGTTACAAAAGGCAGCAAATGCTAGAGACATAAAAACTTCTAGGAAACATAACAGCATAAAACAACAAAGCTAACTGGCTAACTCTATTATTCTCTGACTCTCACCTGGGTCAGCTTCTTTTGTAGATCCTCAGGCCAGTTACCTATGGCCACATGGTCCTGGCGGGGCAGGATGTGCACCCACCTCCTATCTCACCAAGAGAAAAAGACCAAAAGACCCTGTCCTCAGGAAGTGGGGCTGGAAGCTCACCCTCTCAGCAATTCCCTCCCCCCTGGAGATCTACAGCTGCATTCTATCCTTGATGGGCATCTTTCTGGCTGCCTAGGTGCTACATAATCACCTTCCATTGAGTTGTAAATTCCTAGCAGCTAGGAACTGCAAGCCACTTTGGTGTTACTGTTTTAGCTTGGTTCAGGCTTTACATGTTACTAGGCCTAAACTGTACATATTCATGACAAGCACCTTACAGCATTTCAGACTAGCTTGGGCTGATTGGTATCTTATGTAGCTGACTGTTTTTTGCTTAGATACACATGGTCCACTAACATCTTTTAGTACATAGTTAGAAATTTGCTGTAGTTAAGGCATAACTAACCTCTGTTAAGCAATTGAGAATATACAACTCTTGCTCAAGGAATTAAGTGCTTAAGGGCACAATCCTAACCAACTTTCCAGTACTGGTATAGCTGTGCCAGTGGGGTGTGTGCTGCATCAGGGGGGCAGTCATGGAGGCCTCCTCAAGGTAAGGCAATGTTTGTTTCCTTACCTCAGAGTTGCATTGCCCTTATTTTGATGCTGGAAAGTGGGTTAGGATTGTGGCCTAAGAGCTTAATAGCCCAATCCTACCTAACAACCCGTGCAGCAGTGCAGTACCACCAATATGTGCTGGAGGCCTTCTCTGGAGACCTCTGGAGGCCTCCTTGGGGCACGGGGATATTTGTTCCCTTCTCCCAGGGTAAGCCCCTGCTGGCCAGTTGTGTCAATTTGGGCCTGCATCAGTGCTATTGCTGGTGTAAGATCATGTGGATGTGTGAAGGCAGATCAGGTCCAGTAAGGAGGTTAGGATTTGGTGGGTGCTGCTGCTGCTGAACCTGCCCCTTCCTGGGCCTCCTCCTTGTCCCATTCCACCCATCCCTCACCCCATTCAACCCCTCCCCATCTCCCTCCCAGCCCCTGTGCAGTCTTACCACGGGCAGCAGGTGTTTTGTGTCTGCTGTTGTGCAGACCCGGCTACTTGCTGCTTGTGGCAACAACCATGTTGCGCTCTCTGGTATGTCACATTTGTGACAGCAGGAAAGCAGGTTATTCCGCCAGTGGTGTAACATATCCTTAGGACTGGGCCATCAGAACTGTTTCTCTGAATCAACCAAATTCCACCTAGTTCTGCATTCTTTCTTCCATAGTGGCTAGACAAAGCATCTTTGCTGCCTACAAATCATAAGCTCTTTTGGAGCTTCTGTTTACTAAGATGAAACTGGGATGTCAGCATATCCTGAGATTTGTCCAGCCAGCCAACTTCCTACCTTCCAGGTGAAAGAAAGCAAATGCTGGGTGCAATTAGCTTGCAAAAGTTTTTATATCCAACACTTATCCAGAAATCTCCATGAACTGAAAAATGGCTAAAAAGCCCATTACATTTTGCTGTTCTATTAAGTAGCAGCAATTCCAAGTCCTTTTTATCTGGTCCTCAGGCTCTCAGCTGCTGAGTAGTGCTGAGGTGTTACTTCTGAAAGGGAAGCCTACTTGAAAATGGGGCTCTCCAATATCTTGAAATATGATCAAGATGTGTGTGTTTTCTCTTCTGTCATTTGAAGCTAATGGGTTCTTAAGTAAGAAAAAATGCTTATTTTTGGTTAAGACCTGTTTAATGACATCACTTCCTGCCTAATGACATCATTTCTGGCCCTCAGCAGGCATCATGAATGTTGTTCGGCCCTTGACATGAAACAAGTTTGACACCCCTGTTCTAGTACCTGGAAACTTACAATACTCAGCAACCCTTTGGTCCTGGAGATGCCGGATACCTCAAATTTTACTGCATTTAATAACATTTCTGTTTTTGCAGTTCCAAGGAGATCAACTTTACCTGGATACATTTTTTGCCAACATGTAAAGAGGGAGGTCTAGATTGTGATGCCATGGTCAAAACGACTGATTTTAAATTATTTTAGGACAAGGGCACTTTCAAGTAATTGTGAATTGTGCAAATCAAACTAAACATCAGCTGAACTTTCAGCAGCAAAGCATTTGAATTAAATGTTAAAAAAGAAAAGAAAAGATTGTGTGTGAAGAAAGCAGAGTGAATAATTTGAGAATTTAACTCTAAATTTATGTTTAACTCTCATACTGATCGCGTTGAGAGCTTGACAGATGAACAGTAGCAGAGCCTGCAAGGGGGGGGGGGCAGAGCTGTAAGTGCCGCAGAACTCCTGAAACTCACTGTGTAAGCTGCCCCATGGCCATTCCAAGGAGCGAAAGCAACTTGGAAGCGCCTCCTCTGTGTTGCTTTCATCCCTGGACAGGCTCCCCAAGAGCATGGGGAGGGGCAGCTTACAGGGGAGGTTTCAGAGCCATGGGGCACTGAAACTCTGCCCCCAGTTCAGCTACTGAGTTGGATGGTGTCCACTCACAGCAACACTGCAGTGAGTGCTCACATGATGCAACCTTCTACTTTTTAAATTTTGACTTATTTTTAATTTTCATATTTGTCAGACAAAAGCTCTGTCTTACTTGGTTGTATCTTGCCTGATTCTCCTCTCTCCCATAGTCAAAACATCTGAACAATCCTGATTCTCCTCCCTTATTGAAGAGTGAGGAAAACACATCATTAGTCATTCTGTAATAGTCACAATTCAAGGGCTGTAATGTCTTCCATTCACACAGAAGCTCAAACAAACTTAGGGCACAATCTTAACCAGGTCTACTCAGAAGTAAGTCCTATTGTGTTAAGTGGGGCTTACTCTCAGGAAAATGTGGTTAGGATTACAGCCTTAAGCATCATGTTTGGTGTTGGTATTTCAGGCATTATTCCATCTGCACCACTCCCAGGATAGCAAAGTCTTTCCTTCTCTGATAACAACACTGACCTTCTTCCTAGGAACTAATGCTTGCCATTCATCTCTACAATAGTTCAACAAAATAATCTGTGGGAAATTGGGCCAAGGAAGATGACCAGCTATGAGCAGTACACTATGTGCAGGATCTCCATTCTGTGGAAGAGTCCACTCACAGAAAGTTGTCTATTTTTTCCATCAAACGTTAGATTTAAAAACAAAGCTGCTCAGCTCCTAAGTGAAAATGTGCCAGTCCTTCTACTGAGGACAAACGGATCTAAAAAAAATCTAGGACCTTCTCACCATGGACAACTTAACACAACAAAAAGGCACAAATCAAAGGATTAAGGAAAACAGACCATTTTATGGGAAACTGGCAGCCTGAACTATCCAAAAACATATAAAACCATTGGTCTTTATGAATGAATCTTCATGTTGAGGTAGGTTACTTGAACCAGTTATTGGGTGTTAGCTCTTTCATGAATGAGCAACCTGATAGTAAGGTGGTCCTTTTGTTATACAAGTTCACATTTGGGATATGGAGGATTCTTGTTGTAGTATATGCTGTTTTTGTAATGTCTTTAAAATTCAATAAGTATTGAACTTTAAATAAATAGTTAATCCTCAATAAAACTTGAATACATCCTCAATAAATATTTATCATAATCATAATAATTATAATAATAATTATATAATAATTATATAATAATTATAATTATAATATAAATAAATATTGAGGATGTAGGCATGGATATCTCTATAGAACAGACATACATTGGCCTAACGGCCATTCCCTCTTCCCAATAAACCTGTGAATTATAATTCTCAGCATCAAACTATAGTTTCCAGAATTTCTTGATGTAAGCTGTGGCAATTAAACTGTTATACGTGCAAATGGTTAACTGATATCTAGTCAAAGAGCCCTTATAACTACTGGCTACAAATGTGCAATGTTTTACCTGTCTCCAGTGAAGAATGTTTTTGACTGATGTGGCATCAGGAAAGTGAGCTGCATACACATCCATTAGGCTCTGCAGAGAAATTTTAAAATAAAACTTGTTTCAAATGCCAGGACTGAGGTGCTGAAATACCAAGACTTTTAGAAATCTTGTTCATTCGTCTTCATCCATTTTCCTCAACTCCATAAGCAGATGCCTAAAAGCAGGGTTGACATTAAGGTAGGGAAGAGGGAATGCAAAAAAGGTGCCAGTAGTATAGAATTTATTGCGTACATTATTTCTCTTCCCATCATCCCTGAGTTAGAAGCGATAAGACAGGACAAGTGGTAGAGACACCGAGAGCACTCTTGGAGAAGAGGGGAAAGAGAGGAACAGAGTTCTTCCAAATAACATGGATAGTCCTCCCTGGGTACAGCATTTAGAAGCACAGATGGGTCAATGGAACACTGTTGCCAGTGGCACGGCTTACTAGTGCACTACCGCTCCCCCCACCACGTTACTCTGCTTCTTCATAAGGCTCAAATGATCATTACAGGTCCAGCCTATTTATACACGGATTTTTTATATATGAATTTGACTCAACATGAATGGCCCCTGCAAATGAGAAGGAATGTGCTGATCCCTGGAGAAGGGGAAAAATGCACCCCTTTAAAATCAGTTTAAAAAACTGAACAGTCCTTTAACAATAGCCTCCTTAATGAGAGAGAGAGAGAGAGAGAGAGAGGGGGGGGGAGGGAGAGGGCAGCTGGCTGACAATCCATCAATCCTTCTCTCTCTTTCCTGAAAGAAAGGTGATCACTTTGCATTGGTGAAGGGAGGGGCTGAGTGAAGCGCCTTTATAAGTGCTTGGAGGAGGACTGATTGATGGATTGTCTTCTTAATGACTCTTGTCTTACATCGCAAAGGTCAGCAAGGCTGTTTTTAAATCACTGGAGCAAAGAAACTTTATTTTTGAAATTGATTTGCTATGTGCGTTTTTTGCCATCCATGTGAGTGCTTAGAACTAAACCCACACGATTAATGAGTTTCAACCTGTACTTCCAAATTCTTGGTGTCTTTGCTTTTCTTCCATTCAGAGTAGTGCAGAAGAATTGCAAGCATGCAAATTTTTGGAATCTAAGCCGTGGAACAAAAGTTTACACAGTTGTGATAGCCTTGCATAGAGCTATCCCTTAAGCCCATCAGTGCAAGAGCATTATCAGATTCTTAAGGCATGTGTAGTTAGTGGAGATAAGACCACACTGTCCTTGGTTGAGCTGTGGGGCAGGTACATGCCACTGGGAAAGGTGGAGTGGGAAGAAGCTAAGTAGCCCCTGACAGAATGAGTATGCTAGTAGGCCATGGAGCTAGCAGTGATTCCAGATGCTCTAGCACAGGGGTCTCCAAACCCCAGCCCAGGGGCCACATCCAACCCTCCAGAGGATTTGATCCAGCCCGTGGTACATGGTGGGAAAGCTTGGCCATTCCAGTTGTTGGGCTGGGTACACAGAGAGACCTGAGAGACAGAATTCCAGATAAATTTAATACCCTGATCAGACTTCTGGCCAATTGGTCCCATCTATCCAATACTTACTGAATGTATGTTTTCTCTTTACAAATTAATTTATTTCTCAGACTTCTCCCAACATATTATTCAATTGTTCCCCAACTCTTTATCCCTCATCAATGCATTAATTCTCTCCTCAATCCCTCCAAATCAGTGGTTCTCAAACTTTGAGGGAGTTTTACTCCCTCAGTAAGTCTTTGTGGGGGAGTGGCTAGGGCAGCTAAGGGGGGGGGTGCTTTTAACTTACGTTATGTCGGCAGGGCTGCAGCAGGCTGCAGGGAGCCCTGTGCAGCCATAAGAACATAAGAACAGCTCCAATAGATCAGGCCATAGGCCCATCTAGTTCAGCTTCCTGTATCTCACAGCGGCCCACCAAATGCCCCAGGGAGCACACCAGATAACAAGAGACCTCATCCTGGTGCCCTCCCTTGCTTCTGACACAGCCCATTTCTAAAATCAGGAGGTTGCACATACACATCAGTACTGAGAAGATATATAAATTAACTCTGCAGGCCAACTGCTTGTCATGTTTTGCAGTAAACAGAAACGCTTTTGCATTCACAAGAGATATACTTGCGCTCAGGAGTCCTCACATGTGCACAAGCATCATTTAAGTCTGAGTAGGGGGTTCTGATCAAGAGCACCAGAATGTTTTAAAACTAGGGCAGAAGCTGAATATTCTCCAGTATAATAAAAACTAAAGCTACCTGTATTTTCCACAATAGTGTATGACGTGCTGATTAAAGTTTAAATCCTATGCATCCTTCATTGGGAGTAAGCTTCATTGAACTCATTGGGACTTACTTCTGGGTAAACATGCACATAGTTTCATTGTAGACTACACCAGTAATGTGATTGATACTGGGATAGTCCCTGGTCAGGAAAAGAGTCAGTTGTCACAGGATGTCAGTTTTGCATGGGATGGATTGAGCGGTTATTCAGTCTTCACGAATTTACTGGGTTAGCAGCCAGGGTATGGGAGGTTGGAATGAAGGCAGTAGATAAACTAGGTCAGCCATTTTCAACCACTATGCCGTGGCACACTAGTGTGCTGCAAGTGGTCCACAGGTGTGCCACAAGACTTTATGGACCACCTCCTGTGGCTCCTGGGCCCCCTTTTAGACTCTGGTCCACATACAAATTACCCTCTTTACCCCCTTCTCCTCGGTCCTGCATGACGTCTGCAGAAGAAGGCAACCAAAATGAAAAAGCTACTGGTTTTAGTTGCCCAGGCTGCACAGGTGCAAGATAGGCTCTCAAAGAGTGAATCAACAGAGGCAGTGAACAGTGTTAATGAATTAGTAATAGTGAGAGAGTAGGGAAGTGTTCAGGCATTTTCTAGTTGCTCGAACACTTTCCAGATGAGAAAAGAAGCTAAAACAGTAGTTCTGACACTGGGGTGGGGGTGCGACCCACCAGCCTGAGAAGCCCTGCCCTTTTCCCTTTAAGGGGCGGGGGCAGGGGAAAGCAGCACTGTGATCCCCAGGATTGTGCCGCTGCGGGGGAAGGGGGGCTGTACGTACTTGCTGCCGGGATCCAGGGGTGCGGGGAGTCCTGTGGAGCGCTCTGCAGGACACCCCATGGCTTGCAGAATGTTAAAAAAACTATCACAACCCACTTCTGGTTTAGTGATCGTAACCAGGAAGTGGGTTGTGATCATTTTTTTAAACGTTCTACAAGCCGCGGGGAGCCCTGCATTGTGCTCCACGGGACTCCCCGTACCCCCGGACCTCAGCAGCAAGTAAGTACAGTTGAAAAACAGTCCCTCTTCTCCTGCAGCAGCGCAATCCTGTGGATCACATTGCTGCTTTCCACCCTGCCTCTGCAAAGACTTACCATGGTTCTTGAACTCCTGGAAAGTTTGAGAAACAGTGAATTAAAATATTTGGTGGACTTTTTGTCTGCAATCCTGTAACACCTACCTGGGAGTAAGTCCCATGGAACATAATGGAACTTACTTCTGAGCTTACAATGCTAGGCAGGGGCATATCCTGGGGCAATGCTTTCTGGGGCAGTGTCATCACAGCATCATGCAATGTGATGTCAGGTGACGCCATGATGCCACTTTCGTTTCAGAGGCAGGCAATGGCAGCTTTGCAAAGTGGCTGCTGCCCTCATTCCTTCTCCCCCTAGAGCCCCAAAAAGGTCTCCCTTTCTGGTGGGCACCTCTTTTTCGCTTGCAATATCTATTCCCCCGTTGCTTCCCCAGCTGTCCCCCCCCCCGTGTCCTCTGAGGCCTCACTGGTGGTCTGTGGTGTGCCACTTGATGTCCTGCTTGCTTCTTCCGGTGGATTCAGCTCCTGCAGCGGTGCCGGAAGGGGCAGCAGCAGCTCCAGTGTATCATCCTGCCCAGATAAGTCCACACCTGGTCAGTGCCCCCCTTCAAGTAGTACCCACGACACATGTCCTCACCTGCTACACCCTAGATATGATGCCTCTGCTGTTAAGGCCTAATTCTAACAGGCCACTGTGCTGTTGGAACTCGTGTTCTGGTGGTTGCAGTGCCATTTTTGGTGCTGGAAAATGTGACATGCTGTCACATGCAACCTTCAAATCACTAATCTCACACCAGCCAAGAACAAATTAGGAACTGTTCGTGCAGCCTCAAATCCTTGACTGCAATTTAGAGTTACTGTAATTATAGTGCTGTCATAAAGATGTGCAATACGATGAGTGAAGTGCTTTGATTATTTAAAAAAAACAACACAGGCATTCTTGTTAATTACTCCATCCCACAGTCTACCTACTCATACTACCACAAAGCCTCACAGTGCATCCATCTGCACCAGCAGAGAGAAATTTGGTTTTTACTGGAAGTTGTGATATAGTGTTGACGATCCTTAACTCCCTTTGGGCAAAGGAGATGATGACTCTTCCAAATGAACTGTTGTTAGCCCTGACAATGATTTATTCTCTTAGAAACCTTTATTGTTAATCTACGAAGACAACTAAATACCTGAAGGTATTTTTTCAAGAATACACTGCCTATTATCAGTGGCATACCAACTTACCAGGCTGCCTGGAGTGGCGACTCCTGGTGTCACCCCCCCCCCCCTGCAAACTGTAAATAATTGGTGGTGCCATGATAACATCATCATGGCACCACCAATCACTTCCAGGCGGTGATGGCAGTGATCAGCTACCCTGAAACTCAACCGAGCTGATAGTTTCAGATGAGTTTCAGCTGGGCCCAGCTGATTGCAAGGAGGTAGCAGCAGCGGCAGCAATGACTGACTGCCCAGTAGAGCTGAGTTTCAGGGCAGCCAGCTGTGACAATGAGGCAGTAGTGGCAGACCCACAATCCAGCTCAGAGCGGTTGCTCTTTGTGATCCCCTTCTGGCACTCTCTTCTGGCACTCACAAACTAAGAAGGGTGTGTGTGAAGAAACAGCCGCTCTGAAAAACACAAGAGGCAACAGTTCTTGTGCACATTCATGTAGAACACTTTCATGTAGAACACTTAGAACACTGCCCCTCCCAGGTATGCTACTGTCCATCATATGTTCTTAGGAAGAAGGGAAATTTGAGTTGCCATTTTAGTTTTGAATTTTTTAAAGGGTTAACTGGATTTCAGAATTTTTCTCTTGAAAAAGTTTTATTTTCTTCCATACGCCTATTGTAAGACATTGAAAAGGGAGAGGCGGCCACTGCTCCTGTCTCATCCCAACTGTCTGGTGCACACCAAGAGAGGGGAGAGCAGGAAAAGGAATCCTCACAAGATTTCAATGTTTTCAGCTAAATTGGTGTGATCAGAGTGATGGACTTCAACTTTATTCCATCTTCTCATCCCCAGAATGCCTCGTGCTAGCTGCTCACGAAGGGGCTTTTGAATTACTGTGTTTAAAATTTTGTTCTGGATTGCAGCTGAACACTGGCGTTGCCAAATGTGATGTGTGTGCGTGTTCATGCATTCAGGCAAGCATGAACACACATATCTGTAGAACACACTTTCTTGTTCAGTTCAGTTTTATTACGGTCACCGACCAGCATAAAAATAACAATACTTTCTTGTTCTATGTATCCACAGATTTATGAAAAATAAAAAACCACACCCATCTTTGCCATATTGTATCTCCCAAAGCAGAACAAGACATTTCCTCAAACACTGGCAAAGTGGACCTAGGTGCAGAAAAGAACAATCCAAATGGATTTATCAGCTGAAGAATGTTACACTTTCCTTGCTCTCCCACTTATTTATTTATTTATTTATTTATTTATTTATTTATTTATACTCCACCTTTCCCCTGCTGGAGCAGATCCCCAAGGTGGTTTACAATTTTAGACTTTAAACAACAACAAAAAAACCCACAAACCCCACAATACAAAACAATCAATAAAAACAAAATAAGGGCATACAGAAGCCTAGGAGGCAGTCAAATACACACACACAACCAAACAAAACGTTTTGAGTCCTCGCCGAAAAGTCAAGAGGAAGGGGGTAGTTCTTAGTTCCTCTGGTAGGGAATTCCATAGTTGTTGTACCACTAGAGAAGGCTCGCCCCTGTACTGCCATCCCTCTAACAAGATAAAGGTGGCACTTGAAGGAGAACCTCCTCAGATGACCTAAGAGATTGGGCAGGAATGTATGGGAGAAGGCGGTCTCTCAGATAACCTGGACCCAAACCATGAAGGGCTTTAAAGGTCAATACCAGCACCCTTAGTTGGGCCTGGAAAAGAATGGGCAACCAGTGCAGCCACTGAAGCAGTGGTCCAACGGATTCAAACTGCTTAGCCCCAAGAACCACCGGGGCTACTGCATTCTGAACATTCAGCCTCATTCTGCAGCTTCCAAACCATCTTCAAGAGCAGTCCCATGTAGAGCTGATGTAGATACGAACATGAAACAGACAAATCACACCATTATTTAGGCAGCACTTTTTCAGCCCAGTCCTAACTAAACTCCCACGTGTTGATGCAGCACTTCCAGAATCAACTCTGGCCTTCCTGCTGATGCTGTTTGTAGGCATGCTGTCACAAAGTGTTTTACGGCAAAGTGCTCCTTCTCATGGATTGCTCATAGGTTGTTCTCTCTAGGAGAACTCTTGAGATACTGTTCTCATTTCATAGTTCTTCTTGGTCAGCATTATGTAACCTGATGGTCACAGAGCATTTTCCATTGTTCCTCTATGTCATTGTTACCATACAAGCTGTGGGACACATGTGAGTGCATTCATGTGTGTACCAGAAAATGCATGTTGAGCAAGGATGGTGAAGTGATGGATGCTGCACACCCACCAAAAATTGACACAAGTAGGTAATCAAAAAGAGGAGTCCAAAATGAACAATGTAAGTTTTTACAACATAAAGTTGATATAACAGTGGGTATGAGAATGGAAATCACAGAATCAGGAAATAAAATGTCTTCTATGACTGCAATATTGAACAAAACCTGCAGGTGTCACCAGTGGCGTAGTGATAAATTTTGATGTGCTCATTCAGACAGCCCTGTAGTTACACCCTATGAAGACTGCAACAGCAATAAAATTAACATACTATTTCATCATTAGAACATTTTCTTCTTCTTGATGAGCCAAGAGCTCTCACTAAACTTTGGCCAAAGTAACACCATTTTAACATCAGCTCACTGACTTTGCCTCTGTTCCTACAATGATTGTTAGCAAGAAAATGTGAGCCACCACTGATCCAGTGCCTGGCTCCCTAGTGACCTTGACCCTTGAAGACTAGACAGACCTGGTCTGCATTATCTTGCCAAAGAAACAAGAGAAGGGGGAAAGGGGGTGTTTGAGTGCGTCAGGGATGGAAATTTACTGGACTTTTTGCCTGTTCAATGTATTGCTTTGAACTGAGTATAACAGGCTGGCTGCGTCCAGCTGACGCGCATGATCTGAGGCAACTGGCCTCCTTCCTGCCTTACTCTGGTACCAGCAATAAACAAGCAGTTTACTGCTATACCTGTTATCTTTGCAAGTTGTGCAGGATCGAAATCCTGCATAACCGATTGGCCAGTCTCATGGCTGTCACCACTTATTTCTGTTTTGACATGTCTTCATTTAAAGATCTTGCACATTTCATCCCAGGCTCTTGCTTCAGGTTGCAATACTGTAGTTGAAAACACATGCCCATACACACACAAGGTAAATTGGGCTGCACTCCTTTATACACTTTCTTGGAATTTAGTCCTGTTGAACTTAATGGGGTTTGCGTCTAAGTAAAAATAATGTGTCTAATGATGGTGAACCCAATCCTTTCCAATGTTCCAGCACTGATGCAGCTATGCCAACAGGGTGTGCCCTGCCTCTTGTGGTGGGGCAGTCACAGAGTCCTCTTCAATATAAAAGAAGTGTTTGCTTCCTTACCTCAGGGCTGCACTGTGGCTGCATCAGCACTGGAAAGTTGAACAGGGCTGGGTCCTGTATTTAGTAGGTAAATTAAGTACAGGTAAATTACACTTCCAGGTAAATTTGCATAAGATTGTAGCCTTTCTATAAAATGAGTTTCATACTATTAGGAAAGATGATGTCCTAATATTAACGAATGATAATTGAGTTGAGTCTGATGCTTCTTCTTAACTAAGGTCCTTTAAATTAAAAAAAAACAAAACACACACACACAGCATCTGTGCACTTCTGATCTTGCTCTAAGAAAAGTCCTGGAGCTCCTGTACCCTTCAATTGCATCCCCAGGTGTTACCGTTCAGTGCCTACCTAGAATAGGGCTGTCGGAAAAATGCATGGATTGTGCATTTGACTAATTGTACAATTTGTTTTACTATCAAAAGAAGGGAAACCTCTTAATGGGTTGGGTTCTTATAGACCAGGGATGTCAAACTCATTTCATACACAAGGCTCAAGTTAGCTTTCATTGTGCCTGCTGAGGGTTGGACGTGACATCATTAAGCAGAAAGTGACAGCATTAAGCAGATGATGGCAAGAAATAAGCACTTGGTCTTCACATAGAAACTCATTAGCTACAAATGGCAGAAGAGAAACTGTGCAAATCTTGTTCACATTTTCAAGATACGAGAGAGCCCGATTATCACACTGGGAGAGCCCAACCGTGACTGCCCCTCCACCACAAGATGCAGCCACACTCCATGGGCATAGCTACACCAGCACTGAAAAACTGGATAGGATTGGGCCCTTAATCCCGAACACTCAGACCATTTAAATGAGTATAGGTGAAGGGTGGTTCTTCCACCTGTCATACCAGCAATGCAATAAATAGAACACTGTCTAGAATTATAGAAAAAAGCAATGTTGAACAAACAAACCCCGCTTTCTGTCCCAGTAACAGGCTTATATACCTTAAAGGTATCTTCTGAGCAACCAGAGGCTTGGACCAGTCAAAGCTTCTAGAGCAGTGATTTTCAATCTTTTTCATCTCATGGTACCTTGGGAAGGCACTAAAATAGTAAAGACACATCATCAGATTTTTGACCATTGACAAGGCACACCACTGCTGTTGGGGGGCTCACATCTCCTACTGGCCCTACTAATAGCCTTCTCCCAAATTTCCATGGCACACCTGGAGACCATTCATGGCACACCAATGTGCCACGGCACGATGGTTGAAAATGGCTGTTCTAGGGGATGATCTCATCAGCTGATATCACTCTGCTATCATGTTCACCCCCTCCCAATTGGAGAGTCACAGCTGCTCGTTTTCTTAATTAGGTAGCTCAGTGCCCAATGTGAAGGCATCTTCCACTGACTGATCTGACATTTGGCCACTACTGAGAAGACTGATAAGGTGCTTCTCTCTGTCTCCAGACAGAACAGCTTTCCCAGGGCAAACTAAGATGACTTCTGGCCTAATAAAGCAGAATCCAGCACAACAGTACTTTTTACCTTGCTCATCACAGGTATGTCTACAACATCGGGATAGGGAAATGACATAATGGGGAAAGGAGGAAGTACAACAGACATGGAGGCATGAGTATGCTGCTGGCCAGGAGTTCTATAAGTGGAGGCTATACACAGATGGAAAGGATGCAGGTAAGGAATCACAGTCAAAATCCGGTAGTGTGGTCACTGGGTTCTTCGTTTTGCAAGTCTCTGACCAATCCTCAAATTTGGCAAGGAAGCCAGGGCCTGAGGGTACCTCTCTTGGAGAACACCCACTGTCCTTGAGAGGCTGGAATCCTGGTAGGGGCTAGCATAGAGGAGGGGAGCTGTGGCAGTCCAGGGTTCCTGGGAAGTAGCTGAGGAGCTCCTGCTCTTTTTTTCAGTTGTTCTTTACCCTCATTCTCTCACCCTGAGCTACTCTTCCCCTCCAAGTCTTCTCCACTTGCCTTTTCCTTCTTCTTCATATCCACTTCTTTCGGCTCTCTGCTCCTCCAGCCTTCAAGTTAATGCTTTCTGACATTCTTCATGCCCCCATTCCCCAGCTGTACCTCTCACCTTCCTATCCTTCAATCCCACCTCTAAGTCCTTGGCTTTCTCCTTTCCTCATTCCTTCTGTCTTTGTCTTCACCTCCTCATCCCCTTTTGCGCCCATACCCACTGAACCTTTCTTGGCTCCTTTTGAGCCTCCCACTTCAAATGATGAGATTTTGGTTGGTTGCCCTGCTGGCCAGTTCTCGCGTGATTTCCTTGTCTGGTGATGATGTAAACATCAGGCAAAACATCCGAAAGTCTTCTCCTGCTGTCGCTAGTAGCAGTGTTTTGAAGCACCACAGGTCACACACCCCCACAGGGGAAACCCCACAGCATCCTATTATACATGATACTAGATCTGCCTGAATGGTACTGAAATCCACTTACGTATTTATTTATTAGCAGAATTTATATCCTGCCTTTCCACTCCAGAAAGGAGCACTCAAGGCGGCTATCATTGGCTTATCGTTGTCTCACATCACAAGGGCCTCTGAGAAGTGACATATGAGGGGATATTTGTTTATATACCACACGCATTGACTTAGGGAAAAATAATGATCAGCCTAATATTAAAACAAATGGAACTATATGCCTTAAAATAGAATGAAAGCAGATACGAAATGAATATTATATTTAATAGAACCAGCATCCAAAGTATGTATGTATTGAATATTAGCCTTTCAGCCCATACAAGAGCCACAAGATGGCTAACACTTCAACACAGATGAAAAGCACTAAAACATAACATCACATTTCAACAACATTGCAATACATGAAATAAATGTCAATAAAGTCATTTCAGTAATAAAGCCACCAGGAAAATGGGAAAATGTTACAGACCTGTACTTTTAACAGCCTACTCTGTATATGTTTTTAACAATGATAGTTAATGAGACTCAGGGGTAGGGCTGCAGCCTAGGATAGTTAAAAATGTTCCTGCTTGATGATGTTACTACCAGTCATGACATCACTTCTGGTGGGTCCTGGCAGATTCTAAAAACTGGATCCCGGTGCTAAATATGTGAGAACTACTGGTGTAATGGATTATAATAAGCAAAATTCAATTTGCCTGCCAAATGTTAGTTGTGAATACAAAGATGTGTATATCCTTAGAGCCCAAATTCTTTCTCCTTGGTATTGGTTTTGGTGAAAAAGGAATCAGTCACTACTTCCAGTGGTGTCACTAGAATTTGTGTCACCCAGGGTGGGGGGGATAGAGCATCACGCCCATAATGGACCTCCTCCCATGCAGTGGGCAGGGCAACATCCTGGGCAGTGGCTGTGATGCACCATTGTCCACTCCCATTGGTTTTTTGACTATAACTTTTGATAGAATAGAGATATTTCAACATGGTTTATTTCATTGCATTTTGCATGAAATCACACACAGAATGATATGATGGTATTATTTAAAAATACCAAGATTTTAAAAATTTTGGCAAGTAGTGTGTCACACACCCCTGTGCGTTTCACCCAGTGTGGCCCACACCCCCTAGCAACGCCACTGCCTGTTTCCCCACTGTCTGATGTCCTTTTGCCCAGAAACTTCAAGGGTGTGTCCATCCTCTAAGTTCCTTAGGCTGAACCTCTTGAATCTCCCACATTGTTCTTGTGGTGTGGTTGGTGTGTAAACACACAAGAGGGCTCTCTTTGTCATGGAGCCATAGTCCGGAAACATCTGCTTGTCCCATCTAAGAAAATAAGAACAGCCCCACTGGATCAGGCCATAGGCCCATCTAGTCCAGCTTCCTGTATCTCACAGGAGCCCACCAAATGCCCCAGGGACCACACCAGATAACAAGAGACCTCATTCTGCTGCCCTCCCTTGCATCTGGCATTCTGACATAACCCATTTCTAAAATCAGGAGGTTGTACATGCACATCATGGCTTGTAACCCGTAATGGATTTTTCCTCCAGAAACTTGTCCAATCCCCTTTTAAAGGCATCTAGGCCAGATGCCATCACCACATGCTGTGGCAAGGAGTTCCACAGACCAACCACACGCTGAGTAAAGAAATATTTTCTTTTGTCTATTCTAACTCTCCCAACACTCAATTTTAGTGGATGTCCCCTGGTTCTGGTGTTATGTGAGAGTGTAAAGAGCATCTCTCTATCCACTCTGTCCATCCCCTGCATAATTTGTATGTCTCAATCATGCCCCCCCCCTCAGGCACCCCTTTTCTAGGCTGAAGAGGCCCAAACACTGTTGCCTTTCCTCATAAGGAAGGTGCCCCAGCCCAGTAATCATCTTAGTCGCTCTCTTTTGCACCTTTTTCATTTCCACTATGTCTTTTTTGAGATGCAGCAACCAGAACAGGACACAATATTCCAGGTGTGGCCTTACCATCTATTTGTACAACGGCATTATTATATTAGCCATTTTGTTCTTAACACCTTTCCTATAATGATCCCAAGCATAGAATTGGCCTTCTTTAGTGCCGCCGCACACTGGGTCGACACTTTCATTGACCTGTCCACCACCACCCCAAGATCTCTCTCCTGATCTGTCACAGACAGCTCAGAACCCATCAGCCTATATGTAAAGTTTTGATTTTTTGCCCCAATATGCATGACCTTACACTTACTGACATTGAAGCGCATCTGTCATTTTGCTGCCCATTCTGCCAGTCTGGAGAGATCCTTCTGGAGCTCCTCACAATCACTTCTGGTCTTCACCATTTGGAAGAGTTTGGTGTCGTCTGCAAACTTAGCCACCTCACTGCTCAACCCTGTCTCCAGGTCATTTATGAAGAGGTTGAAAAGCACCGGTCCCAGGACAGATCCTTGGGGCACACTGCTTTTCACTTCTCTCCATTGTGAAAATTGCCCATTGACACCCACTCTCTGTTTCCTGGTCTTCAACCAGTTCTCAGTCCATGAGAGGACCTGCCCTCTAATTCCCTGACTGTTGAGTTTTCTCAGTAGCCTTTGGTGAGGGACCGAGTCGAATGCCTTCTGAAAGTCCAGATATATAATGTCTACAGGTTCTCCCACATCCACATGCCTGTTGACCTTTTCAAATAATTCTATAAGGTTTGTGAGGCAAGACTTACCCTTACAGAAGCCATGCTGATTCTCCCTCAGCAAGGCCTGTTCATCTATGTGTTTTGAGATTCTATCTTTGATGAGGCATTCCACCATCTTACCCGGTATAGATGTTAGGCTGACTGGCCTATAGTTTCCCGGGTCCCCCCTCTTTCCCTTTTTAAAGATAGGCGTGACATTTGCTATCCTCCAATCTTCTGGCACCGTGGCCATTTTGAGGGACAAATTGCATATTTTAGTCAAGACATATGCCATTTTATATGACATTTATGCCATTTATATGACAGTTATACGCCAATTTTTCAAGAAGTTTTTTGTTGAGTTCTCCTTAAGTAAAGTTGTGAGTTTGTCTCACAACCAATTATTGATTTTTTTGAAACCAATTATTATTATCCCACAACCAATTATTGATTTTTTGAAACAGAGAGAAGACAATGATTTGATGTATTATGGATTTGAAGATTGGTTTTGAAGGATTAGATAGTGGTATAGACTACCATTTGTTAATGTTTGGACTTTATGTATCTAAAATATAACTAGTAGGAATTTTTTGGCTTCGCTCTTGCTGCACCATTAGAATATTGTTTATGTATTTGTTTATGTATTTTATGTTTATTATAGTTAAATAAATAAATAAATAAATAAATAAAAATATGACAGTTATACGCGAGACAGTTTCAAGTAAATACTCAAGGTAGCCTGAGTGCAGCAGGGTTGATATTCCCCTCAGCCAACACACCTTCGCTAATCTGTTGTGTTAGCATAGAACAGTGACTTTCAATCTTTTTCATCTCACAGTACACTGACAAGGTACTAAAAATGTCCATAGTAAGCACACCATCAGTTTTTTGACAATTGACAAAGCACACTATGCTTCCAGTGGGGCCATTCACATCCCCAAATGGCCCTACTAAGAAATGACTCTTCCCCAAACTCCCAAAGAACATCTATGGACCATTCGCCGCACACACTGGTTGAAACTCACTGGCATAGAATGGACAAAAACCAATCTCTTGGAAAAGAAATCTACAGGAAAACATTGGATTGTTCCCCTGCAGTATGTTACTGTATGTTATGATTAGCTTTTAATAGGGCACTGCAAGCTGCAAGATGGAGAATGGGGCAGGAAAGCCCCACATTGCTTCTGAAGCACTGCTTGTAATTCACTGGATCCCAGCCACTGCTTCACAGAGACTTCCTCATCAACTGAATGATTTTGTTGTACATGCGTTCAGGGGCATTGAGACCCCAGACAAAATCCCAGTGGTTCCAGTCTGAGATATTCTCATGGTAAATCAGATTATTAATACGAGGAAGTAAATTCAGTGTATCTTCTGGATTTCCAAGCAAGTCTTTTCCACCAGACCACACTGCAGTTGGCACAGCCATGTCTTCTATTTTATATTCTGGAGGGCAGCTCTTCAAAGAAGCATGAGGAAGACAGAGAGAATCATATTTTAAAATAAAATGCTATCAGTGAGAGTACCCTACCACATTTCAGACCAGTCTAGGCTGACTGTTGTCTTACACAGTCTACTGTTATTTGGGGGGGGGGGGGCTGAAAAACCCACAGTTTGTTGACTAAGTTTAAATTAACAAAGAGGACATATTCAGATATTTGCCACATTTAAGGCATAATTAATCTGTGTTAAGCAGTACAACTTTTGCTAAGAAATAAAAAGCACTTAAGAACGTAAGTTCGACCTACAGCCCAATTCTATCCCTCAACCTACAACAATGGGACAATGTCCTGCTGCTATAAAGGGTGCTGTGATGGCATGCACCACTGCAGAATGCAATGCTGCTGGGCCAGCCTGAGCTGCAACTGGAAAGTGGCAGCAGCACTGGAACTGCACTGGTGTGCATCATGCCAAGGCAGGTAACTTGCTAGGGGGAAGTGTTTTGTAGGCAGGGAGGAGGAGGTGCGGGGGAGTTTCAGGGTGGATTGGGAGAGAGGAGGGCTAAAGGGGGAGGATCTCAACAGCAGATGTGCATGCCAACTTCTATCCCCCATTTTTTGGCCCACGCCTCCCCCTTTCTCCCCTTGGACATTTGCCAGTTATATATGGTGCAAATCTAGGAGACCCACAGGTTACCAGGGGGCCTGCCTGTAGGTAAGGGAAAACTGTTTTCCCTTACTTCGAACAGGCCTCCTGCCCCCCCCCCCACCAGAGCATGCAGCAAAAGCCTCCATGGCATGGATGTATGCTACAGATTGGTTGGGGATAGGATTCAGCTCCTAGTTCCACATGCTGTCTTCTTTACTGGCTACATGGAGTCTCTTTGCCTGTAGCCAGCCTGGTGGTCCTTCTTCTTCTGTAATGGTCCATTGCTAACGGAACAAGGGTGAAGGCTGGATTCACTCATCCATTCACAGCAACAATGCAATGA
This sequence comes from Tiliqua scincoides, assembly GCF_035046505.1. Classification (NCBI taxonomy): domain Eukaryota; kingdom Metazoa; phylum Chordata; class Lepidosauria; order Squamata; family Scincidae; genus Tiliqua; species Tiliqua scincoides. Next base: position 160,761,042 of record NC_089823.1, on the reverse strand, counting down.
GTGCTCACGTACATGTTCTCAATGCGTCTACCTTTCTATTTTGACTTATTTTAAATTATCATATTCATCAGACAAAAGAAGCTCTGCCTTACCTGGTTGTATCTTGCCTGATTCTCTTCACTCCCATAGTCAAAATATCTGAACAATCCTGATTCTCCCCCCTTATTGAAGAGTGGGAAAACACATATCATTAGTTATTCTGTGACAGCCCTGCTTCAAGGGCAGGATTGTTTTCTAGTCACACTGTAGATCAAACAAACTTTTAATAAGATTAGTCATGTTTCATGTTGATATTACAGGCATTCATTCCCCCACTCCACTCCCAGTCATAAGTACAGCAACATCTTTCCATCTAATAGCAACAATCTATGGAACTGGTGGCCTGTATTACTGAAATGCATACAAGACCATTAGTCTGCATGAACCAATTTTAATTATGAGATAGGCAAGTTAAACCAGTTCCCCGTGGCAGTCCGGGGTTTTTTTCCCTGGGGGCTGCCCCTCTGTTTGCCGCCACCTGCCCCACCCCGACCCATAAATAGTGAATATGTAACTAAGGGCACAGTTCTAACCAACTCTCCAGCACTGACATAGCTGTGCCAGTGGGGCATGTGTGGCATCCTGAAGTTGGGGAGCAGTCACAGAGGCCTTCTCAAGGTAAGGCAATATTCATTCCCTTACCTTGGAGTTGCATTGCCCTTATGTCAGTGCTAGAAAGTTGGTTATGATTGTGACCTTAGTTTTGCTTTCCATAGGGCTCAATACATTCAGTAGCTTAGAGGGAGGGACTTCCTTCTCTGAAATTTTTCAGGGGTTATGTTCATCGTTTGCGATGGTGTCTTTGGATTCCTCTCAGCCTGCCCTTTCTGCTGGGCTAAGCCCCAAACCCTAACAACTTTCCAGCACTGGCATAGCAGTGCCAATGGGACGTGTGATGCATCCTGCAGTTGTGTGGCATTCACAGAGGCCTACTCAAATTAAGCGAATTTTTGTTCCCTTACCTCAAAGCTGCATTGCCCTTATGTCAGTGCTGAAAAGTGGGTAAGGATTGCGTCCTAAGATAAGTTTGCCTACTCATGAGTAAATGTGATATGGTCCAGTTTCACTTTCCATACAGCTTCATGCATTTTTTTCCCTAGTTTTTTGGTCATAACTTTTAACAGAAAGGAGATATTTCACTCTGGTTTCTTTCATTGCATTCTACTGTAAATTTCACATCGAATGGTATATAGCATTATGGTATTATTCCTAAAAACTGCCATTTTAATCACCAGTGAGTGTCACCCCCCCATGCATGTCATTCGGTGTGGCCTGCACCCCCCGCACCCTACTGGCAACACCACCGAAGCCATGACAATTACAGTGACACGTATTTGATAAAAATTTGTAAACTGTTCATGCATATCTAATCATAGAGCCCTCATAACTACAAGCCTGGGCTAAAAATGTACAAAGCTTTACCTGTCTCCAATGAAGAATGGTTTTAACTGATGTTCCATCTGGAAAGCGAGCTACATACACATCCATTCGGCTCTGCAGAGAAGTTTTAAAATAAATAGATGAAAAATGGCAGGAAGATAATTCAACTATGCCTAAATAATTCATTGCAGTTGCAATACTGGTTTATCAATACTGGTATTGAGAAATGCCCAGTGCTGAAGAATCAGGACTTTAAAAACCATCATCATCAAACCTTTATTGCTTAACCATAGGTCATTACATTAGGAAAGAAAAATAAAAATATAAAATATGACTTTAAAAAGTTTTATTCATTCATTCTCATCAGTTTTTCCTCAACTCTGCAATATTTAACCCATTTTTGGTCGGCCTACAGGTGTACACATTTGGTGCCTGTTGTGTATATGCAAAGTTGGACAGAAATGACTTAAGTTGATGCCTAAAAGCAGGTTTGATTCTAAGATGGGACACTGATTCTATCGTGCTGGCCCGGCCTGCGTGATGCAGGCCCTCTGACTCAGCAGCTGCTGCATCTTCCAGGCTAGCTATGGTCCAGGCAGCACTGCAGTGGTAAGAAATCTTGATGACAGCTGCATCCTTCTCATTCAGAGTCCCTACTCACCCTGGACTACAATGGGTCTACTCTCATCCTCGCCAGCTATTTTGCTGGCATAGATCTGTTACATTAAATGCGGCATGTTGGGCCAGGAACTCTGGATCACAAGCATGCAGCTGCCATCAGGATCAGGCATCAGCCAGTCCCTGCCAGCCCCCCCCCCCATCAACCCATGATCCTCCCCGGACACCAACTTACCTGGCATGGGAGATATTCTGCAGGCCCCTGGTTCCCATGTGAGACCCCACTGAGGCTTGAGTGGTTGGTAAAGCTCTTTTTAAGGTGGGTCCAGATGTAAAAAGTTTGGGAACCACTGACCTAGAGCACAATTCTTGGAGGAGAGGGGAAACAGAGGTCTTCCAACTCTCAGGGATAATCTCCCTGGGTACAGCATTCAGACACACCCTATAACCATAGAGGGCTGTGATGGGGCAACATAGTGTTGCCAGTGACAGAGCTTAACAGCTTCTCCCAACCACATGATCCTATATATCAGGTAATCAACATTTGCATAGTGCTCAGATGATGCGTAGGGCTGGACAACTACACTTTGCATCCAAATATACACACCATATTTAGATTTCTTGCATTGAATCCACCGGCAGAGAAAATGTACTGTGCACATAATTTTTGCATTAATGCTTTGCTGCATGTCTTGGTCATCCATTCTCTTGTAGTCTTGTGTGATAACACAAAATCTTTGTTACCAAGTAATCCCTGTGGAAACATAAAAGGTATAAAGTTTGCAAGCTATGTGTGAGACCATTTGTGTAATTACAAATTTCCCTCTAGGGCAGGGGTGTCAAACTTGTTTCACACAGCAGGCCGAATAGCATTCATGATGCCTGCTGCGGGCAAGAATTGATGTCATAAAGCAAGAAGTGATGTCATTAAGCAGGTCATGACTAGAAATAAGCACTTTTTCCTCAGCAGCTTATTTGCTGCAAATGACTCAAATACACAAATCTTGATCATATTTTCAAGGTATGGGAGAGCCCAGTTATCATGTGGGCAGCCCTTTCAGCAGTGACATTTCAGGACAGCTCAGCAGCTGAGAGTAGCTGATGGTGGTGCTGGCAGAGCCTGAGGGCCAGATAAAGAGCTTCCAGGGGCCATATCTGACCCACTGGCCTCTGTTAAACGCTGCTCTCCCTCCCATCCCTGCCAGAAGCATCAGTTCAAACTTCTAAGGAGTTCCACCAGGACCCTGTTTTACTCACCCTACACTCTCTCTGCCCCATCCCAGCAACAAGCTCCCCAGCCCCCTGCCAGCAGGACCCTGTTTCCACTCACTCAAAACACACATGCACTCTCTCACTCTCTCCCCCCCTTTCCTGCCAGAAGCACCAAGCCCTCTTCCCTTCTGTACACAAAAATGATGCAGAAAGGGCTTGCACTCACCCCCAACTGACACCAGACCTCCGCAGCAGCCTCCAGGACCCTGCAATGGGCATGCTTGCCACTCAGGTCTCAGGGAAAAGATGGAAGGCACCTGACCACGTTCAGCTCCTTCGTGTCCTCCTCTCCCATGTCATATATGACTATTAGGGTTGGCCCTGAGATGGGTTGCTAGGAAACAGGAGCCTGAGGCTGCCTTGAGAAAGCTAAAGCGGAGGACATTGAATCATATTTGGAAAAGAGGTTGAAAAACTGGACAAGAACGGCAAATTCCATACTAATGGTCACTCTGAACTAGGGTCATTCTCAGTTCAGGGTCTATAGCATTGTGGCTGTGCAGAATGAATTTCCTTCAGCCAGGAATCGCAATAAGAACGACAATGAACACTAGTGCCCCAACCACTCCTCCTTCTGGTCAAGCTGGTTGTTCTAAAACCCACTTCTTGGCCCTGACTGTGGCAGCGCTACAGCTGCTAATGCCAAACCAATGGAGAGGAGTGAAGCCCAGGCTCCCAGTGCAGCCCGAGTAAAAGAGAGGGCAGGCAGTATAATGCGCACTGCAGTGAGGAGAAAGTGAAAAAGCAGCCCCACACTTCTGTTACAAAAAAAAGCCATACCTTCACTGTGTTTTCAGAAAGTGAGCACAACAGTTTCATTACAGGGCTTAGGGCATGCTGAATGGAAACCACAGGAGCCAAGGCAAAAAACGTTTTGATTTTTTGAGCTAGTTCTGGCATGGCTGAAAATGCTATGAAACCTGAGAAAAGAAACAACAGTCTTTTAATTGCTCTTTTTCATGATATATTTTTGCTTACTTATAGCAAAAGGTGAATAGGCAGATTTTGTGTGGAGCTGCACACAAAAAGTACTAGGCTTCACTCCTCTACCATGAAAACCTGATAAATCCCTGCCCTTCCAGTTCTGCCAAAAATCAGTGGGCTCTTCTGCTGGAAGCACCAGAAGATACATGGCAACATTCTCACATTCATAGTGGGCTTTGCTCCCAAGCTCCACCGGTGAAGCAGAATTGCTTATTTTAAGCATTGACATCCCTGCAGAGTAGCTACCATTCAGCTAGGGTTGTTGGGGTCAATAGATTTCTGTCTCTCTTGCTATTGAAAAGTCCTAAAAACTCTTAGAACATAAGAACATAAGAACAGCCCCACTGGATCAGGCCATAGGCCCATCTATGTGATTGTGATTTTTAGATTGTGAGCCCTTTTGGGACAGGGAGCCATTTAGTTATTTGATTTTTCTCTGTAAACCACTTTGTGAACTTTTAGTTGAAAAGCGGTATATAAATACTGTTAATAATAATGTTAATAATCTAGTCCAGCTTCCTTTATCTCACAGCGGCCCACCAAATGCCCCAGGGAGCACACCAGATAACAAGAGACCTGCATCCTGGTGCCCTCCCTTGCATCTGGCATTCTGACATAGCCCGTTTCTAAAATCAGGAGGTTGCACATGCACATCATGGCTTGTAACCCGTAATGGATTTTTCCTCCAGAAACTTGTCCAATCTCCTTTTAAAGGCGCCCAGGCCAGACGCCATCACCACATCCTGTGGCAAGGAGTTCCACAGACCAACCACATGCTGAGTGAAGAAATATTTTCTTTTGTCTGTTCTAACTCTCCCAACACTCAATTTGAGTGGATGTCCCCTGGTTCTGGTGTTATTTGAGAGTGTAAAGAGCATCTCACTATCCACTCTGTCCTTCCCGTGCATAATTTTGTATGTCTCAATCATGTCCCCCCTCAGGCGCCTCTTTTCTAGGCTGAAGAGGCCCAAACGCCATAGCCTTTCCTCATAAGGAAGGTGCCCCAGCCCAGTAATCATCCCAGTCGCTCTCTTTTGCACCTTTTCCATTTCCACTATGTCCTTTTTGAGATGTGGCAACCAGAACTGGACACAATACTCCAGGTGTGGCCTTACCATAGATTTGTGCAATGGCATTATAATATTAGCTGTTTTGTTCTCAATACCTTTTCTAATGATCCCAAGCATAGAATTGGCCTTCTTTACTGCCGCCGCACATTGAGTCGACACTTTCATCGACTTGTCCACCACCACCCCAAGATCTGATCTGACACAGACAGCTCAGAACCCTTGACCCTTCCCCTCGTGACAGGGGAAACCACGGGACAGAGTGTTGGGTCTGTGCTATGTCAAATCTTGGGATCGAGCACAGAGATCTCCCAGCATCCTGATCTATTAGTAGAGGTGAGAGTCCCATGCAGCAAACGGACTTTAAGACACTTGCTGGGAACAAAGAGGGAACTTCAGCCATTGTTTCACACAAGCAGAAACAAGACAGGAAAAGGCGGCTAATGAAAGCCCCAACAGACGCAGGGAAAGAATCAACCAACAAGCTTTTAAGCAAGAACCTTACTGGTAGAGACCAACTTTAACATGCATGCTGCCTGGGTGGCTAAGCTCACATGTGGTGGCTCTTCTGACATGAACTTCTTTGCCATCTGCACAACTGCTAAGTTTACTCTCTTTACTGTCAAATGCAGGAAGCATGATCCACCACACAGAATAGGCTTTCAGAGAGACAGACAATGGAATAGCTAAACAGCATTGCATTTTAACTTACCAAGAGCAGTGCCTTGTGAATAGCCAACATAATACAATTGTTTCTGTCTCGTTTTCTTCAGAATGAAGTTTATCATTGCTGGAAGGTCATTCATGGCCATTTCATGGAAACTGAAATTAAAAATATAAAACGTCTGGCTGTTAAAAACATTATTGCAATACTAGTGAAACTCACAGCTGTGAGTTCCAGAACTATTCCCTCAGAGTTCACTTCTGGTAGAGTTTGACATTTCCATATTATAGTGATGTGCCAGAAGAGGGGGTGCACCCACCGGTGTGCAGTATGTGAGAACAGAAGCACGTCTCTTTCCATACCTTGCCTATTTATTGCTTACAATTCACTTACAGTACCTCTGCCATGTATGACTTACAACTCCAGTCTATAAAAACTTTTGTGAAGCGACCAAGCACCTATGGACATTTTTTCTAGCTTCAAGTCTTGCTAGACCAGGGGTGTCAAATGTAAGACCTAGAAGGGCTACTAAGAGCAAAGGTCAACTTCCTGTTTCTTGTTTGCTCTTCGTGTCCTTTCTAGGATGCAGGCCGCTTGCCCACTCTGCTTACTATAAGCTTTGTGCTTATAGTAGTTGTTTAAAGGAAGAAACATTTTCCATTTGCACGAAGGTCATCAGCATAAACAAAGGTAATGGGGTGCACAAGGCACAGAGATAGGGTTTCTCTTTATCCACAGTTTCCAGCATCCATGGGAGAGGAACATATCCCCTGCAGATACCGGGGGATGCCTGTATTTATGATTTCATGGTGTTGACCATGATACACGCACTAGCTGTTTTAAAACTTGAAAATCAAAAAGTCACTAGCAAGGTGTGAGTGACTGAGATCCATTTCCCAAGAAACACAGACAACATTTTACCGATTAGACATGGAAAGTGATGCTCTATTACAGCGATTTTCAACCTTTTTCATCTCATGGCACACTGACAAGGCACTAAAATGGTCAAGGCACACCACCAGGTTTTTGAAAACTGACAAGGCACACCATGCTGCCAGTGGGGACTCACATCTCCCATTGGCCCTATTAATAAATGACCTTCCACCAAATTCCTGTGGCACACCTGTGGACCACTCGTGGCACACCAGTGTGCTATGGCACAGTGGTTGAAAATGGCTGCTCTGTTACAAGACCAATCCCAGATACTGCAATTTCTCCTCTGTCCTTACATTAATTAAAAACCTGAACTCTTTTCTGATGTTATGTTTGAGAATGAATTCAGAATGACACATACCCACTTCCACATTATTGTCATTCCTCCAAATCCTATCTCAGTTATCTACCATGTAGCTTCCTGCTATAATTTACTGCTGCATCACAACTAACTGAGTAAAGTCACACGCCCACCTGCAAGCAGTGGTTACTAGATCTGCATAATTAAAGTACAAGACAACACGTTCAATTGTCATTCACACTACCTGAAATCCCAAAATTCCACTTGGTCTGTTGAAAAATTCAGATGCCTCTGAGACCAGCTTGTTCCCCTGTTGTTCCCAAGCCAAACATCATAGCCAGCATCCGCTAAGATAAAACCAAGGCTGTTGTTTGCCATATTTTCCACCCAGAAGCTAGCTTCTCCAAATATTCCATGTTGGAGTAACACAACGGGCTTTGGACCTAGTTTGGAAAAAAAAGCCTTTAAAACAAATGAAGTACTGTTTCATGATAAAGACATTTCTTATCTCTTCCCATGCTTATCTCAATACATTTTGCATATTTCAGTACACAAAAATTTAACTCTGGCTGTTGCAGAAATTTTGGCCACTAGACTGCTTTACACAAGAAAACATTTCACTGCAGAGACCCGAGGCTGAGTTGTAGGAGAGACTTGTCATCCATGGCCATAGGATTCCTAGGTTTTTGGCCCAGTCGTTTCTGGGCTTGGTTCAAGGTGTTCAGTGTTATAGAACTTGGTACTGGTACAGTTGTTGAAGCTTTCTTCCTTTGATCAGTGGTTCCCAAACCGTGCAATGCAGCACCTAAGGGTGCCACAGAGAACTCACTGGGGCAACTCAGGATGTCCCCAGCAGCCACTTCTCCCTTGCTCTTCCAGGCATCACCATCTTGGATCGTGTGAGCTCTCATGTGATCCAAGATTGCAGCACCTTGGAGAGCCGTCAAGAAGAAGCCACCACAAAAAGAGTGCTGTGGCTACAGTAAGTTTTGGAACCGCTGGGCTAGATCTTGGTTTCCTATTTTGCTCAAATGATCAAATACCTTTGACTGCCAAACTTTTTCGTCCAAAGGGAATTCTGCTTAATGTCAAATAATACCCATCATCTGTCAAGACTTCATATTCCTTACTGGGGTATCCTCTGTAACGAATCACCTCACTCTGAAAGAAGTAAAATTAAACTCCTGAGAAGAGGTTGATAATATTTCTAAATCCATCCGGCAGACAAAAGAGCTTCAAACAGCAAATTCAAGAGGTGCATTTGGTTTTAAGACAAGCTCTACGGCAGTGGTTTTCAAACTCTCAGGGAGAGTTTGAGCCTTTCTAATTTCTTGCGGGGGCGGGGGGAGGCAACAGGGGCGGGAGGAAGGCAGTGGCGCCATCCCCAGGATTTCACCGCTCAGGGGGCTGCAGGGGCTTGACTTCACATACCTACCACATACCACAGGGTATGTGGCTTGACTTCACATACCACAGGGGCTTGACTTCACATACCTAAGCCTCCTGCAGGATGGAGAGCCCTGCACAACCTTCTGCAGGGCTCCCCACAGCTTCAGAAGTGAAAGTGGAGCGATCATGCTCCACTTCCACTTTAGCGGAGGTAGGGCGCGATCACTCCACCTTTGCTTTCAAAGCTTTGGGGAGTCCTGCAGAAGGTCGCGCAGGGCTCTCCGCACCCCTGGGAGGCTGCAGGAGGCTCATGTATGTGCAGCCAAGCCCCTGCAGCCCCCCTGAGCAGCGCGATCCTGGGTATCGTGCTGCTGCCTCCTCGCTTCCTCTGGCTGCCCCCGGCCCTTAATGGGGCAGAGACCAGGGCCCACAGGCTGGGGCATCACGACGCCCCAATCTGCAAAGCCCTGCTCTACGGAATGGAAGAATGGTTCAGCTTAGAGAAAAACCTTTCAGCTTCTGTGACCAATCACAAGATGCATCCTCATCCCTCCTGGCCATTACAAACCTATAAGTACTATTGAAGGGAATTTTAAATAGCCAATTGGAAGTGGTCACCTGTTTGCCCAACAGAAATGCCACTTTATAATGCCTTTCAGACCATCTAGATCAGTGGTTCTCAAACTTTTTTGCAGCGGGACCCTCTTCTTAGAATGACAATCTGTCGGAACCGACCAGAAGTAATGTCTTTAACCTGGAATTCCAGGTTGTCATGGCCAGAAGTGTCATCATCAAGTAGGAACATTTTTAACACCTCCATACGACACAATCAAATTAAATAAATTAAAAGTTTACAATAAATGTAACCTTAAAAAATTATTTAAAATAAAGAAGAACCGTCCTAACCCTCCCAAACAGTTGCTGAGCTGATTAAGAAAAATTTCCCATATATCCCAAAGGCTGCAATCCTACCCACAATTAACTGGGAGTAAGCTACATTGAGTATAATTGGTAAAAGCAGATACATAATAGCCTGCTAAAAGTACAGATCTGTAACATTTCCCCAAATAGAGTCACATACCATGGTAGCCACATAGAGTCACATAGAGTCACATACCAAGTCTAATATACTAAAAATAAAAAAACCAGATGGAAATAAATGAGGACGCACCTGAAATTGGTTGCAACCCACCTAGTGGGTCCCAACCAACAGTTTGAGAAACACTGGTCTAGATCGTTCTAACACATTCAGACCTTCATAGATCTGTCATTTTAAATAGCTGGTGTACCTTACTGTGAACTACACAACTAACATGGAATTTTTCCCTTTCTTCACTTTGTAGTCATCATCCTGTCCACTTTGATTTCTTCCCCGCCTCTGTTCCAGGATTTATACTATTGCTGTTTTAGACCACTGGAGAAGATGTTACAAGTGCTGCTCTTTTGCTACCTCAGCTTTCAGTTTCAGATTTGGATCCCATCCCCGTTTCATACCCCCTTCAGTCCCATTCTTTATGAAAACACTGTAATAATAGCTTACAATATTCATATGAATTTCAGGATTTGCATCTTCTTTCCTCCTAGTAAGGTCTTCTGGACTTGCAGTTGCTGGTATCAAACACAGTATTGTAACAAACCACCTCATCTTATTTCTGTTAAATAAAAAGAGAGATAAGAAGAGAAGAAAAAATAACAATATTTTTCTTAGCAATACTGACAAAATACATATAGTCTGACTTTACCTCCCTTTTACCAAAAGATCCAAATGCGCTCTTCTTTTTAATCACAGGAATGGCAGGGTTCAGGAGCATCCACATTGACTGCAGTGTTGGTTTCAACAAGGAAGCGGTGTGGGCGATTTGCAATACACAGATAATCTTATGTACCCACAAGAATTACAATTACATAATAGGGCGATCATATGTGAACAATTAGCATCTGGGTGTGTGGGTGGCTCTTTCTGAAGGAGAACAGCACAGGCCTAATGTTCTCTAAGAGAACAAAATGAGAGCCATCTGCATTTCCCACATGTAAGATGCATTGATTAAAGGCCCAATCCTATCAAAGCCTTCCTATTGATGGATCTAGCATTCTGTCAGCAAAAGACCTCTTCATTGGTGCTGCAGATGAAGTAACAATGTGTGCAACAGGGCCACCAATGCAAATGGCTGGTGCCCATGCGCACTGGGGTGCCCAGCCACAGCCAGAGAAGATGAGTGGGCAGTGGGCGGGAGGGACAATAACGGGGCAGAGGGAGGATTAGTGATGGAGACTGAGGCTGCTGGAGGCCATTTTGGGGAGGACAGTGGGCAGATACTGGCAGCAACAGCACTGACAATATCCTACTTTTCAGAGTGACAATCTGTCGAGATCCACCAGAAGTGATGTCTTTAACCTGGAAGTCATGTCATGACCTGGCCATGCCACACCTCCTGGGGTTGACTCAGATTTGTGCCAGCCAAAGACCCATTGGGGATAACAGTGTAGCGCAGGGGTCGGCAACCTTAAACATTCAAAGAGCCATTTGGACCCATTTTCCGGAGAAAAGAAGACCTCGGGAGCCACAAAAGCCTCTTGACATCTAAAATGAAGATAACACTGCATATATAGTTTTTTTTACCTTTATGCTATGTATAAAAAAACTATAGTGTGTTAAAATCAATGGGATTTCATTTGACTCCAAAGTGGAGTCGGGGAGGGAAAAAAAACCCAACAGATGCTGCTTTGCGCTGAATCGAAGCAATGGGAAGACTTATGCAGGCTTACTCAGAAGTAAGCGCCTCTCTGATTTCTATGGGGCTTCCTCCTTAGTCAGTCTTAGTCTCCTTAGTATTAGGATCGCATCCTCCACCCTCAGACTTCTTTTGGGAAGTCTGCCTTGTCGGTTTCAGAGGGACTGACTTCCATGATCAAGCGCACTGACCAGGAGAGAAATCGCACGAAGGCCAGAGGGGCTGATTCCGGAGTCGGCTCCCAATCCTAAGCATGCCTACTCAGAAGTAAGTCCCATTCAGTTCAATGGGGTTTACTCCCAGGAAAGTGTGCACTCCCTGCAGGCGCACTCCAGGGAGCTCCAGGGTCAGTCACCCCATCTCTTCTGCAGTGGGGGGGGGGCAACGTGATGCAAAGGGCATCACGAAGCCTGCCAGACTCAGAGGGATGGAGCCGAAGGATCCCCCTGCCTGCTCTGTGCCGGGGGGGGGGGACAGCGCCAGGGTGAGAAGAGCCCAGCCTGGGCGCAGGGGAGGCGCACGCGCACCTCGGGCTGAGCACTCCAAGTTGCGGGGAGGGATCGGAGGAGGCTTCGGAGCGCAGCTTATCTGCCTCAGAAATGCCTTTGTATTTTTACATAGTAATTAGTTTAGCAAAGGGGGTGACAGAGAGGCGCTCTATCACCCCCTTTGCCACTTTCACCCACTTTCACCCACCCTTCCCCACTGAGCCCATGTGCCACCAGCTCTCCCCGCCCGGCCACAGGGGTCCCTGCAAAGCGCCCCCCGCACCTGCCACCAGCGGCCCTGTCCCGTGGTTCAGACCCTGCCCACTGCAGGGAGAAGGAATGAAGGGCGCAGGGAAGAGGTGCCCGGCTGCCCCCCCGCACCTGCTCGCAGAGCCCATGCGCGGCCACGCCAGCACTGCCAGCTCTCCCTGCCCAGCCACGGGTCCCTGCAAAGCGCCCCCCGCGCCCGCCACCAGCGGCCCTGTCCCGTGGCACCTGCTCGCAGTGGGGCGTGGAGAGCAGGTACGGGAGAGCGCCGTTGCCCCTGCCTAGCTGCCAGCGCCCGCAGCATATTGTGCCAGAGAGAGGCGCCCTCGGGGCTGGGCTGGCTGGGCGGCGGCCGCGGGGAAGACGCCCCGCTTCCAGCCCCCACTTGGGAGCCGCAGCAGACCGCTGAAAGAGCCGCATGCGGCTCTAAAAACACAGGTTGCAGACCCCAGGTGTAGTGGAACAGATAAATAAAAATTTCTTTTACTTATCTCTCCTTCCTGTCATGGTCCATGGCCAGGCAGTCCTTAGCGTACAGCACCACTGCACACCGTTTGCCAGCTGAAGATAGGATTGACCCATAAGCCTGCAATCCTATGCACAGTTATCCAGGAGTAAGCCTCATTGAACTCACTAGGACTTACTTCTGGGTAGGCATTACACAGAATTACACTGTAAGTCTGGTATATGTACACGTTGCAGTATACACAGCCTTGCCCTTCAGTTAACCTTGCCAGTCTCGCGTGATGAGTTCTTAGTTTAACTGGTAACACCCAACTAATTGTCACTTAAGATGTCATAAGAATAAATGCACATTGAAAATGGTTTTAACAGTGTTATCTGCACTTTAGTGGGCCAATGACAGTAAAGTGAATGCACTGATGGGACTGTTTTGCTGTGATTCTTTTCCATGGAAAATTAACAAATACGAGGAGGAGGGGGACCTTGGTTGTTTTGTCAACTGTAAAGAAAAGAATGCAAAACGTTTGTTCCTCGGAGCAGCAGCATTGCTACCTGTCTGTGGACCTGGTGTGGTGATTCCTTGTGTCACCCCATTAAGTGTGCAGACATGGAAGTAAATGGTGGTAACAAAACGACGTTTTCATGTCACCATAAATTACTTCTGGCTTGCAAAATGCGGCAGAACCCGGAGTGGAGCTGACTCTCTTCTTGCATAGATCACACAGGAAGCACTTTGGCATGACTGAGGACAGCTGAGGCCAAGCGGCATTCTGCCAATTCGCTTCAGTACTGCTGCTTCTCCCATTCATGCTGCCACCATCTTGGCTGGGCCTTATTCGAAATCCCCTTCTGGTTGGTGCCTGGGGGGTGGACTGCCTCCCGCCTCCCACCCCCCACTTGCTACACCACAGCCTCGGAGCCAGAATGGTGTCATAGTTCAGGAGCTAGACTCAGATCTGGAAGCTCCAGGTTCAAATTTCCACTCAGCCACATAGCTTGCAGGGTGACCTTGGGTCATTCATTCACTCGCAGCCTAAGCTACCATATAAGGTTGTTGAGAGGACAAAAGGAAGGAACTATGTACACCACCCCTGAGCTCCTTGGAGGAAGGGCAGTATAAAAATGTGTAAAATAAATAAATTACATCCAAGGAATGAGGAATATTATATATGAACACATAACCTTGTAATTAAGATCCATAGAGATGCATATAAAAGATAGTTAAAATTACTGAGCCTAATCCTGATGAGTCATTTCATGACTTTTAAGCTTCATAAATCCAAGCTCATCATGCCTATGCCCTTCGCTTCTGAGCAATCTTTTTTATTGCATCATTCCTCTTTGCTCTCCAAATGTGGGCATGTCATCTCAGCAGGTGTTTACCTCTGAGCATGTTTTACATAATGTGTTTCTGCTTGAGGCAGTGCAAAGCATGAGTTGATTAATACTCATTTGAAAGGCAATCAGCTGACCGTCCCTGCAAACTAACTTGATTTTATCGAACCTATTCTCACCGTAGCCATGTGCAGAAAACATGATTATATGCAGGCATAGTGTTCACTGTAAACATGTGGGGTGAAATGGTAGAGTTTCATTGGAGAGTATAAACACCTTCCAAAGTTTGACTATTTAAAATAGTGACACTTCACTATACAGGCAACATTTCTGTCCTCAACAACAGAATCCCTACCAGCAGCCCTCTCTGTCCTCCCATGACGTTACACTGAAGGCTGAAGGCTGCCCTCCACTTGCTGCTCAAGCACTTTGGAATAGCTTGTCTTGCATTGGCTTTGGAGGCACTGCGTTTTAGCAAATTGATAAGGTTTTTTAACAATGATCAATGTCGGGGCTCCAAGGAAGGACAGGGACTTGGGCTCCTGCCTGCCACTGGGGTCCCTACTAGTACAGGTTCAGGAGTCTATGGAGGACTCCTAGGCTACGCTCACCTTTCCACGCACCATCTACCTAGGAGCACCCTTCTTCTCCTCAACCTTAGGGCCTTCTCCAGCCTCCCACAGCTCCAGTGTCTCTTTTCCAGCTTTCAGCTAGCCCCTTCTCATCTCTGGCCTATTCCTTATATTCTCCTGACTTTGGCTGGCCTTTCCTCCCCTTCCTGGTTCCACCCCTCCCTGTCTGGTCGCCCTCTGGGTCCTATGCCTCCTCTTTCAGGGGATGGGAAGGCTCCTGCAGATACTTGCATGGGTAGCCCACACCCTGCTCAGCTGAGGCCCCATGGCAAGTACTTGGCCCTGTTTGCTACGATGAATACTTACAACCCAATAACTTTCGGTCAGGCTTATTATGCTTGCTCAGTGATACACATAAACACACTTGCATGTGTACTGAAGTATGCATCTTTAACACTCTTTGATAGTTCACACTGTACTCCAATGGAATTGGCATGCATCATGTGTAAAGAATGATGGAGTCAGATGTAGGTGCAAACACACTATCATTTATTGGGTTGGTAGTTTTACAGTAAGGGGGAATGAATAAAAATAAAACAGAAAAAGGGCAATCAAATATTCAGGTGTGTATAATCAATGTAGCATTAGGTTATAAAGTGACATTCTAGCACACATGGATTCCAAATAATGCACCAGCCAAAAAGTAGGAGATAAGTCTGGAGTGCTCTGTATGGGCCCAATCCTATCTAATTTTCCAGAGCTGGTGATGCTTTGCCAATGGGGTTTACATTGCTTCCTGTGTTGAGGAGGCAGTCACAGAGACCTCCTTAACGGATGGGAACATTTGTTCCCTTACCTCGGGGCTGCATTGTGGCTGCACCAGAGCTGGAAAATTGGATAGGATTGGGCCCTAAGACAGAGGAGGGAGGGGAGGACATGGAAGAGATGAGGCAGGGGGACATAGCATGAGGGATCCCTAGATAGGGAGGAGAGGTGAAGCTGGAAATGAACATGGAGATTAGCAGTTTTCCTAGGGGCAATACAGTGTTTTGGTGAACAAAAGGCTCTAGGGTGAGCAAGAGAGGGAAAGTGGAATTCTGTGATTAAACATGGAAGAACTCAAGCCAAAGTACAGGAATGGGGACTTCCTGTACTTCCAAAGTACAGGACTCGACTTGCAATAATAAAGGAGCAATTTCTGAAATGTGGGATAAATGCTCTAATGAGCCAGTTTTTACCTGTATTGGTAGCTTGTCTTTTCTTGCCACATCGTATGTCTAACTGGTGTCCCAATACAGCCAACTAAAAATTTGATATTTAAATAAAAAATCCTGATTCTTTGACTGGTATCCCAGTGTTAACAAGCATGATCTGAAGATACTTGTTTAGTGCATTTACAAGTGCCCCAAAAATGCATGTCCAGGGATCTTGTAGTCTTTGGTTATGATGTAAACACCCCACAAACCCCATACAAATAGAAGAATAGGAAGTGACTCACATTTTACTCCATTACAAGCAACTAACTTATGAGAAAAATTAAACTAATGACCAGAAAAAAATTGTATCAAATATACAAATCAATATGTGAAATAAAAGAAATGGCATGTGCCATAACTATACACAATTGCCATGTATATGTGTGAGCATTGTTACAAAACAATAAGAACAGAACAACTGTTAATAATTACAGTAGGCCCTTGGTATCATGTGGGATCTGTTCCAGGATGCCCTGTGGATGCAGAATTCCATGGATAGGGAAATCCACAGGGGAGGGGGCACACTGGCAAACCAGAAGTCAGAAGCTTTCTGGAGGCCTTCAGAGGCATGGGGAGGCTGTGCATGGCTTCCCTGTGCCTCAGAATAAGGATACAACTGGATGGTACTTCTGGTCATGTCTGGAAGGTCTCTGGGGCCCTCCAACTGCGGGGTCATCACCTGAAGGTATTCAAACCTGCATTGGTCAAGCCCACAGATAAGGAGGGCCAACTGTAAATGAAAGAACCAAAAATATGATTGTTAAATACACAATGAAACTTCTTCTTCTGCCAGGCAGAAGTACCACTTAATGGTGGGGATGAGAGAGGAAGAAGAACAAGGTGGCATAAGGGAGGGAACATTACCTATTTGTGAAACGAGAGAATAATTTGGCTCCAACAAAGCAAGAGAAGTTGGCGGAATCCATCCCTTCACAATTACACATTCACACTTACATCTTGACTTACTACTAGCTCACATCTCTCATGGTCTCACACGCTTGGAGAAGGAGTGATCCCTTTAACACTCTTTTACAGGCTATCTGAGAAGGTAGGATCAAATCTACAATGGACCCAAATGAGAACCTATAACTAAAATTACAACTGACTGAAAACAACTTGAGTTTGTCTGCACCATAGCTCATGCTCAGAGAAGGGAGCTGCCGTGTGATTGAAATGGACACCCCAAATTATTTCAAACTCTTATTGAACTTTGGATGATAGCTCACCCTGACTCCAGTTGCCCAATTAGCCAGTTGTGAAAAGGATTCCATTCCTCTTTTGTTTCCTACTTCTGTCTGCCTTCTGTGCCTCTGGAATTTTAACATTAATCTGAGATTGGGAGTATTTCCACCACTTTCAGTTCCTTTGCATATTTTCTCTCTCTTCCCAGCTTTGCATGAGTTCCCTGCTCTGATTGCACACATTGCAATCAGGTCCACCTGCAGGAGCAGCTCCAACTCTGCCAGAAGGCTAATAAGTTGATTAACATTATTAATCTCACCTACTGCGTTCAGATGGTGCAATTACAACTACCATCCTCTCAACTTCAAGGAACTGCACAAGGAAGGGGTGAAGTGAGGGGGTGGTAAAGAGGCCACTTATCTACCTCCTTCCAGTGAAACAGAAAGTGCGAGGTAAGCTGGGAATTCCCAACATCATCTGTGCTTCCTGTTTTGCCAAGAGGATCCTGTGGGAAGGAGTGAGATAGGAAGGTAACTTTTTTTCTCAGTAGGGGTGGAGCTGCATCAGGTGTCAGCAACATCAAGCAACAAATTCTGTTCAGCTGTCTTTGACTTCTTCACCTCCTCCCAAATCAAAGAATTCAACAAAAGATTAAGAAGATACAACATGAAATTAAAATAATGCAAATGCAGGAGTTGGAGAACAAATGGAAAATGGCAAAACAAAACTTTTTTGAAAATGCAAACAAAACAGGAAGATGGTTAGCTTATAAGCTGAAAAAAGAAAGACAAAAAAACTATATTAAGACATTGAAAGATTTGACTGGAAAATAGAAAACAGAATTAGCAGTAAAGAAAACAATTATTGAACAATTTTATCAGGTATTATATGGGAGAAAAAATATAGAACACCAGAAACAAATAGAATATCTGAAGAAAAATAATAGCATTAAAATTTTAGCTGATCAAAAGAATTTATTGGAAAATACAAATACTATAAATGAAATAACAGAAGCGATTAAAAGACAAAAGGCAAAAAATGCCAGGCCCTGATGGATTACGAGCAGAATATTATAAGAAATTTGAAGAAATAGTGTTGCCATTCAAAAAAGTGATTGATGACATATGGGAGGCTGGAGAAATACCAAACTCATGGAAGGAAGGAACAATTACTTTGATACACAAATCAGACAAGGATGAAAAAGAAATTAAAAATTATAGACCCATTTAGCTTTTAAACACAGACTATAAAATTTTCGCTTCAATTTTAGCTACAAGATTAAAAAAAAATAAACCAAATAATTAAAGAAGATCAAACTGGTTTTTTTTGTTTGTCTTTTTACCAAAAAGTCAATTGAAAAACAGAGTGAGAACTATAATAAATATATTGGAATTTTTTGAAGTGCATTCAGATAAGAAATTAGCCCTAGTGATTTAAGACACCCAGGAAGCTTTTGACAATTTAATTGGGACTTTATGAACAATTTTCTTCAAGAAATGCCTTTGGCGCCAATTTGGCACCAGTGGCCATTACCCCTTCCCCGCCTTGCACCACCAGGCAGAGGCTTTGCCGCGATTGGTTATTACGGCTAGGGGAGGCAGGGCCAGAGCGCCAGCCTGGAGCGCGCGCCCCAGCTGGGCTCAGTTCGCTCCCGGCTGGCAATGAGAACAGACGCGTCCTCAGAGGGAGCAAACTGGGCAGGCCTGTAGCCCCGCGGGTCATGGCACCTGGTCAGGCCTTTGTGAGGCGCATGGGTGAAGCAATGGCAGGGAGGCGCAGGCCTTCTCACCGCATGCGGGTCACGTCTGCCCTGGGGGATGACATGGCTGTGTAGCTCCGGTTTCTCGACCAGTTTATGGTATTTCATTTTGGAGAACATGGAGGCTAGTGGAAGCTGAGTTGCAGGTGCAATCTGATGCAGCCAGGGGTCATGAGTTCGGAATTTATTTTTGAGGCCGTTGGTGTGCTGCTCGCTGGCCGAGTGGATGGGTGCCAGAGGGCATCATGAGAGATTTAACATTTCTTGAGTTTTTTCCCATCCTAGTGGTAGTTCCCATATGGGTCCCTGAGTTTGCTGATTCCTCCGTTCTGGTGTGACAACCAGGCAGTGGTCAGGATTATCAACAGGCAAACATCTAAATCACCCAGGGTGAAGCGCTTGGTGAGAGCGTTTGTTCTCCAGTGCTTATCAATTAATGTCCTTTTCTGCTAGGTATGCGCCCAGGGTTCAAAACGGCATTGCCGATGCTCTCTCTCGTTTTCAGGAGGAGTGTTTCAAGCAGCTGGCTCCGGAGGCTCGTCTGGATTCAGAACCCATGTCCCTATGGCTGTAGAGCCTTGGCTCAGCACCACCGAAAACATGATCTGGGCTTCCCTAGCAGCTGCCACCAGGGTCAGTTATGGGTGGAAGGTTCAGGAGTCTTTGGCTTTTCGCAGGCAGCAGCATCTTGAGGATGCATGGCATTTGCCAGTGCACCACCTGATGAAGTTTGTGATTACCCTTTAGAACAGGGATTTCTCAGCATGTTCAATTGTGGCCTGCTTGGGAGCTCTTTTCAGTCCAAGGCTCTGGGATGGGATGACAACACCTCTGATTTCCGGGTCAGACGGATGCTGGAGGGGATTAGGAGGAGCTGTCTCGTGCTCCCAGATGCTGGAAGCCGGTCGCCCTGGGCTTATTACAGGGCTTATGTGCCGACTTTGGTTTACATTGTGCATCGTGTTATGAGGCGATGCTGTTCAAGGCTGTTGCCTGGTCTTAATTTTCGGGGTTTTTTGCCCTAGTGAGGTGTGGTCAGTTTCCAAGTTTACCCCTGGGGACAGAGCCATGCGATGGGGCGATTGTCAGTCGGGCGTTAACCATGTTTCTTTATTTTTAAGGTATCCTACCAGCGAGGTAAGGGCCAGTGGATCCACCTGAAAGAGCTGCCGATGTGGATGTCTGTCCAGTGCCAGCAGTCATGGACTACCGCCACGTGGCGCCCAGAGGAGACGGGCTGTTTTTCAGCATCAGTTCCCTGACGGTTTACCAGTTCTGGACAGTTGTTAATGCTGCCTTACAGAGGCTTGGAGTGGCAGCCAGGCAGTTCGGCCTGCATTCCTTTAGAAGTGGTGCTGCATCTACAGCAGCCAGGCTTGGCTTCCATGTGGGAGTTATTCAGAGGATCGGGCGATGGCATTTGGGGGCCCTTAAGTATTATGTTTGCTAAGGCCCACTGGTCGCAGTGGTCGAAGTTATGTTAGCGGGCTCCCCCAGTGGTTGGGGGGGGGCGTGTTGACTGGCATAGCCAGCCTTGGTGTTAAGTCAAGGGATGGTCCGGTTGGACTCCCTGGTGGTGTTGCCTACGGCATCTTGTGTTGTTCTGCATCTGTGACTTACGTTACCTTTTCTGTTGCAGGTCTGCGTTGGTCGACTCTGGTGAGGGTTTTGATCTACGGACATTTTATGATCTTTGCGTCCGGAAAAGAGTGTTGGCTAGCAGCTTTGGTTCCCAGTTGGGACTGGGTGGCCTGGCCTGTGTCACCTGGGCTGCCAGACGGGGCATGTGCTAGGGACAGTTCCTGCCCAGGCTGCTTAACTATCTTGAATGGCATCCCCCCCCCCCAGGTAATCATGGTACATCTAGGGGAGAACGACCTGGGCCAGAGGACTTCAGTGTCCTTGAGGCTCCAGGCCCGTAAGGAGTTCTCACTACTTAGAAGTGGTTCCTGGGGAGGGCCATCCTTTGGTCCAGTCTCCCTCTCAGCGTGTTTGGTGTGGAATGTGGAGCGTCCGTAGAATAGACGTCACCAGGAAAAGAGTTAACACTTACCTGGGGAGGGTAGTGGTTGAGCAGGGCGGGGCGGTGATCCAGCACCCTGCTATTGGGTTTAAGCAGCCTGCCTTATTCCACAGTGATGCGGTGCATTTGTCACCAGTTGGCAATGATTTGTTTCTATCTGATCTGCAGCAGGGCTTGAAGGAATTTATCCTTGTGGGGAGTGGTGAGGACAAGCGCTAGGCTGTCCTCCCCTGTGGCAGGATACATGCGGGGCTGGGTAGGTAGGTATCCGGCTCGGTATCCATCCAAGGCAGCAGGGGAAGGGGGTGATTCTGAACCGCTCCCATGATGCCTGACCGAGTCCAAGAGGCAGGCAGGCAAACCCCTTGTCTGGACTGTCAGGCCGGTGAGGCTCTGTCTATTGGTCTGAAGTTCGGCTGCCTTGCCCCCTTTGGGGGTGGCATTGAAAGGCCTAGGCTGGCTATTGATAGTAGGAGCCTTGAGCCAACCTTGAACCTTCTGTATCACAGTTCTGCTATGGCAGACTGCTGGGATTCAGGGCTAGATGGGCAGAAAGTGACTAAAATGCTACAGGCCAGGCAGAAAGTGTCTAGGCCTGGCCTGTAGCATTCTAACAAGACTGTGCTCTGGGAGGAATTCAATATCACTTTTCATTCACAATTCTCATATCCCACCCCAACCCCCTGTCACAATATCAACTACAGAATAACTACACTGGATACAGGTGAACTAGAGTTAATGCCAATGCTGCTTAAACCAGAAATATTTGCAGCTGTCGATTATCCATGGCTGATACAAGATGTTGTACAAGTACATGCTGTAAGATGTTACATGATATAAACTTCCACAGTCTTTTGAATTGGGAGAAATCAATGACCTTGTTCAATAGAAACCCTAAAACAATGCATGCAAATGTTGTTTTAATGGACACTGTACAGCAATCTGTACATCTTCTATTACAAGTCCTGTTTCCCAAGACTGTTTTCCTAAGAATGTTGCAAGCATTTAAAAACAGCTTTGCATGTGATGTATCTAATTTAGGGTGAATCATAGTTATATAATAGCAATGCTTGTATGCTTTGTATGTTTTATGATTTCAATATTTTTTACTGTTTAGTTCAGCCATTTTCAACCACTGTGACACGACACAATGATGTGACGTGAATGGTCCCCAGGTGGGCAGCAGGAATTTGGGAAAGGGTCATTTATTAGTAGGGCCATTGGAGGATGTGAGTCCACCCGGCAGCACAGTGTGCCTTGTCAATTGTCAAAAAAACTGATGACCTTGACCATTTTAGTGCCTTGCCAGTGTGCCGTGGAATGAAAAAGGCTGAAAAGCACTGGTTTAGTTGATTCAGTTCTGATTAAATTATAAACATTATTGTGTATGAAATGGTTAACTGCCAGGGGGAGGGTCCATAGAGCATCTGAGGAATTAAGAATGATTCCAGTATTCAGGAGTCTAGGAACAGGTGGGAATGATTATTGGGAAACTGGGGGTTGGAGTATAGGGATATTTAAGTGGGGCTGTCGCCCATGTACTTTGGCCTTTTTACTGATGCAATAAATGTATTTTATGGACTCCATCTGATTGGCGTTTATTTGGAGTTGAACCCGCGATATAACACTGCCAACAAAGATGGGATGTCTTCAGTCGGGCAAGGTTGTTAGTAAGTGATTCATCCAGGGAGAGATTGAGGGCCTGATGAGACCACCTTATACGTTGGAGGAGAATTGCTGCAATGGCCACTCAGGGCTGAATTGAGGTGTTCAACCCAACTTCTCCAGAGTTGTGGGATACTTATGCAGAACGCCTTGAGTTTTTTAGAGGCAATTGGGGTTACAGATGTTCCTTTGAAGCTGGCTATTTTGCTTAGGGTGTGTGGCTCTGCTACTTTTGAAACTGCCCAAACCAAAACCTGATAGCACCAGCTGAATTGAGGAATGTTGCTTATAAGGACATTATGGGACTTCTAAAAATCATTTTTTGGCCTCAACCGTCCTGGCGTCCGCACGCCGCCTTGCTTTTTATAAACGTGACCAGCTGGGAGGTGAGACTATTTCTGCTTATGTGGCTGCACTTCCTCAATTAGCCCAAAGTTGTGAATTCCCAGACTTGGAGGAAATGCTGCTCGACCAGTTTGTGGGCTGTGGGATGAATAGATACAATGGAAACCTTTTGCTAAGGAGGAACTTACATTTCAAGCTGCAGTAAAGGAGGCGTTGGCTGTTGAAAAAGCAGAGGGCACAGCAAGAGACATTCATGCCTCTCACAGCCCAGGGGTTGCTCAGAAGATGGAAGCCGTCTTACTATGAAGAGGTCATGTCGGAACATTTGGAAGGGGAAGAGATACTGCAGATCCAGCGAGAGTTACCTAGGTGGAGCTACTGTCGGGATCTTCCAGTGCCTAGTTCCAAGGCTCTGAGAGTTCCTGATGTTACCAACCAGGGATTGTGTACAAGTTGTTGGGAATTGCATGACCGCTGAATCTGTGAATTCAGGAAGGTGAACTGCCGGACTTGTGACAAGAGGGGTCATATCGCCCATGTTTGTCATAGTAAGAGTTTTAGAGGAAGTGAGGGAGATGGGGGAATTCGTAATAGGGAAGTCCACCAGGAATCTGTTTGGCAGGAGAAGCGCCATACTACATCTGTATATCTTGTTCAGAACAGCCGCCTGTCTACTTGAGAGAAAATACATGTGACTGTGGAAATTCAAGGTTCACCCTGCGTTATGGAAGTAGACTCCGGTTTACTTTGGCTGATGAATTAAAAATGATCCCAGTACTTAGGAGTCTAGGGACAGGTGGGAATGATTATTGGGAAATTGGGAGTGGAGTATAGGGATATTTAAGTGGGGCTGTTGTCCTTGTACTTTGGCCTTTTTACTGATGCAATAAACATATTTTATGGACTCCATCTGGTCGGCGTTTATTTGGTGTTGCACCTGCGATATAACAATCATAATGTTCTGTCCATCCTCTACAGCCTCTACATTGACCCTTTACACTTTCAAAGGGCTACATGAGTAGTAAAATATGATCTCAGTACTTATTCCTTCTCTTTTCAAGCATCGGAAGGTGATAATGGTGACATATCTCACATATTTTCAGAAGCCACTTTTAGCTTCTGAACCTTAGAAATCCCAAGTCAGATGTTGCATTGGGGTATGTTAGCATCAGGGCATTAAAATTGCTTAGGAAAGATTGTGCCCATTGATTACAACTGTTTAATGCACATAACTCTGTAATGGATTGTGGCCATTGTGTTTAGGTTATGTTTAATCATCTCACCAGAGAGATGAGTTTTATTGAATTGTAAAGAAATTAACAGTGGTATCTCAAACCTTAGCACACTTGTATGGAAAATCTTTGTTCATGTTTAACTAAATGGGCTTTTATAAGACTTTATAAGATATATAACTCCAAAACACAAAGTAAAACTTGCACGGCCTGTTACATACATTTGAGATTTCCTCTGAATTTCCTCCTGTACTAATAGCATTCAGAGATAACTAAACATAAAAACAAGGAAGTTCACAGCCCAGTTTTTTCCATTCTGCCCCCCTGGATGCAATAGCCCCAAAATGGCAACTGCTGCATCCTATGGGTGTGTGTGTGTGTGGAATTGCTGAAGTCTTCCCTAGCTAAGGAAAACATTTTCCCTTACGGGGGGGAGGGGGATAAGCCTCCACAGTGCAGAGAGGACTACTTGGACCAGCAACAGCTATTTTGCTGTTGCAAGTCTGTATTGACCAGCATCTCAGAATCAGACCTGGGAAGGGAGTTAGGATATTGCCAGAAGAGCTGATCCTGCACCCTCTCCACCTTGTTTCACCTCCTCCCCACTCCCTCTCCTGCTGCCTTGCCCCCTCCTGCTTCTTCTACTGATTCCTCTGCTCTGACAATCAGCAGAAGGCACAATGATGCAGGCGGGAAGGTGAAGACATTACTGTCAGTGCTACTGGCAGCTCACTGTACAGTGCGCTGACGGAACACCTTTTGCAACTGACTGACAACTTTAAGGCAGTCAGCGCCGGTGGAAGACCTGACCCAACAACAGCCAGTAAACTTAAATTTGGGTTCCCATATGTGCATTTTAACACCTGATACGTGTATGAAAATACATATTTGAAATCCATCCAGATTTCACACACACCCAGAGACCACAGCTTAGTATCATTTGAAAAATAACAAAAGCAAGTTGCAAGGTAGACCCAAAGCCCATCTGTGTGATGCCTGGGCTATGCGTCTCTCAGAAGGAAGACCTCTCTTTGCAATGTTTACTTCCTGTCTTCACCAATAGCGCCTGTGCAGCCAGCTCAAAGAAGATTAGTTGGTGACCTACAACTAGTAACCATGTAAATTGTTGAAGGAAGGATTCAGAAAAACAAGCTCTATAGACACATCTATCAGATTTTTTAATATATATATACCACATACCTCAGTACAACTTGAAGTCTTATTTATACTGCTGCATCAGAAAAAGCATATCATGAAATAGGCGTTCTGGAGCATCAAGACCCCAGATAAAATCTGCATGGTCCCAGGAAGGAATATATTTCTGGAAAACTAAACGAGGGATGCGAGGGAGCAACAATTCCACATCCTTTTTGGATGAAAGAAAGTCATTTCCACCATACCACACAGCTGTTGGCACAATGATGTCTTCTATTTTATAAAATGGAGGCGTGGTCTGTTGATAAAAAAATCAGAAATATGAAAACAGGCTTCACTGATCAGTCCCATATCATCAATTATGTTTCAAACATTTCATCTTTCAGTACCCACTGTATTTTTGAATTTGTAAGATCTGGCTCCAAAAAGGTTGACCACTTATGCTAAATACCCAACATATATACCCGTTCTGTTCAGAGATCTGTCTAGAACTCAGGTGTCAACAGGCTTGAAAACAGGCTATGAAAACAGGCTTCACTGATCAGTCCCATATCATCAATTATGTTTCAAACATTTCATCTTTCAGTACCCACTGTATTTTTGAATTTGTAAGATCTGGCTCCAAAAAGGTTGACCACTTATGCTAAATACCCAACATATATACCCGTTCTGTTCAGAGATCTGTCTAGAACTCAGGTGTCAAACTTAAGGCCCCCAGTGCAAGTCTGCATTTATCCATGTCAGCAGATCATTCCTGGAATAGGATACAGTATACGCCAGCGCTGCTGATCCTGCTCTTCTGGGTCCAATCTGCCCAACTCATGCACCATCGCTGACCTCCCACACCCTATTACACCCCCACTGTCTCCCACCTCTGCAGCAAACTTACATACACTGGCAGGCATCCTTCCGCTAGAAGGCAGTTGCAAAGCACTCAGTGGCGTTTTTGTGATAGCACATGCTAGCAGAGCACATACTCTGCCTGCACAAGGAAAAGATAGGATTGGGCCATGAGACAATAGTATCTTGTTTTGTAATCTAGTAAATATTTAGCAGCGCAAGAGTTTTAGAGCCCAATCCTATCCAACTTTCCAGCTTTGATGCAGCTGTAATGCAGTTGCAAGGTAAGGGAACAAATGTCCCCTTACACTGAGGAGGCTTCCATGACTGTCTGCCCACTACAGGATGCAGCACATTCCCCTTTGGTGCAGCTGCATTGGTGCTGGAAAGTTGGATGGGATTGGAACCTCAGTCTCTTGCACCTTAGAAACTGATATTTTAATCTACATACTTGATATTCTTGAATGGTTTACTTTGATGAATTCTGATGTTTTAGTTATGAGAAGTCTAATTGCAAATATATTTCTGTATTTATATTGCCTTTCCATGGCTGCTGTACCCCTACCCAAATCAGATTCATCATTCTGCACTATTTTTTATATGTTAATTCAGTGAAAATGAAGGTGTTAAGAATTATTATTGCTCCACATGGGGTCACAACAGCTTTCTAACAAATATTTATATGGTGCTAAGTGTGAAAGCTTTCTGAGAGCCCAATCCTGTGCTTGGCGGCACGGCTCCATGTTGCCAAGCACTGTTGCAAACGTGCCATAAGGCACATTTGCGAGGCTTACCGCCCAGCTTCCGCGGCTTGGTGGTATCCACCGCACGAAAAGTGGGGGTGGGGAGGAGGCGTTCCAGGGAGGGGGGAGGCCGGCAGGAATGGAGAGAGGGCGGGGGGAGGCGTGCCAGGGGTGGACTGGAGACATGCCAGGGGGGAGGGAGGGAGGTGGGTCAGGATCCAAGGCACTCGTGTAGGGCTCCGCGCCCTATACGAGTGCCTTTACCCCACTGGGGCTACATGAGTAGCCCCATTGCAGGGATGCTTACCTTACTCGGGGGAAGGGGACTAAAGTTCCCTTCCCCAGAGGTGCCTCCCGTGATAGCCCAGGAGCCCCAGGATCCGGCAGCAGCCCTTCTTGGTGCCGCTGAGCCTGGGCACCCCGGGCAGCTCAGGATTGGGCTGTGATTCATTCCACATATAATTGACATTCATTTAGAGGCCAATCTTGATAAATCTGAAAGAATTCTAAAGAAAGCATAAGAATTAAACTCATGCCAGGTTGTACCAGAAAAACAAAAAGGTAATGTATAGAAGGTAAAAATATAAATAATGAAGTGAAAAGACTGTAAAGGCAAAGATATAGCTGGTTTACGAAAAAGAGGGAGTATCCTTATTAACTTGGCAAATGGCAGCTTGTGTCAGTTCACTTATATTTAGCAGGGGAAGAACAACTGTCCCTATTTATCTTAGCACAGCATCTTTTCAGGTGCTATTTGCTGGTGAATTCCTTTCCTCTTCACTACCACCACCATCACCACCACCAGGGCTCTGCAAAGCCCAGCAGGCCAATTTGCTACACACAGGGTACAATCAGCCTGACGAAGCAATCACTGCCAGGAACTGGAATTCTCAGATGAACAAAGTGGGGGGAAAGACAGAAGGAGGAAAGGAAGAGGTAAGAACAGAGCAACAGCAGGAGGTGAGAAAGTGAGAGGAATAGGGCTGAGGACCAAATGGAGGTATTAGAGGAAGAGAATGAGGAAGAAAGAGAGGAGGAATAAGAAGAGGAGAGAATGGGAGGAGAAGACACTTGGTAGACCCCAGAATGGACCAGGTGTGGAGGGAGAAGAAGGGGAAGGTCAAGTCAAGGCTTGGAATCCAACTTGGAAGGGAGATGTCCCAGGCAGCTGACGGTGCCCTAGAGGTCTCCTAGGAAGGGAAAGGGCTCTTTGCCAACCCCAAGTTTACCTGAATTGGTGCAGGGACTCAGTATAAAACTCTTTTCCCCTTTCTGCATGACCTCAAGAAGGGTGGTATGAACCACAAAGCATTGACCCAGAGCTTGTCTGCAGAACCTTGGGAGGAGGCAGCTGTTGTTACTGAGTTATGCCATTTGAACCTTGCAAGTCTCCCTAAGTGTGGGTTTTGAGCTGGAGACTGGGGCAGGCTCAGGAGGGAATTTGCAGATTAAGTGAGAGACTGCCTTTTGAAGTTTT
Source organism: Tiliqua scincoides (assembly GCF_035046505.1). Lineage (NCBI taxonomy): Eukaryota > Metazoa > Chordata > Lepidosauria > Squamata > Scincidae > Tiliqua > Tiliqua scincoides. The sequence goes on along the minus strand of NC_089823.1, from coordinate 160,732,862 downwards.
GTGGCCCTTTGAGAAGGAGGTTTTATGATTATTCCTTATTGTTGTTATTACAATATTGTATGATTTGTACATGTTGATTCTAGTGTGTTTGTACTACTTTTATGATATCTGCTGTTATCAACAGGGCGGGCAGGAAGAATCAGAGTTTCCCTGAAACAAGTGTTCTGGTTTGAATTCATTGTTACATACCAACTGTACACAGTAATTAGCCACACCCCAATCAGTTCAAAGATCTCTTATGTAATGAATCCAAGTTGCATTTTTAAGGAAGCATCAGGGTAAACTACTTCCATTCTAATTGCATTGCGGGGGGGGGGGAGGGACAGAGGAAAAGAGGAGCTCTTTAGGTCCTCTTTGAGTTTGCTTGAGTTCAAAAGAAGCAGCATTGGGATTTTGCTCTACTGAAAAGGAAAAGAACGATCCACACTGTAAACAGTCTGCAAGATTCTTCCTTTATTGTTCAGCTTTTCTTACAAGGGGCAGCTAATTATCACTTCACCTGTCACAGCCACAGCATCAGATCTTTCCCTTGCTGTCTGGGCTGCTGCAGCACTTCCGCCTTTCCTCATCCAACCAGGGCTGGCCCCAGCTTCTTCTGCTTCTTCTCTCCACTCTGCCTGCTGACTTTAAGTGTTTTCTTTTCAATACTGGCATGGTACACTGCTCTTGTGCCCTTCCAGTCCTGCAGGTCTTGCCTGCCACTAGACATCAGGCAGCTATCACCCTTAAGCACATGTTGTGCCTCATGCACAGAGGCTGGACCTGATATTAGTGTACAGGTGCAGCTGGGGAAAGTGGCAAAGTGCAGAGTGCACCCAGAAACCAGCAAAGGGTGTCTGACTGCAGCAGAGTAGAATTGGATGGATGGAAGCTTCCATGGGCGAGGCACATAAGTGTGCAGTGCAGATTGTTGGGGGGTAGTGATGAGCTTGACAAATCAGGATGAAAGTCTCCTTCTCCGGAGGAGCCGCTGGCAGCTGCCCGAAGCGCGCAGGATGTGGCAGCAGCTCAGAATTGGAGTGACTGACCTCTTAATGACCAGCTCAAATAACTCGCTCCCAAACTATTTCCTCTTTTTCCTTACCTTGTTGTAAACTTCCATGTTCCTGGATCCATAGTCAAAATATTTAAATTGTTTTGATTCGAATACCTAGAAAGAAGAACAGGAAATGGTTGCCGGCTGAGGTCATTCCTTGGATTGCGCCCTTAACTGAATAAAAGGAATCAAAAGCTGATTCTGATTCTGTTGATTCATGCATGATGTCTAGAAAGGGACACAACTATTTCTAACTATTCACATACAACAGAGCCCTAAGTGTAACCTGTTAGGAAAATGTTGTGTTTTCTGCCTGTGGCCTAGCTATGGCATTTGCCATCTGGAGTGAGTGTCACCTCCTTCCTCTATTGGATAAGAATTTTAACACACACACCCCTATACTAATTTGTTCAATGATAATTTTCTACTGTAAATTTTTTTTATCTAGTTAGAATAGGGGAGCTCCTACTCAATCATTTAAAAACTAATTAAGATAACTTTTGATGTTTGAATTTTGAAAATGGCTTTGAACAACTTAAAACAAATCTTGCCAGCCACACTTGAGCTGTTTATGCACATAAAGAGGAAACTGAACATTCAGTCAATTAGTGACTGTTGGACTAACTGCAGAGAACTTCCACAAAACGCTACCTGTTGCCAATGCATTGTTGTCTTCACAGAAGTAAAATCAGGAACAATTGCATCATATACATCTACTCGACTCTGGGGAAAAAATAGAATGGTAAACACTGTAGAATCTAAGAGTTGGGGGGAGGGTGGGTGGTGGGCCGGCCTGTGGGTGGCCTGGAACTGGATAGGGAGTTGAACCAGAATGCTGCCCTTGGGCCGGATCCTAACCCCACTCCTGGGCAACTCTTCACAGTGCTGGGCTGCTCAGATATGCAACACCTCTTTAGGTGGTGCAGATTGGAGTAGACCCATTTGGGCTGCTGTGTTACTAGGGGTAAGGAGAATGAATGCCCCTTGCCTTGGGCTGAGCCATAGGCAGCTCCAACCCCATGCTGAATATGGAGCAGGCCATATTCCAACGAGGAGGCCATAATCCTTCCAACGAGGATTAGGATTGGGCTATCTGTCTACTTTGAACACAAAGCAACTAGAATGGTCCTGATCTGATAAACATGGAGCTCAACAAACACCCCAGAAGGTGTCCCCCTCCACCATAGCAAAAGGATAAAAACAGAGGCTTGAGTGGCTGCTAAAGTAACTTTTTTTTAAAAGTCATATAAAGCTTGGTGGGTCCTGATAATGACCTGTTGGGTCATTTTAAAAACTGGTTCTTGGTGCTAAAAAGTTTGGGTATCACTGGTATAAGTCAATAAATAGTTTGACAGCATTTCTCTTTGTCCCCTGCTGTACCACTTTGCATCATCCTGGAAGTACCACTGGAAGTAACTGGTAATGATGTAATCACCAGTTACTTCTGGATTGGGAGGCCAGATGCAATGCAACAAATACTGCTAAGAGTTTTAGGGCAGATGGGAGAGCTTTTTTGAGCATGCAAAAAGCACAAGCCAGAGCTCTGCCTGCCAAGCCAAGCCTCCTACCACAGCTTGTCTGCCTGTCACATTGTGTTGTTGATCTCGCTGCCAAAAGGTGGGGGTCTGGGTGTCCTCCATATACCACTGGACACCACCTGAAGTACCACCAGTGATACAAGTACCACTGGTTGCGAAACACTGGTTTATGATAACTAAGATATATGCCTTGATTCACCACAGAAAATCCAGAAGTAGAAGCAGACATCTGAGTATAGGGATGTGGATCCAGATATATATCTAGTTGTGCAACAATATTTCTGACTTTTAAGCAAAATAGATAAGTAAAAATATAGAGTCCACCTACCACATTTAAATTTTTCTCATTAAATCCTGCTGCTAGAAAGATAGTTTGGAGACAAAGTTGGTCTAAGACTGGATAGCTGCAGATCTTGGCAGAGTTGGCTTTTGTGCGATTACTGAGTAAAACATATTCTTTATTCCCCCATATAGCCTAGGAATTGAACGCACAGAATTATTAGAAATCTGTCCAAATGGTGGCCCTGAATCATAAGGAAATGGGCAGCCCAATCCTAAGCCCCAGAGCAGCAGCACTGAAATGGCCACTGCTGCATCCTGTGGGGTTGGAGCCTCCATGTCGAGCTCCATGGCCAGCAATGGATCTCCTCAGACCTGGGCGCATTAGTGGGCACAGTACTGAGGAGGCCTATGTCAGACTTTCCGGCACAGGATTTGGCAGCAGAGTCTGCTGCTGTCTCTGCCCCTTCCCCACCCTGATCTACCCTTCGGCCCACATCCCCACACCCACTTCTGCCCTCTCCCCCACCCTCCCTCTGCCTCCCCACCCCAAAAAGCTTCTCCACTGGCAGTCAATGGTACGTACCACTGGCTGCGTTCCAACATCGTCTCTGGGCTGGAGTGGGCCTCAGCACTGGCACCATGTCCTCTCTGCTGGTGCGGGAGTGCTTATGGCACTTTTGCAATGGCAGTTACCAGGGCAGCGAGGCAGCCACCAGCACTGCCCCAGCTCAGGATTGGGCCCAAAACTTTTAAGAGCACAACCTAAGACGCCCTTGGGCTGCTGCAAGTCTCTTGAGCTAGCCTCTTCTGCACCACCAGGAGAGTCAGCAGGCCTCAGGAGCCCAAATTCAGCCTCCATGATGCTGATCTAAGGAAGGTTTGCGCCAGCCTGCCTCGGCAGTTGCAGGTTTCTAGGGAGGATGGGAGAGGGCATTTCAGGGGTGTTTTGGGGGAGGGGGAGGGTGGACAGCGGGTGGTGGGTGGGTCGGTGGAAGGACTGGGTTTGGGAGGGGGATGGGACCAGGATTCAGCCCCCAGGCTGGATCCTAACCCCCTCTCCTGCATGGCTTGGCCTTACACCAGGCCGCTCAGATCTGTGCCACCTATTTGCAGATCCAAGTAGCCCCACTTGGCTCGCTGCCGTGTTACTCCCCTTGCCTCAATTTGTGCCGTAACCAGCCCCAACCCTACTCTGGATGCAGCGCTGCCTGCTCCAGAGCAGGTTAGGATTGGGCTGCCCAGGTTTTTCTGCATTAGATTAATACTTGCTTATTTGTTACAATGAAGCCAAGGTTTTCCTTTCCCTGAGGCACCTTTCTTGCTTAACTCACAAGCTCTCTCTCCCATAACATAAAACTGATATGGGTAGTTGGCAGAGTCTGATCTATGTCAAAAAGTTTCAGAGCCCCTTTGTGTGTTAAAGGACATAATCAGTGCATACAGGTTCATAAAATACAGTACTGTGCACATAATGGTACATACAGGACACACATATTTTTAGCTGATATACCAAAAAAAATTGTCAGGTATCCAGCAGGTGCCCTTTTTATTTATTTATTTATTTATTTATTTATTTATTTATTTATTTATTTATTTATTTATTTATATTGTTTCCCAGATCTATTACCAAATGGATATTGATTACAATTGCACACAACTAAATTAAGAAAAATAGTATGGGAGTTGGTAAAGTAAAATTATACAGTACAGTAATATTATATGATTAATACTGACTTTCCCCTCTTTTTCAGGTATTTTCATAAGCATTGCAAAAAGGCCTTTCATGTCCACCAGTGTGTAGCCAGGAGCCAGGTTGATGAAGACTTTGACCTTATGACCAAGCTGTGGCATGACTGAAAAGGCAATAAGGCCTGGAAAAGAAAATAAATTTCAGAAATATCAACTCGATAACTTACAAGACGGTGATCAACACAGCCAAGCTGTCTTAGGCGCTTGACCAAGCAATTGATCTTCTTTTATGCTCTTCTTTTATGCTCCAATTGTGGCATATTCTATCAACCTGATTTATATATTTATATTTTTTTTTCCCTTAGTCTGTTCTGCCCTATCTGTGGCCCTGTGCCTGAGAACTCAAGATGGATTTCTGAAATACAGTAATTCCTAATTTTCAGCTGATTCCAGTTCTGCAGATTTTCTTATCCACATCTATAAAAGTGTAATCCATTTTGCTGCACTCATGGTCTGTTTGTGCAGTAGTGTGTAGTAGTGAAAAAAATTCTGAGGGGCCTCTCACACAGCGTCAACATAAACTCCAAGGGATGCTGCTATATTCATAAATCTGTGCAGGAATCTGCTCCAGAAAGTGCAGTATGTACTGTAGTATAGAAAGTATTCTTTACAAGAATGGTACACAAAATGATATGATATGATAACAGGTAGCAAAAGTGTACAGTAAAGAGGGTCATGGGGACCTAACCCCATCTTCCCTGTAGGATCAACGCCACAGTAACTGAAGTTTCTGATATTGCAAGATTCTTCCAGGAACATAAGCCCCACGGTTAACAAGAATCAACTATATATTTCATTCTGTTCCTCTTAACTTACCTATTGAAGCACCCTGGGAGTGGCCTACATAGTATAATGCATCTTTCTCAGTTTTCTGCAGGATAAAGTTGATTGTAGCTGGAACATCATATATCCCCATTTCATGAAAACTACAGCACACACAAAAACAAAACAGAATTGAGTCATATCCCAACTCCACTCAGATATTATAGTATGTATGTGGAATTCAGCACAATAATGTTTCCATTAGCAGGATAAGTCTGCAGGTTTATTGGTCTGTGGAAACAATACATTAATGAGCAATGTATTTTTTAGAGAATTTCCTTAAACGATAAACATGTGCAATAAACATGTGCATTCAGACTCACAATACAGTATATTGCCCATGAGCTAAGGAACGATATTTTTATTTTCTCCTTATCAAGTGCCTTCTCACTGAAGAATGGTTGATACTACCTCCAGTCTGCATCTCAAACTGTGCAAATTAAGGGTAGAAAGTATCTCAGCTCCTTGAATCTGTTATATCCTTCTCACCAAAAACTTCTGCCAGCCTGGCAGTCCAATCGTATCCCCTCCCCCCCCCCGCATTGGTGCAACCATGCTGAAAAGGCTTGTGCTATATTTGGCTGCTGCCAAAGGGGACAGGATCTGGCACGTACCATTGCCGCCACATCCCTCCCTCCCACAGCTCCTTGTCCCTGTTCTTTCCCCTCCTCACCCCCTCTCCTCCCTGCCATCTTTCCTACTTTGGCAGGTTCCTTTGGGTCTGTTAATGCAGCTAGGAAGGCTCTGGTATTCCCATGGTGCTTGAGCAGTGTGCTACTCTGCACACTTGCTTGCTGCAGGAGTACTCTTCATGGCTGATTTTCAGCAGTCAACACCACCAGAACATGTTTTCTTCACATGTTCTGATGGCAGTGAGGCCCAATAAGATTGAGCCATTAAATCAAGAGTGGCAGATGGGCTCTGGTTCTGGTTCTCTATCAGCCCCATCCATTTGTTTTTGACTTATTCACTTTATGAAATGAGCCTCTGTGTTTATGATAATCACACTGCAAGGATATAAGTTTCTTAAGGATATTACTTAACTCATGGAATAAGTGAAGAGATTGAAAGCAAAGATGCCCTTTCGCCAAGATTTGTTTCCCATCTACCCAAACTGTGAACTGTTTCCTGACCTTACCTGAAATTCCAAAATTTTTCCTGATTAATAGACAGATACTGGTTCCTTCTAGACCAGGTGGTCCCTCTGCAATTTAGTATCCAGACATCATAGCCAGCATCTGCTAGGACAAATGCTATACTGTTGCTGGGAAGATTTGCAATCAAGCACCTGCCCTCAGCCAGGATACCAGGTACCAGTAATACAGCTGGCCTATTTCCTGGAAAAAAAACAAAGAGGAAACTGTGGGCTCTGAGTTTAGGCACTCCGCTTTCCAACTTTTTTTACTCACTTGGAACAGCAAAATGAAACTCTGTAAACCTTTCGTTGACAGACTCGACACAAGCATACACTCATATAAGAGATGCAATTGTTCTAGGTGAGAGATGTGGCAGATTTTATCCCAATAGCATGCATACATCCTGCGTACTTTTTTTTAAGTGGGGGGAAAAGCAAAAAAAAAAAAAAAAAGCTTTCCCCCCACTAAAAATAGCAGACTGGGATTAAGATCAAAGCCATAGTATGGCAAAGTACTAAAACCTCCCTATCTCACTTAGATTTTGTTTATTCTCTAACCCAGGGGTGTCAAACATAAGGCCTGGGGGCTGGATGTGGCCCGTGGAAGCTTTTTATCTGGCCCTCAGGCTCTCAGCTGCTGAGCAGTGCTGTTACTTCTGAAAGGGCAGCCCACTTGAAAATTGGGCTTGCTGATATCTTGAAATATGATCAAGATTTGTGTGTTTTCTCTTCTGTCATTTGCAGCTAATGGGTTCCTAAGTGAAAAAGGTGCTTATTTTTGGTTAAGACCTGCTTAATGACATCACTTCCTGCCTAATGACGTCACTTCCAGCCCTCAGCAGGCATCATGAATGCTGTTTGGTCCTTGACATGAAATGAGTTTGACACCCCTGCTCTAACCCTTGTCCAAGCAAGTGCTGATACAGGGCTCTCCCAAGTTCAGTAGCCTTACCGTGCTTTGTAGACTGGCACTTGGACGGCAGAATAGGATATCCAAGCAGATTATCACATGGTAAATCCATCATCTAGCTTAAGTATTATTTCATAACGTTAAGGACACACACACACACAAACTTCAGATATGCTCAAGCAGTCCTGGCAGTCACTCATAAACTGGTAGTGGTGTGACATCTCACAGAGGGGTGTAACTGCTGGGTGACAATCATAGCAGTGAATGGACTTGACATTTCCATGTCATATAAAATATCCCCAGCTGCACCAATAATGCATTCACAGGAGAAGGGAGGAAAAAAACAACAAAAAACACCAACCATTGTTCCTAAGACTGTGATCCTTTTCCCCACAATTCTTTTCTGCATGAGAAAGGTTCTCCCAGTCTATCCCCACCCTCACCTTCTCATTCAATCAAACAGAGACTGATAGGACACTCAAACCATGGTACAACAAGCTAGCATTTCATTATAGAAATGAAAGTATAGAATTACCCTTCTTTCCAGAACTGCGAACTCCATAAGGAATTCTGTTGACTTGCAGGTAATAGCCATCCTCTGTCAAGACTTCATACCACTCACTGGGGTATCTCCAATAGTCTATAATTTCACTCTGCAAGGAAAAGAAAAAAAAAACCTGCATTTAACTCTTGACAAAAGTATCCAGGAGAAACTTGTTGAACCCAACAGCCTAATCGTACCTAAACTTCCCTGCGCTGATGCAGGGAATTTTGTGCCGTGAATGATGCGAATGATGAGGAGCTGAGAAAAATAGCCTCCATCCCCCCCACCAGTCAATCTATCATCCCAATTGGAGCTGGATTGGATATGTTAATCTAATTGGGACTGGAATGAGAGTTCCAGGCTGCGTCTAGATGAGGGGTTTAGGGGAAAAGGATCATATAGGGTTGCCCCAGCTTTAATCCCAGTTAAGTGGAGAACATGCCTGCAATATCAGTATGTAGAAAAAAAAAGAGGAGTGTTTGGGAAGAAAAAATGAACAACAAACAAGAATGTCTTGTTTTCTTTTGGACAATTAGGATGATTAATGAACACTAATGAGGAGCATCCAGCAAACATTGTTACTAAAAGTAAGTCTGAGGGGCTCAACTCTATAACCACAGTCAAGTGAAAGGCAATTACCTGTGATTTAGTTCTATTGATTTTGTTGTATGTGCTTTATGGCACATACACTGCAACCCATGGAGGAATTTAGCAGGCAGAAAATCTCCTTTGGGGCAAGGGGACATTTGTCCCTTTGCCCCAGGGTAGGCCCCAGCCTGCACTGTGGGTCAACTAGAGCCCATGCCAGCTAGATAGCTGGCACAAATCCACTTTGATCTGTGTTGGCAGATCAGACCCAGGAAGGGAGATAGGATAGGGTGCACACTACCGCTGCCAATCCTGCCCAATCCACCCACCCTGCCCCTCTTACCACCCTCCCTCCCACCCAGTTACACTCCCCTGCCTTCCCCCTTCTGCACTGCACAGCTCAAAATTTACTTGCTCCGGCAGGCATTGCTCCTTGCACTGGTGGGAAGGCACTGGCACTGCAAAGAGGCACACTGTTGCAACATGCTTTATGGCACATATGCGGCAGTCCACACCAGCATAGCACACGCTTCACCGGCACAGAGGCCAGATAGGAATGTGCCACAAATCTCACATAAAGAAATGTTCAAATAACATGTATTCTGTCAGAACAGTCTAGAATTAATAAATTTCCTGATTCCTTCTCTTTGCTGCACAGCAACTAGTATCTGATTAGAGTGTCAATGTTCTACCAAAATGTGTACCTAAAATCTGGGGGCATAGTTACATTAATAGAAAGTTTTGGTCAGCTTCAGCACTTCTGTCACAAATGTGACTTGAAGGCCATGAGCATTTATGCTGACTCCAAACCTGAGGATCTCCATCTCAGTGTCAGTGGTGCCACATGACTTGAGGGGGGTGGGCTGAAATTATATATGAAGAAAAAGGCATTGAAGGCCTTGTTGACATAAGATAGCCACCTGAAGGAGGCAACTATCACTTGTTGATCCATCTCAACATTTGATTGTTGAGAACCGCCATTGCCATGTTGAGCGATGCTGTTCTTCTCCAGACCACAAGAAACAAGTAAAGAAAAAAAATGGTCCATAGTCACGTAAGGTACATTGCTTAATCCATCTCTATGGTGGACCACCACACAGGATTAAATGACCATGAGAAACAAAATGTGTGGCCCATTCAGCTAAGCCCCTTTCCTTGGTTCTACACATGAATTTAAGCTCCATGAGTCCTTTGGATCCTAGAATATGGAAGGAAGGCTTGAGTCAAACACTTTCCAAATGACTTTTCACTTTAGAGTATAACCTGACCAAGGATGAAGATTTTCCTCAAAAACATCCTGTTCCCAAAAATGGGATAAAAAGAAAGGCATCAGATTTCATAAGAGTGCAACTTAGTGTAAGTATACAATCTGGATAAGTAACTTACAATATTCATAAATCCTTGAGGATTCAGATGTCTTTTTCTTATTAGTTCCTCTGTATTTGCAGACTGTTGGAGCAAGCACGCCACTACCATAAACAGCCACATTCTAGATCTGTGTAAAAGAATTTCAATAGTGTCAAAAGCATACAATGTCTAGTCCAGCAATTTTCAACCTTTTTCATCTCGTGGCACACTGACAAGGCATCAAAATTGTCAAGGCACACCATCAGGTTTTTGACAATTGACAAGGCACACCATGCTTCTAGTGGGGGGCTCACATCCCCATTGGCCCTACTAATAAATTATCTTCCCCCAAATTCTTGTGGCACACTTGTGGACCACTCGCGGCACACTAGTGTGCCATGGCACAGTGGTTGAAAATGGCTGGTCTAGCCCCTGAAAATATCAATCTGGAGGATTAAAGAATTGTTTGAGCCTTAGGGGACACAGAACAGGATTCAGGACTGTGCTGCAATATTGATTTAAAGACAGAGTATTAAGGACACTTGCACCAGACTCTTCACAAAACTTCCATGCAAGTCCTATTTATTTCAACAGAGAACTGCTATTGATGTGTTTTCCAAGGTCCTCAACAATGAGGTACTCTTTGTTGCCAATAAGAAGGAACGAAGGCTGAGAGCTTGAACAGGGCAATCTCTTGAGACAGTGGTTTCAGAGATATTTTCCCTGACTGCTCTGTGCTGAATCACATCGTATCCCGGACGCCATCTTCGGAGACAATTCGGACAGCTGAGGACTCCCCCCCCCCCACAGCCTAGATAAAACATGAAAGCGAACAAAGCCTTTAACTATGAGTTACCAGTTCATTAAAAGGCTATAAAAAGAATTGCAATCAAGAGGTTGGAAGGAGGGAAAGACAACTTTAGATTATTTACATTGGCTTGCAGCCACCCAGAGGGGAAAAAGAGCGAATGTGAATTTAAAGAAGCCCCTGCTGGAGAAGTTTTTTTTTCTTTTTCGTAACAAGGATGATTGGAAGAAAAGTAAGTAAGAGAAGATAAAGAATCACCCTGTTTGAATGGTATGCATGGAAAAGAAATTAACAATCTTTAAAGGATGGAATAACTTTCACTTTAGTTTTTGCCGCAAAGAGCTTGACTCAGGCCTGAACAATTAAAGGTATACTAACTTAATTTGGAATGTTTAGACACTGATATTGACTTGAAGTGGATTATTGACTTATTCCTTTTAGATATAAAATTTGGGAATTAGCCTTACAAGAAGGTGAAGCAAGATAATGAGACTTGGTTAATTCTTTAATTGTTGGACCATTTTGTTTTTCTTTTTTATAGCCAGAGTTATATCAGCTTGATTTGATACTGATAAGAATGACATCAAAAAATTTAAAGGATGTTAGCGAAAGCCAGACCTCATTAATGGAAATGTTATGAGAATTCAGAAGTGAAATGAAGCAAGAGGGTGGAAAACTATCTGAACAAATGAGGCAAATAAACTCCTCCCTGACAAACAGACAAACAAAGAAAAGTATGGAGGGGATGGAAAAAAGAATGGACCAAATGTCAGATGAAACTAAAGAATTGGAGATTTTTGTAATGAGACAGGAGATGGAAAAAGCATTTATTATTAGAACTCAGAATTTTCAGGAAGAAAAAAGAGGGAACTCTCAGAGGAAGAGAGCACGTCCTTTCCAGAAGAAGAAGAATCTTTGGGTTAAATTCAAAAAGAATAAAATGGAGAAAACAGAAGAAGAAAAGAGAGGCATCAAGAAATATAAGAGGAAGAAGGAGAAGTGGAAGGAGCAAGAAGGAAAATATCAACAAGACAGAGAACAAAGAAAATACTAAGACAGGAAGTGAAAATGGCTGAATAACAAGCAGAAATTTTTTTTGTAGATATTAATGGATTGAATTCTCCTCAGAAGTGAGAAGTATTCCATTACTTATGTCAAATCAAAGAAGATGTAAATGAAAACAAAGTTGGAACACAAATATTAAGATAATTAAAGTGGTATCTTCTAAAGAGAATTTATATAAATTGTTTTATAGATGATATTTAATTCCAGAGGAAGTAGCAAAAATGTAACCTGGGTCATCAAGAACTGTTAGATATGCAAAGAGATTGAGGGAATTCTTTATTATATGTGGTGGATATGTGGACAGTAAAGAAATATTGGAAAATGATATATATTGTTACAAGAGATATTGAATTGTGTAGTACCATTCAAACCAGAAATATTCCTCTTAAATGTGATATCAGAAATTGAAGACCAATATAAGAAACATTTTATTGTACATATCAGTATAGCAGCAAGAATATTGTATGTGCAAAATTTGAAGCCTTTTCATGACTGGATAAATAATTTTAGTTAAACAATATTGATTGTTTAGTTAAATCATTAATTAGTATAATGAAAAATATGATAATTTTTGTATCAATGACTGTTTTTCTTTTCAGTCGTTGTTGATTTCTTTTTTGGATTAAGACATGTTGTAATCTATGGCCAATATCCTCATGTGTAACCTATGTAGTCCCAGCCCTAAATTTTACCCATTTTCCTTACCTGTATCTGTAATAAATAAATAAACTTTGCACACACACACACACACACACACACACACACACACACACACACACACACACACACACACACAAGTCTAGTCATGAGTCTCTGCCCCTGTGACTAGACTAAAAAATGAGTCCTAATGGGCAGACTTTCCGAGTCACCCAGAGTGTTTTGGTGACTCAAAAAGACTTCAGTCACAAGTCTTTTCCTTTAAAAATTCAGCCACAGCTCTGTGGGAAAAAATGGAGTGGCTACCACACTGTGTGTGTGTTTTGGAGTTCTATTTAAACACTCCCCTGCTGTTCCTGCCCACCCCATCAGAAAATAAAAGCCGTGTCATTCTTCAAGTGAAGGCTGCAGTGAGGAATGCGCCAATCAACTCCTTCCATACAATCCTCAGCCATGAGTGAAGCAATGAGCACATGAGCCATGGGTGGCTCTTTTTCTATTGCTCCAGGAACCGCCTCCCCTCAGCTTCCCCCTGCCTCCTCCAGCCCCTCATGCTTGCAAAACCCACATGTACCTATGGCAAAAAATGGCTCCTCCTCGCCCCCTCCTGCTCCCTCCATCCAATGGATGGTCCGGAGAGCAAAAAGAAGCACCTTCCTCCCCTGTGTGCTGGACATGTAATACCCACCCAATTAGTTGTTACTTTTGCAAGTTATTACTTCTGAAACCTGACACCCTTAAAGTTTTAAGCCCAAACAACAAAAAGATTGACTGGGTCCCTCCACCACCCCAGCCCTGTCTCTGAACATAATGTACCCTGCTGCTGATTGCTGCTACTCGCGCAATGCCTAGCTTCTGGATCACTGCACGATGTCTTTTGGGTGACATGGTAGTGGCACAACATCAGAGTATGCAAGCTATTTCTGGGTGAGTTTTGAGTTGCTTAAATCCGTGGCTACTCCTGAGTCAGCAGCCCCAGACTCGAGTGTTTGCTTGAGTGTTTGACACATGTGACTCAAGTCTGCACGAGTCAACGAAAAACATGTGTTTTCGCAACTTAGACTCGAGTCACTTGACTTGAGTTTCCACCCCTGGACTTCACTATAATCATTAGGTCCTGTGTTTTGTGTCCATGCATTTAGGTTTGTAGTATCAGGATGTTTGCTTTAGAAATGAGGAAGCAACAAAATCATTTCAATAAATAATAGCAAATAACAAAAACATTATGCTTATGCTCAGGGCTGGCCAAAGACTTCCTGATGCCTGAGGCAGCATGCCAAATGCTGTCCCTTCCTACCCAATGGTGTGAAATTCCTCCCACTCTCCAATGTCTTAATTTAGCATTCTCCTCCCCTCCAAATTTCTTCTTCTCTCCTCCCCCCCCCCATTTTTTTCCCAATCCAAGGAGTAAAAGGAGAAGGAGGAGCAGTGGAGGCAAGAAAGTGGACAAAGTGCAGCCTCCCACGGATATCCTACCAGATACAACAATTTCAGTTGGCCAGCCCTGTGTCTACTGCTCCAAATCCTACCAGAGGTGATGAACACAGATCGAGACAACAAAGTTCCACTTCTAATTAGGGCTGTATAAAGGAAAATTGCTCCAACTTCTTGAAGTAACATGAGTTTTCTATATTTTCTTTTGTAGACCTTGTACAACCTTCTCAATATGGCCGTCTCAACCATGCAGCAATCTGAAGCAAACTGTGAAGCGGGGTAAATGGTGAGATATCCTACAACCCATCATCTGCTTGCTGCTGCTGAGACGAGGAAGTGAGACTCTCTAGCCCAGTACTCTCTTCTCTTCCTCTTTTGCTCCTTTCTCCCAGTTCTCTCAACACTCAATGCAGGAAGTGAAACAGTTCTTTACCTGCCTACTGGCTGGCAGCAACTTATCTTGTGTCCTATCAACACAATAATGAATGGTTGTCCCGGGTTACATTATTTTGTCCTTTACAGGCTACTTGTAACTCAGGATCTCTTGGTCTTTGCAATAGGTAACTTTGACCCTTGGTGTAGCCTTGCCATCAAAACACTAATTCTTCTTTCTTTCCTTGTCTCATGCCTGTATTAGGATTGTTAGTCTGCTTTTAAACTGTTTTAGTGGAGGCCTGAGGCCAGACTATGGCCTTCTTTTTAGATTCTCTTACCCATCATCAGCTGTTTAGAGTAATGATCTGGTGGGAGAGACTCACTAGCATGTCCACCACAAATGTGTGAAATGATTTCAAGGCCCATTGAGGTACTCACTCTTTGCCTTGTAATCCTTTGCTCAGGTTACAAAGAACCTCAGAAGAAGCCTTTTGCCACAGCCCAAGCCTTGGGAACATCTTTGCTTCTTTTTCCAGTATCTACCAGCTCTCCTCCTTTCCCACTACCTTCTCAATTCTTCAAAACTGTCTGTTTCCAGCTGTTGTTTCCACAGGATCTCAATTTCATCTAGAACCATCTGCAGTAGCAAAGCCTCCAATAGTGCCCCCAAAGGGGAGGCTGATACTGGCCATAGTGTCCAGATCGCTTTGATCCAATGCTGGTATCTTCAAGAGTGGTTGAACCACTGCCTTCTTTAAGGTTAGTGGGATCATACCTGGTAAATGGGAGTTTAAATGAAAATGAGAAGACTTCAACACATTTTTTAAAAATACGGGGATGGGGGCTGTATCCGCAGTTTCAGTTAACTGTGGATCGGGTCTGCGGATTGGGTCTGCCCCCCCCCGCATGATTTCTGAGTTTTCTGCTGGGTTGTCTGAGCTGAGTGTCCCCTTCTATTCTTTGAGAAGTTGGTTGTTTCCAGCCTGGAATTATAAATGTACTTGCAGCACCAAGTATATTACAAGTTAATTTACATTTTTTCCTCTTGTACATAGTTTATCTTCAAGCTAACTCAATAAAAAACCCAAAAGATTCAGTATCAGTTCTACTCCTGTTAATTTTTGCATCAGAATTATCAGGTGCCCCTCATAACTCACTTCTGACACAACCACCACCGTGTTTTGGATTCCAGAAGCTGTTCCACCAGACTCTGCTCAGGTTCAGAGAGCCACTTTGTGGCAGCCCATTGGGCAAGGTAATGCGGATTGTTTTGTGGGAGTGCCATTCTCCATGAGTCTGCTGTCATCTCCCTTCCTCCATGAGTCTGCTGTCATCTGCCTGCCATATATACAATTCTCACTGATTCTCTTTCTGCCCACTAAAAAGAAGCAGAAAGTGGATCACCAACCTCCTTACCTTGCTCCAGGTACCATTTCCTCAAACATAGAAGTGCAGAACTTCCAGTTTGATTTACAGGACACCTTCATTCACAGTCCCTTTAAATCAAATCAGGTTCTGCACTTTCACAATTGAAGAAACTGTGCAGTAAGCAACTTCTTTTTTTCTTTGTAATTGTGCAGAGGTGGCACAGCATTGGGTGGCATTCCAAGTCATGCCACCAAAGGACCACCTTCCTTCTCCCTGGCCCCATAAATTAAACCAGAAATCCTGCACTTCTGCAATAGAAGAAATTGCACAATAAGCAACTGCTTCATTTATTTCCAATTATGCAGAGGTTTCAGGCTCAAGGCAGCATCAGGAAGTGTTCCAGGCCACGCCAATATGTGGCAAGATTTACTGATATCCAGAGGCAAAAGAAGGCTTATATTTAGAGAATGTATTAGGTAAAAGAAAGCATATACAGGTGGAGCCTCCATATCCACAGATTATGTACCTGCGGAACTAGCTTAATGTAGGTTCCCCCTGGACCCACTTTGAGCCAAACGTGGCCCAGCCTGAGCCCTCTGAAGGTGACTGGAGATGTGCTCTGGTTGCCACAAGTTGCCTTTGGAGGCTTTAAGGGTCTGAAACCGCAGATTTGCTTATTCACAGTTTTTGGAATCGGAGGAGGTTCCAGAACAGATCCCTTGCGGATACCTATATTCCACCAGTATATGGAGTCAGAACTGGGCAAGGAAAAACTTAAAACAACATCCATTCAGCTTGCTGGAGATTCCACATAGCAGCGGATGGACTCCAATGCCTAAGAACAGCCCCATTGGATGAGGCCAAGGTCCATGTAGTCCAATTTCCTGTATCTCACAGTGGCCCATCAAATGCTTCAGGGAGCACACAAGACACAACCTGAGTCCTGGTGCCCTCTCCTTGCATCTGGCAATCTGAGGTAGCCTACCTCTAAAACCAGGAGCTTGTACATACCTACCATGACTTGTAACCCATGATGAACTTTTCCTCCAGAAATTTGTCCAATCCCCTCTTAAAGGCATCTAGGCAAGATGCCATCACTGCTTCCTCTGGCAAGGAGTTCCACAAACTAATTCCACGCTGGGTAAAGAAATATTTTATTTTGTCTCTCCTAACTCTCCCAACATTCAACTTTCGTGGATGCCCCCTGGTTCTGGTGTTATGTGAGAGGGAAAAGAGCGTCTCTCTATCCACTTTATCCTTCCCCACATAATTTTGTATGTCTCAATCATATCCCACCTCAGGCACCTCTTTTCTAGACTGAAAAGCCCCAAATGCTGTAGCCTTTCCTCATAAGGGAGGTGCCCCAGCCCAATAATCATTTTGGTTGCTCGCTTCTGCACCTTTTCCATTTCCATTTCTATTTCCATTTCCAATGCAGTAGAATTCTGGGGCAGTTCTTTGTTCACCTGTGGAATCCACAGGTCATTGGCATACATGAACCTTATATATGCTTAGGGAGTTCTTGAGAGTCTATTAGAAACTTCTGTATACAGATCTTCCTTCCTCACGCAAGCCCTTGCCTTATCTAGACCAAGGGTCTCCAAACCCCTGCCTAGGGGTCTGATGCAGCCCACAGTGAGCCTCTATTCGGCCTGCAGCCAGCCTCTTGTCCCCTAAAAACCTCTGGCCCACTCGACTGAACATGACCAGAGCTGTGCTCTGATTGCATCTGGAGGGTGTTCTGAGGGCTGGAGAGGCTGAGTCCACTCATTCATTGAATGAGTCCACTCATTCATTTATTCATTCATCTAAGTTCCATTTCTGATTTATTTATTTAAATTTTATATTTAAATTTTTTTCCAGCCCTCAGCACTGTGCCAGATATTTCATGCAGCCCTCTGATCAAAACGTTTGGAGACCCCTGATCTAGACTATGGCTGAGATCATTTGTGCTAGGCACTGCTTTGCTCTTATGAAAGACAACAGCTGTGATTTTCAGGCCTTGATAACTTGAGTAGGCAGACAGGCACAGAATGGAAGTACACCTACAGTGCAATCCCATGCATGTTGACTCCAAAATACGCCAAAGAAGTGTGATAGGAATGCAGCCCAATCCTTGATAGCTTGTGTGGCAATGTGGTGCTGCCAGTGTGGCTTCGGCTACATCCTGCAGGGAATTTTTGGCTGCCAGAGGTCTCCTCAGCATAAAGTGGACATTTGTCCCCTTATCCCGGGGAAAGCCCCAGCAACTGCTATGGGACAACTCAGACCTGCAACAGCTTAATCACTGGCACAAGTCCATGTTACTCTGTGCAGGCAGATCAGGCCCAGGAAGGGGGTTGATATTTGGTGTGCACTACTGCTGTTGATCCTGACCCACTCCTGGGCTGCCTGGGTAGGTCTCTTCTCCACCCTGTCACCAGGGCCTAGGAGTGGGAGGTAAAGGGGGTAATTTATACCCAGGCCCAGGGTCCAAAGGGGGGCCCAGGAGCCAAAAGAGGGGGCCCAGAAATTTCCTGGGATGCTATGTTTTCCTATCTACTCAGAGTAGTTGCCTGCACGGGATGCTGGGGACACTACTGATGCTACATGGGTTGGTAAACCTGGGCTCCAAAGACTTTTCCAGCTGTCTTTACCCTCCCCCTACCCTGTTTTGCCCCTCCCTGCCCTATTCTGCTTGCCTGTCACCACCCTCCCCACTGTTTTACCCCCCCTCTTTGTAAAGGGGCCCAAAAGAAACTGTGTACCCCCTGATAAAATTCCTCTCAGAGGCCCTGCCTGTCACCACTGCATTCCACTCACCCCTTCTCTGTTTCACCCTGTCCCACCCCATTCAACCTTCAAATTCAATGCCAGCTGTTTGTAACTAGACTATACACCAAGGAATAAGTAGTAATGGAAAAGAATTTAGGAAAAAAAAATTCTCTGTAGCTACAAGAGATGTTCCTTATATAAAAGTTTCCATTGATGACCAGTAATTTTTAGAATTTTAGAATATTCTAGAATGACTAGAATAGAAAATAGAAGGATTTTGCTCAATGTACTCTAATTACTGAACACTATCTCCCGATCTTGTCTGATCTCAGAAGCTAAGCAGGGTCAGGCCTGGTTAGTACTTGGACAGGAGACCGCCTGGGAATACTGGGTGCTGTAGGCTTATACTATAGTCTTTTGAGACTGAAGGTTGCCAACCATGACTCTAATTTGCATCTCCACAAGTTCAGTCCTGTCCTTTGCCAGTCCTTGGCATCCAGCGCCTGGTTGCTCCCAATGGAAAGTCATATTTGCAGCTTCCATAAAGTGGCTGCCCAACTGTGATTCTATACATGTTTCCTTGGGAGTTGGGCCCACTGAACTCAATGGAACTTTACCCAAGCAGATATTCAAAGGATTGTGTGGCAACTCTTACTATAGTAAACTTACTATAGGCAGGAGGTCTGGTCTAGAGGGTAGAGCCTCCATTTGCCTGAAGATTAACATCCACAAGGTCGCCAGTTCGAGGCCACCGGCACCGTGCGACTTTGAAGCAGCTGGCAAGCTGCAGCTGTTCCATCTGCTCGGAGCGTGGGAGGATGGAGGCCAGAATGTTAAACCAGATCGGAGTGTAACACCTTGAATGTAGTGGTTCTTGAAGGAAAGAACCTTCTTTCAATTTGTAAAAATCCCTGTGTGGATTTAATAAGCCTGCCTATGTAAACCGCCTTGAATAAAGTCTTGAATAAAGACCAAGAAAGGCGGTATATAAATACTGTATATTATTATTATTATTATTATTATTATTATTATTACTATATATTAGTAAGATCCTTGACAAGGGAACCACTTAAATGCAAGCTGTTAACAAAGAATTGCAAAACAAAGCTAAACGCCATCTGTTTCACAAGCCTGTTTCACAAGACTGCACACTACCTATTTAAATTAAAAGAGTCATCTTTCTTCTTCCTTTCTTACCTTGCCGCTCTGCTCTGGTAGAGTTCAGTTGCTGAAAAATGTCTGCAATGGAATAACCTGTAACTCCTCAAGTGCATTCAGCTGTGCAGTAGTTTGAATATGCACCAATGATATTGGACCCATTTAATTATTAAATAAATAAATAATTGTCAACCTCTGTAATTATTCGCTAAGAATATTGAAACTGTCTTGAACACCTCCCTGGTGGGAGGGGAATCTTTCAAATAACAAATGCTAGCTAAGATTATTATTACTCACAAGCTGTTGCACCCTTTTAAAGACAATAGCATACCAGTGCTTGTCAAACTGACTGACACAGATGAGGTGCAGGCATTTTTGTGATATTGTAGGTGCTGTTTCATAAGTTCCGATAAAATGCAAATGACCTTCCTCTTATTGTATGTTGTTTTTCATCCCTTTAAAAAAAAAATCTTATGTTGAGTCTGCCTTGTGTCTTTGGGGATGAGGCAGGATATAAAAGTTTTTAAAGAAATTTAAAAAAATGTTGCTTTCCTAAGGTTTTTTTTTTCTTTTTTGAAAAAACAATTTATAATACAATATGATATTTTACTTCAGGTATCAAATCAAATCTAGAAGCATAGAGCCCTTGCTGTCCAAAAATTTGGGTTTCTATTAATGAGAATTGACCAAGAATTATATCAACATACCTGTTGAAAATAAAACAGTGGTGGAAAGAGAAAGAACAAGAACAATGGAAAATTGTATCCACAGCAGAATTCATTTATTATGCAGTTAGCTTTTTTGTGGCATTTAAAGGTGTTGTGAAATCCTGATTAAGGGGGTCCCAGTCATAGTAACATGAAAAAGTCATTTAAATATACTATGATAGATAAAATAGTTATGAATGTAATTGAGGATTTTAGTTTATGAATGCTAGGAATGATTAGGCCCAAAACTGAATTCAAAATGACACCCTTTCCCCTTTGCACCATTTTTCACACCTCTTTGCTCGAAGAAACAGTATGGAAATTTCTGAAGGACCTGCACTTGCACAGTCAGGTGTGTCGGGAATGGCACAGCAGTGAGTCATCTGACTAATAGCGGGTGCATTGCAACAAAATCAGTTAGGCCAACAGAAAATAAATGGGCTTATGTTTGAAGGCAAGAAGGGCAAAATGGGCATAGCTCCTATTGCAGGGGTGTCAAACATAAGGCCCATGGGTTGAATGCACCCCTCGGAAGCCTGTTATCCAGCCTCCGCTATAATTGGGCTCTCCCAGCTGGATAATTAGGCTCTCTCATATCTTGAAAATATGAAGATTTGCACATTTTCTCTTCTGTCATTTGCAGCTGATGAGTTTCTGTGTGAGAAGAAAGTGCTGATTTCTGGCCATCATCTGCTTAATGATGTCACTTCCTGCTTAATCATGTCACTTCCGGACCTCAGCAGGCACCATGAATGCTAACTTCAGCCCACTATATGAAATGAGTTTGACCTAGTGGTTAATGATGACCTCTTCCCTTCTGCTCCTCCTGCTTCACTCTTCTTGGTCAGACTGGGATTTACTGGGAAGCTTTTGCTGCTACCACCCGAGGCTGAGGCAGATAGAGGCTGCTTTGGGGGAGCTTCCCTCCCATGTCAGCAAGGAGCCCCTCAATCCAAGGGTTCCACTGAATTCAAACAGTAGCAGCCTGCAGCAGCCAAGCATAACAAGTTGCTCCTTCCTTGTTAAATGGAGGCCTGGTAGGCGATCTAGAAACCATGGAAGCTGTTGATGGTAAAGAGCAAAAGAAGATGACAATTGATTGTATAAGCAATGAGAAAAGCCAGGCATGGTTCAAACAGCCACCAGGAGCTTCACAACAGGGAAAGATAATTGCTGGCAAAGTGGGCATACAGGTTATAAAGCAAGCAAATGGAAATGGAAATCCCAGCAACAAATAACTGAGTATTTTTGCACAACTCTTCCTAATGACCCAGATTTCATGATGTTCAATTTCCAATGCACTGTTCTACAAAGAACACTTAAACCTTCATATTTTTCACCTTCCAAATCCCAAGAGTTATCAAGTCACCTCTATAGTGCAATCTTTAGGAGAGTATACAGAACAGACTTTAATGCATGCAACAGCATTGTATGTTTAAGCAAGGGGATACTTGTAACATACCATAATGAAATAATTGTCATTGGTACATTAATCCATCTCTCTTTTCATACGCATGCATGCATACTCAAGCAACTGGGCAGGTTAGCTGGCAATGAAGGACAGGGCCATTGTGACCATGGACACAAGAAGCGGTTCAATGCAATCTGCATTTGTGTCTGGGGCAGTCTGGAGGGAGGTTGCAGGAGACTCCAGGTGATGTATGCCTGAATCAGTCACCCCTCACTCTCCTCAGAATCAGCTGTTGATGTGAGTCAAATTAGGTTGTCTCGTAGTTGGACCACCCCTTGTGAAGATGATAGACTGGTTGGAGAATGGACTGCAGGCATTACCTCAAACTGGTCCTGTTGATCTTCTCTGTCCAATTAAGATCTACAGCCCAATCCTATGAGGGCCTAGTGCAAAGCTCTTTATGGCAGTCACAAAATGCGACATGTCATTAAGTATGTCCAGGCCACTGCTGAAAGTGGAGTGACCAGAAGCCAGTGACCCAGAAATGAGCATTGGCACTGGTAAGTAAGCATGGAGGGTGGAAGGAGGCCAAAGGATGGGCAAATGGGGCAGGGAAAGAAAATGGGTAGGAGACTGGGGCAGGTAGGGGGCAGATTGAGGCCAGCAAGGTGGCATTATCAGTGGTAGTGGTGGCACTGCTGATACAGCTGGTACAGGTCCCAGTAGAGCCAGCAGAGCAGCAAGGGCTTGCACCTGGGCAAGGGAACAAATCTTCCCTCACGCAGACCTTCAGAACTGCCTCCCAGTAGGAAGCAGCATGCGCTTTGCTTCTGTGGCAGCATCAGTGGGGAGGTAATTTGGATAGGATTGGGCTGTTACTTATACAGTTCTTTAGAGTCAATGCAAAGCATTGGGTAATTTGGGTAACAATCACATTATTGTTGGGCATGTACTGGTGTCATACCCTTTAATTCCCTCCTTATTGCTGGAGATTTTAATTCAAGTTTAGGAGCTAATAATTTTGCTCTTGCAAAATATTTGAAATGGAACATGGAAGAGATTCCCCTTTGGTTTCATTGTGACAGGAAGTCTAAAGATTCCCCTTTGGTTTCATTGTGACAGGAAGTCTAAAGATTTAGTAATCAATGATAATGCATCTCAAATGGTAGACTTGTGCACTAGTTACAGCTTATATGTTCTGAATGGATCCTTTGGGAGCGATACAATGGGTGACTTTGCCTTTTTTCCCCCTATGGGGACGAGTGTGATTGACTATATTCTAGTTCCTCTGATTTAATCCCTAGGATTTCTGATTTTGAGATTGGGCTTTGTGCTGACAGTGATCATCTCCCTGTTTTGCTGTCAATACTACGACCCTCTTCTGAGGTAGTGCACAGGGACCCTCCTCAAAATTTATTTTTACGCCCAAAATGATCGTCTAGAATTATATCGGCCTTCAAACAATGGTCCAGATTGCCAGAAACTGAACATTTGAGACAAACTATTCAATTGACAAATTCTCCAGAAACTGCTGTTTTGGCTTATGGTGTGATCTCCCAAGCTTTAACCGAGATGCTTAATTCTAATCGAGCCCCAAAAAGTAATGGAGGTCCAACCTCCTGGTTTGATGCAGAATGCTGGACCATGAAATATAGGGCGCGACAATTGTTCCGTTTATTCCGGTCCCATCCGTCTCTTGAACTATCGGCCCTTTATTTCTTATCAAGAAAGAACTGCCAGCAATTCCTGGAGAGGAAAAAACATAACTTTGCTTTGAGCAAATGGCATATGTTGCTTGAAGCTATTTCTTCCAAGAATAGTAAGACTTTTTGGCATCTGGTTTCTCGCTCTAATTTGACTCCTTTCCAAAGTGATCCATTCCTGATTTCCTCCACTGACTGGATGGCACATTTCTCCAAAATATTTACTGTCCCCGATCTGGCCCCTACTGCTGTACATCTGCCTCTTGATCTTCCATCTTGGACACCGGTTCCCAAGGAGGAAGTTATAGAACTAATAAGTACCCTGAAGACTGGGAAAGCCTTGGGGTCAGATGGTATCCTGTGTGAACTCTTAATAAACAACCCCAGTTGGTGGGCGGAGCCTCTGGCTAATCTTGATTGACCAATTTGGGATTCTACCTGATCCTTGGTTATCCTCGATTTTAGTTCCTATATTTAAAAAAGGTGACGCTGCTATCCCAGGACATTATAAACTGATTAGCTTACTCTCCTCAATTGGGAAACTTTATGCTAGGCACTTGTTAAAATGCTTAACAGATTGGACCCAGGAAAAGTGCCTTCCCGGTAAAGAACAAATCGGCTTCCGCCTGGGTTCTTCTACTTTAGATCATGCGCTTTTATTATCTTTTTTAGCTGAGAAATACTAAGCTTATTTTAAGGGCAAACTTTACGTGGCTTTTATTGATTTATGGGGTGCTTTTGACTCAGTCAAAAGGGAACTTCTGTGGAACAAATTAGCTTCTTGGGGGGGTTGATCCTCGTTTGCTTTTTTTAATCCATAAACTTCACTCTTCTAATTCTTGCCAGGCCCGGACTAGCCGAAGCGGCTCCCTCTCAGATAAGATATGAGTAACTAAGGGGGTACGCCAGGGCTGTATCTTAGCCCCGTTAATTATTTAATCTTTTTTTTGGCAGATCTGCGCCCCTACTTGTCTCAATGGGAAAAAATTACCCCCACTCTGAATTATGTTCCTTTACCTATTCTGCTTTATGCGGATGACGCTGTCCTGCTCTCTGTTTCTAGAATTGGTTTGCAGCAACTACTAATAGCGTTCCAATCTTATTGTAAGTCCAATGACTTGTTAATTAACACAGAGAAGACTAAAATACTGGTCTTCTCTAAGTCTTGGAAACCTGTACCCTGGGCCATTGGTAATAACTCCTTTGAACAAGTAAGGTCATTCAGATATTTGGGGATTACTTTTCATCATTGACTTAACTGGTCCTCATATAGGAAATCGGCAATAGCATCAGCTGTACTCCATGCAGTCGCCCGCTTTCATTATAATAGCGGTAATCAATACGTCCCTGCAGCATTGCAGATCCTTCAGGCTAAGATCATGAGCCAGTTACTATATGGGGCCCCGATCTGGATTGAAGCTGTTAATTGGGATTTAGATCAGGTGGTGGCCTCCTTTCTAAGACACATTCTAGGTGTACCTAATATGATTAGGTTATCAACGATGATCCTTGAGTTGGGCATCCATCTTCCCTCGACTATGGCATGGTCTTTGGCCTTTAAATTTTGGCTACGTCTTCATCTTAACATCCACCCTGATTCTTTACTTATTGACCTTTTAAAGGATCCTTACACTTTCACCTGGCATAGACTTTTTGAAGTAAAACTGCACAATATGGGCAATCCCTTGGAGATACTGACCTTAATTGAGCATATTTAATCTTAAGAACAAGATTATGGGAGGATGAAACTCAGTTACTGATTCATAATCTTAACCCCACCTGCTCCCCGTGTTATTTTGGTCTGTCTCCTTCCTTTGGTTATGGTCTCAACTATTTCCGAAAATTAGTGAATCCTGGCAAGAGGCGAGCTTTCATGCTTGCAAGATTTAATATTTTTCCTTCTTCAGTCCTCTCCGGAAGATTTCAAAATATTCCACATAAATGTAGAACTTGCGAATTTTGCCACCTGGAACCCGATACAGTTGACATATTTTGTGTCACTGCTCCGCTCATAGTTACCTTCGTGAACGCCTATTAGAGCCAATTTTATCCAGCTTTATTGGTCCCTCTGAAGGATGTGTGGGCTTCCTCCTTGAGGATAGCTCCAAAGTAATTACCAACTTGGTAGCAGATTTCTTGGTGACTGTTATCAAAAAAAGTAGTCACTTGTGAATTATTACCCAGGATGTGATAACGAAAGCAAGCTCCACAACGAGGTTAAAATGTTTAATTTTTATCTTGTGTATCTGATCGAATAAAGGTTTATGAAATGAAAATGACAGGATTGGGCTGTTACTTATACAGTTCTTTAGAGTCATTGCAAGCATTGGGTAATTTTCCACTCACCTTGTCCTACTTAGCTCACCTTGATGTCAACAGTTGAGTCTTCCCAACTCTTTGCTATGGCCAGTTTGTTTTTTGGAGGCAGGGCCAGCCCATCCATGAAGTCAGCTGATGTGGGTTGCATCAGTAGCAGATAAATATCCAAATGAGTGGTGAATTCAAGGTGCCTTTTGCCCTGAGTCCTCTGCAACCCACCACTGATGCAGCCCACCACAGTTAACTTCATTGCACTTACTCAAGCAAGAATTGGATCATTTGTGCCTTACTGTGCTTCTCTCGTGCTGTCAAAGAAATAGCAAAGGAGCTCCTTTTTTGGCGCTATTAGCTCAATCCTAATTCAACCCACCCACACCCCTGCCAGTGCACCCATACTTTGTGTGTTTAGCCTGGAGAAGACTAAGGGAAGATTAAGATAACCATCTTCAAGTATATGAAGGACCATCACACAGAAGAAGGGGAGACTTGCTATCTGGGGCTCCTGAAGGCATATCTAGCACCTGTGGGTTAAAAACAGGGAAGTAGACCTGGTGCAGGTAAAAGTAAACCTGGTGGGGCAGCATCCCCCTTCCTACCCTCACCATCAACTTACCAACTCCAGTGCAGGCTCTGGTAGCCACTGGCATGCACACTAGACCTCTGTCAGTTTGTACAAGGCACAGATCAGATTAGGATGTTAATGAACTTGTTGTACATTGTATCAGCACTTTCTAGCAGGGATGGGCAAGTCCAGTGCAGCATCACTTGAGTCGAATCAGGAGTCTCCACCTCCTGTGACTCAATTCTAGCCATAAGGGTGGACTTTCTGAGATACCCAGAGTGTTTTGGCAAACATGAGTCACAAGTCGAAAAGATACACATGTATTGAAAAATGTGTCAGGTGTGAAAAAAACAGAGCTGCTGCTAGTGTGTGTGTGTGTCTGTGAGAGAGAGTTCTCTTAAAACACTCCCCTGATGTTTCCATCCCATCTGTAAACAGGGTAGAGGGTGGGAAAAACTACATGAAAGCAGGGACAGAAATGACAAGCAGGAGGAGGATCAAGTGCAGCAGCTGGGAGGCTTACCATTATGACCCAATCCTTTGCAGCTCTACTCAGAAGTAGTCCCATTGCAGCCTGTCATTCAATGAACATACTGGAGCTATGCCATGAGTTTCTCCTGGATAACTAGGAACTGCCTCCTCCCCACTTTCTCCCCTCACTCATCCAGGGAAAAAAAACCTGCATCCAAAGATCATTGGTTCCTTCACAGGTGGACAAGAGAGCCTGCTTCCACCCTCCACCTCCTGCTTGATGCAAAACCAGAACATTAACCCTTTCCTGCCTTCTGGCTGGAACTTTCCTGCTGCTTGCCTGGTCTGAATGATGACTCCACAAGGGTTTCACACCACAAAAAAGTAAGTAAGCACACCCAGACAGACTAGAGTGTGCATGCATGGGAGCTCATTTCGAGTCAGTGGTCTGAGACTTGAGTCAGTGCCGGAGTCATCAACATGCCTGACTTGAGTGTACATGAATCAGCAAAAAACATGTTTTTGTGACTCGGACTCAAGTCACCTGACCCGAGTTCCCATCCCTGTGTTCTAGGCTTTTGCTTCAGTAATGGAGGAAAATGTTTTTCATAGTCCTGAAGGGAGTGTCTGTCACCAGGTTCAAAGTGCACTTGCACAAAATGACTTCTTTCACAAACCCATGGCTCTGTGGGTGAGCTTGTGATCAGCCAGCCATAATCCAAGCTGCTGTCATAGTTTGTGGAACACTGCCAAAGGCATGCTAGCCAATAAACCCTCACCCCCATCAGGGGGGCTCAGGCTATTGGTAATGAAAGTAGGTTGGGCGGAGGTGGATTGGAGCAAATTTGTTAGCCCTTTTCTCTGGCACAGTCAGGCCTGGTTGCAAACAGTTGGTTCAGGGCAAGTTGCAAACAGCTGTGACAGCTTGACTACCTGAACACCTGTGCAGCCATGCCCTAATTAACCAGGCAACACTGGATTGGGTGCTAAATCCCCTTTAAGCCTCCATGCAGTTCCATAGCAGCAGTGGATGAACTGAGAAGCTACTGCTGGAGACCTTGTCTGAACAAACACTGAAAATGACCATGGACTGACTTTGCCTTAAGGAAACTGGACTGTAACTAGGTAACTCTGAGCTGCTGTATTACTTGTGTATGACCTGAAACTATTCTGTGTATGGCTCTGTACTCAAAATACAATTGCACCTGAAGACTCTGCTGTGTCTGCATGTTTGACTGCACCCTGCTCTGAAGTAGGGCATACCCAGGTTCTTACCTAACAAAATTTGGGTGAGGATCAGGCTGGGGCATCTGTGAGATCTGAAGCCCCCACCCTGGGCCTCTTGCACCCCTGCAGCAGTTCAGATCTATGTCAGTGAAATAGCTGACCTAGATCTTAGTAGGTCCATGGGAGTCTAGGAAGTGGCAGGGGAGCTAAGTGAATGTTTTCTTTACTCCCCACTCTTGACTGACCTAGTCCCTGGCACAGGCTGTGTTAGCATACCTGCATCATGCCACAAATCACTCTCATTGAAACTGATGGAATTTAAAACTGCCAAGGAAGAAATGTGCCCATTGCTTACAACAGTTTAATATAAAAAACTCTGTGATGGATTCTGGATATTATGTTTAATCATTTCACCAAAGACATGATTTCTAGGCAGAGACATGATGCTAGACAGAGTTCTAGGATCCCATAAAGAAATTAACAGTGGCACCTCAAACTTCAGCACATTTGCAAGGAAAATCTTTTTGTTCACATTCATGTATGTTCACATATATGGCCATATAAACACATATGGCCATTGTTTTTTGTTATGTTTAATTATTTCACCACAGACATGAGTTCTCTGTCTCATTAACTCTGAACCAAATTTGGCACATTTGCATGGAAAAGCTCTTTGTTCATGAACAAAGAAATGTAGTTCGAGATCTGCATACTTGCCACACAACTTGCAATATCTTTACTTTTTAATTTTTTGTATTTGCTTTTAATAAAAATTAAAAAGTATATATATAAAATCTTTGTTCATATTCACACATTTAATTGAATGGGTTTTTAGAAAACTTGACTCCTAGTGCAAAATAAAAAGGAAAATACACATTTGAAATCCATGGGAAACACCTGGAGCACCCTTAAGATCACATCCTTAGATGTTTGAAGAATAACAAAAGCAAGCTACAAGGTAGAGCCAACGCCCATCTGTGCAATGCTTGTGTTATGTGTCTCTCAGAAGGGTGTATTGTATAACTACTACATTTCCCCACAAATAGTGCCAGTACAACCAGCTTAATGAAGATTAGTTGGTGAGTTACATCTAGTAACAATGTAAATTATTTAAGAAAGTATTCAGAAAAACAAGCTCTAAAAACACATCTATCACATTTTTTATACAATTTCTGCCACATGCCTCAATATGACATGAGATCTTATTTATACTGCTGCATCAGACAAAGCACATCACGATATAGAAGCTTTGGAGCATCAAGACCCCACATGAAATATAAATGATCCCAAGAGGGAACATATTTTTGGAAAACTAAATGAGTGATACGAGGGAGCAACAGTTCAATATCCTTTTTGGGTGTTAGAATGTCATTTCCACCATACCACACAGCTGTTGGCACAATCATGTCTTCAATTTTATAAAATGGAGGCACAGTCTGTTGATAAAAACAAATCAAAAATATGAAAACAGGTTTCACTGGTCAATTCCATATCAGCTCCTACATTTCACATACCCAACTGATTTTTTTCCCCCTCGTTACAGTGGAACCTCCTCATCCATGGCTCTTGTATCCACTGATTTAACCATCCATGAACACAGAAGGTCTGCATGGGTGCCTCCCCACAATTGTTTTCTGCAATAACTTACCTGGAGCCTCCAGAGGCCCAGGCTGCACTGGTTGGCAACCCACCGTATTGGCCTCTGCAGGTTACAGAATGGCCCAAGCAGAAGCCTCTGGAAGCTACTTCCCATTTTTGGAGACAACTTCCAGTTTGCTTCTGAAAACCAGAAGTAGCTTCCAGAAGCTGCTGAGGGCCATTCTGAAGCCTGTGGAGGCCATTAAGAGTGGGTTGCTGGCCTGGTGCAAGCCAGGAGAGACCTCCAGAAGCTCCAGGTAAATAATTGTCAGAGCTTTGGGAGTGGACCCCAGAATCTGCAGAATTCCTTATTTGCAGGGGTGGGGCATCTGGAATGTAACCCCTGAAACTTTGGTTATGCTGCCACTCTACTCCCAATTGCACCCTCTGTGTAATATTTTAAATAGAAAAAAATATTTCCTTTTTTTCTATTTAAAATAGCATGCTGGGCAGGGGAACACAATCAGAAGCACTGTGTAGCTTAATCCTAAAAAAAAAAATACTCTTCCTTAGACTGAGGCCCCAATCCTAGCATTTGGGTGGTGATATATACTTTATATCCATCAGAATCAGAAATCCAGTTTGGCAGAGCTGCATGCTACAGTGGGGAAAAGCATACTACTGGGCTGTAAAGCTTCAGGTGCTCGAAATACACTCTGTGTTACAAGCAACCACTGCCATAAGACAGGATTTCTTTGTATGCAATAGTTCTATATGCATTCTTTAATAAGAAAACTGTGATCTTTTGAATGAAGTCATCTCTCTCAGTCTTTCTTAAGTGAGGGGGATTTTCCTATCATGTGCTGGTTTGTCAATCCAGTCTAAGATCCCTTGTTTGAAAAGAGCTTTGTGATTCATTAATTCCCCTAAAACAAATTCTTTGCTAACAGGTGAGACTACAAGTTTCAGCATAGTTTGGAGACAAACGAGAAGGTGACAAACAAAGCTGTTATATTCTCTTTACAGGTTGTGCTGGGTGTGCAAGGTGAGGGGTGGCAGGGATTAGAGACAGTTGAAAGGTTAGGGGTCCCATTGCTGAAGCTCTTGTGACTTTGGGATTGGAATAGAGTAGGCAAATCATTCTCCTTGTTTTTTCCCCAGTATTGGCCTGGCCTGCTGCTCTTGTCTGCTGCTCTGCTTGCCTCACTTACATCCAGCAGCCAGGCAGCCAATTGCACTGAGACAAAGGTGGATAGTGCCCTGCTCACACCAGGCTACTGCTGCTCTCTTCATTTCACATACTTGCAATCAGTCATCACCTTTGCTTGGTGCATAGCTGCACCTGGGGGAAGTGAGCAGGTACAGTCTTCAACCGGGACATCTGGGCTGAGGGCACTTGCTGGCAGCCAAGTAGAATTGGGGTGTGTCATGGGAGCGGGTTGTATTTTAGGATGTTATAGATTTAATAATGTGAAATGTAGAAGTTAGAAATGTAACTGAGGAGATGAGTACTTTGATCTGGGACAACAACATGAAATAGCCTTTGATGTGAAGAAAAATCAATGGCTATCTCTTTGATGTAATAACTTTATGGCTTTGCAGAAATCTGATGTTTTAGAAAACTAACAGGAAGAGAGGAGAAGGGTTAACTTGGAAGTAAGATAGAAGAAGAGCAAGTGAGGCACCAAATTTCCTTCAGAACCAAAAGATAACACCCAGGTGCAAATTTAGGAGAGCATGCCAAGCACAAGGAGTACATGGAATTATCCTGATTGGTCAAGGGGATGAGCTCACAAGGCATGACTCAGCATAATGAGGAAGTTATGATTGGTGTGGAAACTTCACGGGGTCTAAAACAGGTTTTCTATAAAAATGAGCTTTGTGAAGGTGTCATTCTTCTCCGGCAATGGCCATTGAAGACTCTGCGTCTCTGAACATCGAGATGGATTGAACTTGGGGTGTAGGATAGTTGTAAGTAGTGTAGTCCAGCTAGCTTTCTTATTTTGTATGGCTTTGTGTGTACTGACCTTTCCTGAAGTTGTCCTTGAGAAGCTCACCATTTGGTAGGGTGACAACTTCCTATGCACTAACTTCAGTTTGTTTCAATAAAGGCTTTTACTCCTAATAGAATGTGTGCATGTTCAGAAGGACTTAAGGTACTTGCTGTAGCAGGTGGACATAGGTTGCTGAGAGTGTGCACAGTAAGCTCCATGAGCACAGTAAGATCCATGAGGGGAACAGCAACATCCGTTACAAGGTTGATGGAAGACAGGATGGGAGATGCACAATTCTATCCTGCGCTGGAACAGGCAAGCCAGAAGGCTTGCGCTGTATCCGGTGTGAGATAGGGCAAAGTGGCTCAGCCAAAGGTAAACCACTGCAGCCCCTATGGGTCTCCTTGGACTTGTGCCACCTCAGGAGGTGACACAAGCCTGAGAAGAGCAGAGCAGCTTGAAATCACTCTGCGCTGCTCGGAAACGGAGGTTGGGATTCAGCATAACAGCCAGATCCCAGCCTCGCCTCCTGCTCCCTGCCCACCCTCGGGACCGCCCTCCATCTGCCCGCCCTGCACCCTGGAATGCCTCCCTCCCGCCTCCTCCCTGCCCACCCCAAAGACTTTTCAGTCGGCCAAGCTCAGCCAATGCAAGACTCACCACGCAAGCTGCCACAGAGGTTGGATTCAGCCTCCGTGTACCCATGCACCTCCTTGTGTTGGCACAGCTTGCTCCTGAGGAGGTACAAACATGCTTTATGGCATGTTTGCGACCCTCCTATGCTGGCACAAGAGACTTGCGCAAGCCTAATTCATTGTTAGGATTGCGCTGTTAGTGTGCAGTGGGGATTGTCAATGGGGCAGGAGGGCCCTGACCAAACCCAAAGGACCTTATCCAGAACCCAACATGGCCACCCCCTATCACTGCCCATATTGAACTTTGACCTCTTAATGACCAGCTCATAGTACTCATTTCCAAAGTATTGCCTTTTTTTCTTACCTTGTTATAAACTTCCTTGTTCTTGAATCCATAGTCAAAATACTTAAATTGTTTTGATGTGAGTATCTAGAAAGATGAACATGAAATTCTGTTTAAAATCAGCTGAACTGTCAAAACTCTTAACTTTGAAGGATGGCTGGTCATCTTCAGGTACCAGGTGGCTGGTATCGAGAAAACTGAATAATCACAATCCCACAATGTGTGAGAGCTTTGCCAAAACATTGGGGTCCCTAAAACGCAATTTCAAAGATCATTAACATAGGTTGCAATCCTATACACACGTATCTGGAAGTATGTCCCACTGAACTCAATGAATTCATGAGTAGACATGTGTAGACTCACATGGCACACACACATTGCATACTTTACCCTTGGGAAACTATAAATGCAGTGGCTAAAGTTTTTAGCTAGGTTGAATGTTTAGAAGACATAGTACTGTTCGCAGTGACAGCACCTGATTTTGGAAGATCATCAGACAAAGCCTTGTGCACCCCCCCCCCCGTGCACTCTGACACATGTATGCAACTGAACTATACCCTTGTACCTTCTCAGCCACTTGGGAAGGTTGAGGCATCAATTTGAGGCAGCCTGTGATGCTCTTCTTTCAGCCTGGGTACTGAGAGCAGAGTGGGCAAAGAGCATAGTCCTTTGTCAGTAGTCTCTGGCCCCTCTTCTCACAGTGCCCTGAGAGTTTGGGATTTACTTTCCCAAATAATCCTAAAGGTAAAAAGTTCATCTCATCGTTCATATCTATGCAACCTGTGGGCATTTTCAGTTGAAAAAGAGAGGATATTGCAGATTGTTTTATTGTTATTATTACAGTTGAGAAATTTTGTAATTGAATTTTCAGACTCTGAGCATAATCCTTTGTGTTTCACAAGCACTGAGGGAGTCTTCATGGCTATTCCTGATCTCTTCCATCACCCATCTCAGGGTGGCCCTAAGCTCGCCACATCACTGCCATGCCAATTAACCTGCAGTGTGCCTGCTTGTCCCTGATCATGAGCTGATGCAGCCTGTGGAGTAAGCAGGTGGGCTACTTTTGTCAAGCCTCCTCCCAGTACAGTACAGTATGCCTCCTCTCAGCATAAAAGTACAGGTTGAGTTTTGCTATTAACAATGGCTCCATTCCCAGAACTCATGTGGATGGCAAAAATTGCATTAAAGCAAGTCCATTTAAAAAACAATGCAAGGTGATTTAAAAATAGCCTTTCTGACCTTTTTGATGTAAAACAGAGACATTAGGCAGACAATCCATCAGTCTCTTTCCAGGTGCTTAGAAAGGCTTCACTCTGAACCAGTGACCCCTCCTTTCACCAGTGCAAAGTGATCTTTCACATGATCAGGGGAAGGGAGGGGTCACTTGCCTTGGAGTGAAGCTGTTCTAATTGTCTGGAGAGATAATGATTGATGGATCGTCAGCTAGCTGCCCTCTCACATTAACAAGGCTATTGTTAAACAACTTTTTTCCTTTAATTGAAAGGGCTCTTCTCATAGTGTTGAGATAAAACCATGAGTGAAAAATTTGTGGATACAGGTCGAACCTATTTATCTGCGTTAGTTCCGTTCCATGACTCGGCTCAATTAACAAAAAACGCATTGTGCTGAGAACATAGAGTTAGAGTCCATAGAGCACATAGGCTGCAGCCTGACACTTCTGGTTGGAAGGAAACTAAGGCAGCTGTTCTCAATTCCCTCCCCTCCATACTCAGCCCTCCTGTTGCCAGCTGTCCTACTTCTTTCACAGTTGGAATGGTGAGCTTGCTTGGGAAGCCTCTGTGTCCCAAGCAGCCTCCCAAAAGCGCTGCAGGTTCTCCTCCTCCTCCTCTTCACTGCTGCTGCTCCTGCAACCCTCCCAACCACCATCATGGAAACTCCTCTGCCCCGGAGCATTCTGGGACTTGTAGTCCGGCTCTCTGCTCACCTGTCTCTACAAGGCTTCCCAAGAGCCTGCATCATGGGGGGGGGGGGGAATTTGGCAAACACTCCCTGGGTTTTTTAAAGCAATCCCCTCTCTTCCCCCTCCTGCTTCCCCTCCTGAGCCCTCCCTATTGCCAGCTGCCCGGCTTCTTTCACAGGTGGGATGCTGATCTTTTAAGGGACTAGCCCTATGCATTTCTACTCAGAAGTAAGCCCCATTCCAGTCAATGGGGCTTACTCCCAGGAAAGTGTGGAGAGGATTGGGCTGTAAATAGCATGCTTTGCTTGGTGGGAAGGCTTTGTGATAGCCTGCACCATCTGGGGTGGGGGAATTCGCCAAACACTCCCTGGTTCTTTAAAGCAATCCCCTCGTCTCTTTTAAAGCAATCCCTTCTGTTGCTACGGCACCTGTGTGTGTGTGTGTGTGAGAGAGAGAGAGAGAGAGAGAGAGTGAGTGAGTGAGTGAGTGAGTGAGTTCCACCTCGCTGCACATGTTCTGGCTATAGAGGTTCTTGGCCCCCCTTCCCCTCTTCAGCCTCGGCTGGCTCCAGGAATGTTACTGTTCCTTTGCCAGGGGAACTTCTTCCAGGGCTCCAGGGCTATTCCCTGCCTGGGCGAGGCAGAGCCTTTTGCAGTGTTTTAGGCAAAGGTGTGTGTGACATTCAGTACCCCACCCCATTTGCATTGAGACAAATCCATGGTTAAAAAATTCATGGATAGATAGGCTGCACCTGTAATTAGGTTATACCTGTAATGCTCCTTCTGGAAGAAGAGCTCTATAATGGTACATGAGATGCAGGAAGCATTTGCATATACCAGAACTGTAGTTGGTGGCAATTTAAAATTCAGGAATTTGTAGAATGAACATTTTCTACTATCTATCTGCTTGGAATAATAGAGCTCTTACAAAAAAGTTTAAAAATTAGTAATGATGACATCTGAGATATTTGAAAACTTGAAAACTAATTTGAACAGATTAAAACAATCAGCCAAAAGAGCTACTGACACACATACAGCAGAAACAGAACATTCAGGCAAATACAGTGGATCCTCCTTTTCCACAGTCTCTGCATCCAAGGATCTGACCATCCATGGATAGCCACGGGGCCTGAAGCCCTTCCAGTTTCAGCAAGACCTGGGACCCCATACCTTGGCCCTGGTATGTCCCCAAATGCATTACGGAAGTGCTTCCACAATGTAGAAGTCATGACACACAGTTTGGGAAATGTTTCTGTGGTGCACTCTGGGTGGGATCTGGTATTCCCAGAAGCCACTTTCACATCATGCCGAGGTCCGCAACCAATTTGTTGGCCATTGTGTACCCCCAAAGCATCACAGAAGCATTTCCCAAAGTGTCTGTCATGACACAATTTCAAAAATGCTTCCACAATGCATTTTGTGGTACACTAGGGCCTAGGGAAGGAATTGCAGGTCTTGGCACAACCTGTGGTTTTTGGGAGTGCCAGAAACAGTTGCATGATGCTGTAGCAGATTTTATCTGTGGTGCTCCATGCATTGGGCCATGAGCCATAGGTAAGGAACATTATTTTTCTCCTTTTTTAAAATGGACTTCACAATCCACAGATTTTGGCATTTATGGGGGGGTGTCTCGCCCTCTGGCCGTAGTCGCCGCCCCCAGCTGCCAGGTTGGGGCAGGTTGCCATAGGTGTTACTTGCTAGTAAATGCCCCCAGGGTCAGGAGTAGGTATGGGCAGCTTGGGGTGGCCTCAGACAGTTCTCCAAGGGGGGGGGGTTTAAGTCACCCAGATCCCCTGCCTTGGGCCTGAGGCACCTTAAGGGCACCCAGGCAGGCAGCCTTCCCTCAGGCTGTCTGCCTCCCCACTCCTCAGACTGCCTGTCATCACTGGCTTCCCTGGCTTATGGAGCTCCTCAGCTTCTTCCACCCAGCTCCTTCCCCTCCCTGCTTGTTGGCCTTAAAGGGATCCCAGACCCTGCTCTCCCAATACATTCTCTGGATTATAAGGGCGTGCCTGCCAAGTCGGGGGTCTGTTGCCTCCTACTACCCTCTCTGGAGCAGTGAAAGTGCCACGGGTCCTCCTGGAGGACCTCTTGGGGTCAAGTGCCGCCAAACCACTCTCTCCAAATAAGTCAGGGGCTTGCGAGTGGGCTGGCCCCTGACAGGGGGCTCTGGAACTGTATTTACTTTTGGACATTTACTGTAGGGAATACATTCAGAAAATCTTACCTGGCTCCAATGAATTCCTGTCTTCACAGAAATAAAATCAGGCAAGATTCCAACATATACATCTGCTCGACTCTGTGAATAGAAGGGGAAAAAAAAAAAAGATGTCAAGAATATCTTCCCTGCAGAAGATATTTCCTAACTTGACCCACTGAGGTACAGGAACTACAAAGTAAACCAGCTCCATTCCTCTCCTGTGCCACCCTTCCCAGGAAAGCCACATTTGGGAAATCACTCTAACAATCTCTGCTCACTCAGAGAATATTCTTAAGGGCGCAATCCAAGTTCCCTGCACCGGCCTCCAGGTGTTACAAAAGTGTTGTAGGGCACTTCTGCACCACTGGGCAAATTGGGAGTAGGGGATTAGTGCTGGACTCTGGAGGCCGAATGTGGCCCCGGAAGCATCAGTGGATGGTAAGTATGCACTGGCAGTGGAACGCCAGTGCAGGGATCTGGGGAGGGCGGGGGCAGGCATTCCAGGGTTGTACCAGGGCAGAGGGAGGTGGCACAGATCCACAGAGTAGCCCCATTCAGGCAACTGCAGTGTTACCAGAGGGAAGGGGAGTTGATTCCCCTTTCCCCAGGTTGAGCTGCAGTGAGCCCCAACCTTGCCCCACATACAGCGCAGGCCAGCGCAGGATAGAACTGAGCTGTAAGGCTCCTTGGTAGACTCTCGCAAACATAACTAGGCCATTGCTAGGGGTATGGTTTTTTGGGTGATATTTTCTCCAAAATTTCTTGATTAAAATAGCAAATTGTGGTGTTATGTGTTTTTATTCCAATAGTGCATTTTAATTAAATTATAATTATTAATTATAATTGCATTAAAAATGTACTAGGTAGGTGATATAGGTTTATAGTTCTGCAGATACAGCCACAGTATTATTTCTAACAGGTGAAGTAATCTATTTTAATTTCTGAAAAATATCTTAAACACCAAAATGCGATGTTTTGTGTTTTTATTTGGATATTTTAACAATAAAAAGGCAGTGTTTTGTGTTTTTATGCATTTTTATTTTAATAAAAAGCAAACACCCTAGCCATTGTGCATAAGCTAGCCACTGCTGCTAACAGTGAGCTTGTCACTGCCGCTAGCCATATGGTTGTCGAAGGAGGTAACCTTGTTGGTGGGAGGTGGGAAGCATGAGGTGGTGTGCGCAAGAATGGGAGAGGGGTGGGCAGAATGGGGTGGTGATGGGGCAGGTAGGATGGTGGATCAGGCCCAGGAGGGGGCAGGATCGGGAGTGCAGCAACTATCAAATCCTAACCCCCTTCCCAGGCCTTATCCGCCTTCACAGGTCAACACAGACTTGCAACAGTGATTGAGCTGGCACAGGTCTGAGATGAACTGTTGGGGCTTACACTGGGGCAAAGGGACAAATGACCTCATACTCCAAGGAGATCTCCAGCAGCCAAAAATCCCCCAACGGGATGCAGTGGAAGCTGCACCAGCACCACTACTTCACCACGTGGGGAGTTAGGACGGATAGGACTGCAAGAAAGAAGGCACAGAACCCTTGAGGTAACAGTTGTTTAAAAGGCACATTTAAGACCATAACTTACTTAGAATATATAGCTGGCTTATAGCCCAATCCTATGGGCTTGTAGTAGTAGCAGAACTAGATTTCCACAAGCACTACCTGCCCTACGGCAGCCGGGAAAGCACTTTTGGCACCGCATGGTTCTTGGGCAATTTCCTTGGCTCTAACTGCTCTCAGCACACTTTCTCTCACCCATCTCTCTCCCCACAACTTTGAAGCATCCTTATTTGAAAGGCAGATTTGATAGCTGGGGAACCTCCTGAGAAACTCATTTCAAAGCTAGCTTAGGAATGTGGATTCAAGTCTCACTAAAGACGTTGCACTAAGGGCGCAATCCTGCCCTGCCCTGGAACATGCAAAC
Source organism: Tiliqua scincoides (assembly GCF_035046505.1). Classification (NCBI taxonomy): domain Eukaryota; kingdom Metazoa; phylum Chordata; class Lepidosauria; order Squamata; family Scincidae; genus Tiliqua; species Tiliqua scincoides. The sequence goes on along the minus strand of NC_089823.1, from coordinate 160,694,296 downwards.
CAGGAGGCTTCTGCTGTATCAAGTGCAGGATAAGGGCCAAAAGTGGTTCAGCCAGAGGCAAGGGGAAACTTTTCCCCTTACCTCTGGGAAAGGCGCCCTTTCCCTTATTGGTCTCCTCAGCTTGTGTCACCTCTTGAGATGGCACAAGTCCGAGGAGAGCGGAGCAGCTTGAAGCCACTCCAATCGCCCTGGGAACGGGAGTTGGGATCTGGCATAACTGCCAGATCCCAGCCCCGCCTCCCACTCCCCGTCCACCCGCCCCTGGGGCCGCCCATGGCCCGCTGTCCCCCCGCCCAGGAACACCTCCCTCCTACCTCTTCCCTGCCCCCTTCCTGCCTACCTCAGAGGCTTACATCAGTTCAGCTGGGCCAACACAAGCCTCAGTGTCTTCATTGGTGCAGAGGCTTATTCCAGCCTCCATGGGCCAGTGCGCCTCTGTGTGCCAGCCTAGCCAACTCCTGAGGAGGCGCAAATGTGACTTATGGCACGTTTGCGACCATCCTGGGCCAGCACAAGGGACTTGCGCTGGCCCAAGTCAAGGGCTGGATTGCACCCTAAATCTCTTACTCTACACAGGAGATCCTTTAGAGAGTGCTCAAGGAGGAAAGGAATAAATGTCCTTATTGTATAAGCCAGTGGCATGACAACAAAACTAGTGGTTCATGCATGGCTCCCTCTAATCAAGTTCATATTAATGGGAAGCCATACCACTGGGAGGTATCCCTGTGTCACCTTCCTCTATGGTCTTGCAAGTTTGGGCTCTCTTTCGCTTGCAAGCACAAGTCTTCTTTAATAAATTAAGCCTAAATATCCAGTGGCCAGGCCACCTGGGCTGTCTTTTCAACCTCCAGAAAGCCTTTCCACCAATGATCTAAGAATGGGTGCAACCCCCACCCAGCCAAACCTTTTGTCTCTCTGGAAATCTTTCCAATTCAGGTGCAATTAGACCATCATGTCCTGATTCAGTTACATTTAGACCTATGTGTCCTCTGCAAAGGACACACCTTAATTCTATCAAACCCAAGAAACTCCTGGCTGCATGCCCAGAAATTTTTCCAGATACCATTATTCACCACTCAGAAATGTGTTGCAATCTTTGTCCAAATTCTAATAACTCCTTCTGCATCAGGAGCGTAATAATGGGGTAGCACTCCTTCTTAGAGCAGATTCACAGCCTGGCAGTCTTCCTGGATCCACAGCTGCCCCTGGATAGTTAGGTGGCATCTGTGGGTGGGAGCCTTTGCCCATCTTTGACTGGTGTGTCAGCTGAGCCATACCTGAATCAGTTGGATCTGACAACAGTGCTCCATTCTTTTAATTTACAAATTAAATTTGCAATTTACTTGCAAAGTTAAACCTACATGCTTCTGCATGCCATGTATGTGGAAACCAGTTCACTGGGGGATGTATAGATAGGAGCCCTGTCCTGTTTTGTCTGTCATGGGCATTTTCTAGCACAAGCCTTCTGTTAAGCTACTTGACTTGATCACCTTCCCAACCCTGCCTGTTTGCCTGCCTCTTTGTTTTTAGTGTTCCTTAATCCTGCTTTCTAATAAGGATTCCCCGGTTATGCAGTGGACATCATCCCATTAACACAGCTCTACATCAGCCATTGCAATTAGAGAGATCTAATTTTCCCTCCTTGCTAATTTGGTACAACAATGTAGAAAGGGCCAGCTATTAATGCCCCTTTTATAGCCATTTATACCTCATTATCAACAGCAATATTTTCATTCCCCTTTGAAAGGATGATCTGAAAGAGGGATGACAATGCCTGTAAACCTCTCCCTGTTTCCATTCCAAATAATAATAAGCGTGCAATCCTAACTTGCACTGGAGCAGGCAGACTGGCAGCCCTGTGCTGCATCCCGTGCAAGTTTGGGACTAGAATCAGCATCAGAAATCTTGCTTAGACTACTGTAATGTACACTATGTGGGGCTGCCCTTGAAAATGGTTCAGAAGTTGCAGTTAGCAGCCCAATATTTCCCTGGAGCTCAGTGTGCTGAGCCTGTCATACCACTCCTTTCACAGATACACTGGCTGCCCATTCCTTTCCAAGCCCAATTCAGAGTGTTGGTGATGACATTTAGAGCAAAGGACAGGGATACCTTCCCCCATATAATCCTGCATGTCCCCTACAATCATCAGATAGGGCTCTGCTTAAGATACTGCCACTATCTGAAGCCAGGTTAATGGTGTCAAAGTGCAGGGCTTTTTCTCATGTGCCATCACCTCTCTGGAATCAGATCCCAGAACAGGACAGCTCAGTCATTACATAGTTTCCGGTGTGGTTTAAAGACTTGTTTCGCTTGGATTTCAAGTAGGGACCCCCCCTTCTAAACCCTTGTGCTACTTTTATGTTGTTACTTTTTATATTTTATTCTAATATTTCTATGCAAATGTTTTTACCTTCCATAGGTTTAAATTTATGTTATGTACCACTTTGAGTACCAGAAGAGTGATATAGAAATCTAAACACATGAACAAAGACATAAATATTTGCATTTCCTTCTCCACTGAATGTGTCCACACTATCCATTTTGATAGTCTCACCATCCAAAAGAGACTTCTGCTCTGCCCTTTGTTTCTTTCTCTGGATCTCTTTTTAAAATCTATATTCTTTTAGAAAACTTTGTCTCTATTGACTGTCAACCTGATTGGAGGCACTTTGAAGTTGCTTGCTCCAGTATCCAGTCAACGATCCCCAAACAGCCATACATTACATTTCAGCCTCTAGACTCGTACTCTGCCCTTAGCTCAAGAGGTTCACCTGGTCTTGGCTCCCTTGCCTCATGGCTCTTCCAACTTATCACACTCAAACTCAAAAGCTATAGAATGGCAACCTTGGTCACTGGCTCAGCCTCATTATAGTTGTATCTTTCCTCATCTGTCTCATGCGCAGTCAAATTGATGACATACTTAGTGCTTCAGACTTTCCTCCTTTCTCTGTATGAGACAGCGTGCTTGTGTATTTGCTCTTATAGACCTGTTTTAGGGGAAGCCTGAAATCAGTATTGGGCTGCTGTCAAACAACTCCCCATCTACCAAGGATTCCAGATCAAGAAACATTCCTCCTGCCAAATTCCTTTCAAAGGCTTGTGGTATCAGTTGAGGAGATATTTGGTGCGAGAGACTAGTTCCTTCACTTCACGTGAGCAAAGTGATTTCACAGCCTGACTGTAGACTCACCCCTTGCTTGTAGCCCTTGGATTCTGGCTACAAAGAACTGTTCTCCAATCACAGCCTTTCAGCATGATCTGAAATGCAGGAACCTTCTCTCTCTCTTCCATTTCCACTAACTGTCCAATTGTCCTCCCTTTTTTGTTCTTTCCTATACTGTAAACCCCCATATTCATAACCCCACATTCCTTTGGGAAACCCCAGTTTCTCTATGTCCCTTCCCCTCTTTTCTATTCCCCTCACACTTCTTTGTACCCTATTTTTTCTGTCTAAAGTGTTCCTTTTTCCTTCCCTCTTCTTTCTTTTCTTTCAAACAGTTGCTTACTCTGAGGGTCCATCCAGGAGTGAATGGTCAGCAATAAGTGCAATCAGATGGGTTGGCACTGAATGAGTAGGAAAGCTTAGCTAGGCACTATTTTAGTTTTGAGTCTCTCTTCCTTATTTTGTAACTTCCCCCACTTTCACTTTTTGTTGCACTCTTCATACTCATGTTGCTCATCCTGTCCCCAGGATCCCCTGCCCACAAGTTGGTTTTCCCCTGTGTGCAATTCTTCCTGAAGTTTATAAAACACCACTGGTAATAGCAATATTTCTGGCTTTTAAGCAATATACATAAATAAGAACATAGAGTCCACCTACCGCATTTACGTTGTTCTCATTAAATCCTGCTGTTGTGAAAATGATTTGGAGACAAAGTTGGTCGAACCCTGCATAACTGCACAGGTTGACATTCATGTCTTTAATACGTTTAGTGAATAAACGGAATTCTTTATTCCCCCATATAGTCTGGGAATTAAACACAAAAAATCTTTAGATACCAATTCAGCCAGTGGCCCTGAATCACAATGAAACACTACAGTTCTGTCCAAGGATTTTTCTGCCTTAGATTATAGCCTGTTGACTTGGAATTGTGAAGTCCAGCAGTGTAGCGGGAATGAGTGCCACCCTGGAGTACACCTCCCAGGGCTGCCCCCTTCCCCTCCAAACATTACCAGAGCTGTGCTCTGGTTCTGTCTGAAGGGTGTTCAAAGGGCTGAAAACTGGAAGTGACAGTTTTCAGCCCTCAGAACACCTTAGAAGGCATTGGAACACCTTCTGGATGTGACTAGAGTATAACTCTGCGCGGGTTTGGAGAAGACTTGGAGGTGAGCGGGGGGGGGGTGGCAGGACCCCGGAAGCCATGACATTGCTGCCCCCTGGAAGTAGTGTGCTGCCTGGAGTCCTATGACCCCCCCCCCCCCGCTAAAATAGTGGTGAAGCCAAGGTTTCCTCACCCTGAGATACCTTTCTTACTTGACTGAAATGGTCTCAGTTAAGCCTCCTATAACACTTATAGGTTATTTTATTTTTTTAGGGACTGATCTATCTCATGAAGCCTCTGAACTCCCTTGTGTGATCAGGGACATCATCTGGTTCATAACTGCGCATACAGGACATAGCACATGTTAACTTATGTCAGCTTCGGTTGGATGCTGCAGCAATTGGATGTCAGCCACAACTGTCTACTACTAATATAAGAAAAAAAATTGGAATGATGAGTTCAGACACTAATAACATAAGAGAAAAACTAACTTTTCCTACTTCCTCAGGAAGTGACAGAATAATTGTAAGAGAGGATGTGATGCCCTCTAACGTGTAGCCAGGAGAAAAGCTGATGAAGAGTTTGACCTTTTGAGCCAACTGTGGCATGACTGAAAATGCAACGAGGCCTGTAAAAGAGAACAAAATTCAAAAACCTCAATTGGACAACCTGTAGGACTTCACATAGGGGGGAGTACTTGCATTGATTTACATGTTAACACCTTTTATCTGTATTCAGGTTTTGGACATGTGAAAATAAATTCCCATAACGAAGGCCCAATCCTAACCAGCGCAGGAAAAGAGGTGCCAAATGGCTACTGTTGCATCCTATGCTGGAATTGAGCAGGTGTCCTCCGAGTAAGGGAACATTCACCCCTTTACAGTCAGTAAAACCCCAGCCGGCTCAATGGGGTTTTCTTGGAGCTGTGTTACAGCCCGATCCTGAACTCCCGTGGCACACAGCTTTGGTGGCACTGAAAACGGCTGCCGCCAGATCCTGCGCACCATAGGCTACTCCAGGCGGCACCTCGGGAGAAGGGAACTTTCGTCCCCTTCTCCTGGGTAAGGGAAGTAGCCCCTCAATGGGGCTACTCAAGTTAAAGGCGTTCGTGTAGGGCGCTGAGCCCCCCAGGATCTGATGGAGAGGAGGATCTGGTGGAGCGGAGCCTCCCTCCCTCCCCACTCCCGCCCCCCAACACACCTCATAGGCTCAACTTATTAAAACAGGAAGAGTTCAAGCTACAAATCCCAGGGATCCCCAGCAAAAGAGGTTTAAACATGCTGGAAAGCCTCTAACTTAGGGCCCAATCTTATTAGGCTGCGAAAAAGCTGGACCCCGTGGTCTGCCAGCCCAGTGTGCTTTATGGCGGTCACAAAAGTTGAAATGCTATACAGTTTGGCTGCCACTGCATGTGGCTGTGACCACACATGGCCAGTGGCCTCCCAACAAGTCTCGGAGCTGGTAAGTAAGCATGGGGGGTGATGGGAGAAGAGGGTAGGAAGAATGCAGTGGCCTGGAGGAAGAATGAACAGAGACTGAGCTGGGGGGGGTTGTGTCGAGGCCATGAAGGGGTCGGTATTGGTGGCAGTGATGCCAATGATATCATATTCCTAGAACTGAGCAAAATAAACACTGATTTTGAACACAAGTAAATCTATTTTGTTCAGTAAGACATAGGCTGTAACCCTATCTTACTCACTGGAAACAAACACCTTGATCCTCTTCCTGTCTTCTAGCCACCTTCCTGAGCACACTCAGAACTGCACTATCAAAATTGGTGGCACAATCAGGCAGTGAAGACTTAGACCTTAGAAAGGGAACAAAGTTCCCTTACCTGGAGAAGACCTCCAGGTCTACTCCCCCCACACATACACAGAAGTAGGGAGTGCTCCGATGGCATGGCTGTATCGGGGGGGGGGGGGATTTAGTTCGGATTGGGCTGATCGTGCTGGAAATTCAGGGAAAATTCACAAGTTTTCTTCTCAAGTTTGGAAATGGATGGGGAGGCCAGAAGGTGATCTCTGAGGTGGCTTACAACTTTGAATGGTTGGTGCCAAGCCATACTGTATTTGAGCTGAATTAAGCTTCCAAGAAGAGTTGGGCTTAGCACATAATTGGCCCTTCCTTTGAAGGACCAATCACCACCCCTGCAGCCCTGAAATTCAGTGCCCTTCCATACAAACATTCTGTGTGTTAGGCTCATGTCATCTCTACTGAAATCCCTATGAACCCTCAGTCAGTGGCCAACCTGGCCAACCCCTGACACCTCCCCATCTTTGTCCGGTGGTTAAGACTAGCCTTGGATTTCTCTAGCATTGCTTTCAGAACTTTCATCTGAAAATAAAGCACAAATATGGTAATACAGGTTGAGTCTCATTATTCACGAGGGTTACATTCCAAGAACTCACAGGGATGGCAGAAAACGCACTATAGCAAATCAATTTAAAAAACAAAGTCCCTTCACTCTGGTGATTTAAAAACAGCCTTGATGACCTTTGTCATGCACACAGAGACAATAAGTTTCTCTCCAGGCTCTTAGGCTTCACTAGGAGGCAGCAATCCCTCCCTTCACCAGGAGCCCCAGCAAGGGGGAAAGAATGGAGAAGGTGATAATCACTGCCATTTATCCTTCTTTCAAGTGCTCAGGGAGAAGGGAGAAGCATGCAGAGAGAATGATTGATGGATTGTCAGCTGACTGCCCTCTCTGGCATTATTAAAGAACTCTTTTCCTTTAATTTAAAGGAAATTCTCATCAGCTTTGAGATAGACAAATCTGTGGACACTTAGGTTATACTTGTAATCACTTGTATGACTGTCTCTCTGCAACAGTAAAAAGCAGTTTTTTAAACTGTGATTTTAAAGGGGTGCTATTTTTCCCTTCTCCAGGGATCAGCACATTCCTTCTCATTTGCAGGGCCCATTTGTGTTGAGTCAAATCTGTGTATAAAAAACCCATATATAACAAGGCTGTATACTGTACATTACCTATTCTAAAAGAACCATCAATGAACTTGGGGTAATCAAATTTGTAATTAAAAGGTAACTAAGACTGCAATCCTATACACATTTTCCTGGAAGTAAGCCTGATTGAACACAATAGGAGTTACTTCTGAGTAGACATGCACAGGATTGTTCTGTTTAATAAATATCTCTGAGCAAACTGTAACCTGAGCACAACACATTAACTTTACATAATGGATAACATATGAAGCAGCGGTGTGACTGTGTCATCCTATGCATGCCTATTGAAAAGTAAATCCAATTGTTTTCAGTGGGGTTTACATGTAGAAAATTATATATTGGATTGCAGCCTAAGAATATCACATGGTCATGAGTTAAGAATTAGGTGGTTCCCGCATCTTGAAGAGGATAAAAGTCTAGGTTCATTCACATTTCACATGATAGCTAAAGATAATTAGATACAGCAATAGCTTGCATTTTTGTCTGGTTAGAGACCAGAGCGTGGATGAAAGTCAAAAATGGATGAATGTGAAAGCATAGCCTTGTTTAGCTTGCAAATTTATTTTGGCTGGTTAACACACATAAAAAATGAAGTATATGGCATGTGAATACATGCGAAATCAGAATGAACAGAAATAAACATAAGAACGTCAACAAACTTCATGGAACTTTAGATGAAATTTGACAAAAGGGAAAAGAGTGTGGACAACATTTGAAATGTGGTTATAATGTAAAACAGCTGAAAGAACAAAGCTATGAAAGTCAAGAAAATTGAGGTAAATTTTATTCATAAATATCCATAAATGAAGGCTTTCCTGTGAGCAGGAACAGCCTAAAATGGCTGTTGATCTTTCTTTTCTACTCAATACAGACCAACTCAGATCTTATCAAAATGTATAGAAAGAATGTGAAAGCAAGCTCTGCCCCATCTTGTCATGCTCCCCTTGAAGCCCTGGCTCTTGTCTCCAGGGTCAAATGAGAGATCTCTCCTCATGGGGATTGGTCATCATGGTGGGAAATCATCCCTGTGATTTCAGACTGGGCTTTCCTCTCCTTCCCCAGAGTGTGGGGAGGAGTTGGATCATAGCCAAGGTGCAGCACTGGGTGTACCTGAGCCCTGCACTTTCCTTTCTTGTTTCACTTGTGAAATGTTCTATGAACCTGATTTTCAGCCTTCCCCCCCCCCCCCTTAGTTCTGTTCTGCCCTATGGCTGGGAGATTGAGGCTTCAGAAAGAATTTAAGAGTGAAGCACATTTCATTCTGTTCCTCTCAACTTACCCGCTGTAGAACCCTGGGAGTGGCCCACATAGTATAACGCATCCTGCTTAGTTTTCTGCAGAATAAAGTTTATTGTTGCTGGAACATCATATATCCCTATTTCATGAAAACTGCAAAACAAACATTTAAAAAATGGAGTTAAGATGTGTGTCCTTGCAACACACAAATACCATCATATAGGGCAGCACTTTTCAAACTATCTGAGGTCGGGGCAGTGGCGTCGCTAGCGGGTTGTGGGGGTTGCGGGCCGCACCAGGTGACGCGCAAGGGGGGGTGACGCGCACTGGGAGGATGACGCACTAAAATTGTGGTTTTTAGGAGCAACCCCATCAAGCCGTGTACTGTTGAATGCAGAATTCCCAGCGGAATGCAATGCAAGAAACTAGAGTGAAATAGCTCCTTTCCTCCAAACGTTATGGCCAAAAAACTGTAAAGAAAAAAATGCATGGAGCCCTATGGAAAGTGAAACAGAGTTATATCACGCGTTTACTCATGAGTAAGCGGACTTGCTTTAGTCCATCAGAAAGGGAAGGCTGAAAGGATTCCAACAACGTCAGAATGGTCCTGATCCAATGAAGACAACCCAAAAAAAACACCCAAGAAGGAGGTTCTTCCCTCCTATAATTATTTATTTTAATTTGCTTGATGATGTCACTTCTGGCCATGACATCACTTCCAATGGGTCCTGGACAGATTCTCATTCTAAAAAGTGGGTCCCGGTGCTAAAAGTTTGAGAACTGCTGCAATTAGGTGTTAGTAAGTTGACACGGGGGGTGTGTGTGTGTGACTGCAAGTTTTCAAAATCACTAAAATCAGAGTTTGGAGGAATAAGACCATCATGTTCTATATCAATCAATGTGTAATTTCAAGCAGAATGCAATGAAACAAACCACACAGAAATAACTGTGTTCTATCAAAAGGTACAGCCCAAAAACCAGTGGGGGCGGGGCGATGGTACATCACCACACCCACCACCTGGGGTGTTGCCCCACCCACTGCATGGGGTGACACACAGGCCTCCTGCACCAGGTGACACGAATCCTGGTGACGCCACTGGTGGGGGGGGCTGCTATTTTTTTTTTCCTTATGTGAAAGAGACTAGCAACATTTGTTTCCGAAGTGCCAGGGGCCAGAAACATATCTGTTCCCTGTTATTCCTGTTGTTTCTTTCCTGGAAATTTGTGGCAAACTGGTAGTTAATGGCTAGTGGACCACCACTTTGAGTAGCACTGGTATAAGAATACTTGGAATAGGGCTTGATAATGTTTCCACTTACAGCACGAAGTTGCAGGTTTATAGTCCTGTGGAAAGCGTACAGAAACAAACACTATATCTTTAGTGCATTTAGTTAATGCTTACAACATATTTTACCATATTGTATCAGTGTTATAAAAACACAACGGAGGTAAGAAGTGGGGTCCAAAAAAATGCCCCCACCAATTTTTCTGATTTTTTTTTCCCTGTGGAAAATAGATAACTTTTTTTTCTGAACTGTTTTCAGAGTGTTAGGATCACTGCATTTTATGCCCCTAGAGGGCAAAAAAATTTTTTTTTTTTGGAAAATAGAGGATTGTTTGCAGGGTATCCCCCTCCCCACTGTAATAATTTTGATGGTAAGGGACAAGGCTTTTGGAATTCACGTTGTTTGTAGCCCTTCACTTAGAAGTATATAGCTGTGAAATGTCTTCTTGCACCAACACAACTAATGTACTATATGAACAAGGAGTCAAATTCACCATATTCAGTCATATTTTTCACTTCTCATAACTACCTGTTGTTCTTGGGGTTAGTTGTGCTGGTTATTAGTCACATAAAACTCTGGTGAACATAATGTAAGCACAGCTTCATAGTTCCAGGGGTTGACTTAAGTCTCTGGCCTCAGTGTGAAGCTACTTATCACCTCTTATTTGAAGAGATTGGCTATACAACCGAGCCACTGAGAGCCACCCGTTTTTTTTTAAGTTGCTTTTTCCTAGCAACAGTTATTTACAGGGTCTTTACATCCAGTGTTGCGCATTTGCTGTATTTCTGCTTCAGGTATACTGAAATACCTTGACATTTTTTTCCGCCAGCATTTACCTCATTTTGGAGGTACCTTGAAACTAGGGCAAAAATGCGCCTTTGGCAGTGGTACGGAAACACATCCTTGATAGAATAGGGTTTTAAACAAAAATGGGTGTTCTGCAAGAAAAAGCAGCTGAAGTTCACTTTATGAAATGAGCCTCTATGTTTAACATAACCTCAACGCAAGGTTTTGAGTTAACTGTTACTTAACTCATGAAATAAAACTGCAAAGGGGTAGAAGGCAAAGTTTTACCAAGATTTTTTTCCCATCTGCCCAAACTGTGAACTGTTTCTTTAACTTACCTGAAGTCCCAAAATTTGTCTTGCTTATTTGACAGATACTGATGCCTTCTAGACCAGGTGGTCCCCCTGCAATTAAGAATCCAGACATCATAGCCAGCATCTGCTAGGAAGAATGCCAGACTGTTGTTGGGGAGATTAGCAATCCAGAACCTACCCTCAGCCAGGATACCATGTACCAGTAATACAACTGGCCTATTTCCTGGAAAAGAAACAAAAGAAACTGGAATCTGAGGTTAGTCAGTCTGCCTTGACAGGAAGGTGGCAGCTGGAAGCAGGGCCTTTGAGATGAATTTTATTAGGGGGTACATAGTTTCTTTTGGGCCCCTTCCCAAAGGGAGGGGGTAAAACAGAGTGGGGGAGGGTGGCAACAGGGGTGGGCAGAAGGCAGGAGAAACAGGGTAGGGGAGGGTGGTGGCAGCCGGAATAGTACTGGAGTCCATGTCAACTGGACTTCCTAATGTGGAGCCCAGGTCTACCAGCCCATATGGTGTCAGTAGGTTGATACAGTAATATAGAAAACCAAATGCACTCCTAAGTCTCTCTAAAATCTTTTAAATATAGAAAAGCATTGCAGATAATTAGCATCATCATATTTAGGCTTACACTAGAATGGAAAGTGTCCTCTGTGTATCAAAACCGACATGTGCAACTGCGTCCTGAGTTGCTACACAGTCCTTCATGGTAAGTGGATCCACAAGCCAAAGAGCTACTGTATCAGGCTAGCTTCCTTCCAGGTTTGACACTGTGTTGAGGAGTATCATGTATGCATTCCTCAGCCTGGTACATATCACTTGCGGCAGCAGCCGCTACTATGCTCATAGTAGTGCCCCCAGCATCCCAAGTGGGAAACGAGTTCAGGTGAGATTGGAAAATGTAAGATCCCATGAAATTTCTGGGCTTGTCCTTTGGCTCCTGTTCCCCCTTTTTGACCTTGGGCTAGGTACAAATTACCTCCTCTACCCACCTCTCATGGGCCCTGCCTGGGAGGGGTCGTCTGGACCTGGACATCTTGGACCTGAACCTGCCAATGCAATGTGCTGCATCCTGTGTAGGGGGCAATCACAGAGGCCTTGGAGGAACATTTGCTCCCTTACCTAGGGGTAAGCCTCAAATCAACCAATGGGTCACCTTGGATCTGCATCAGCTACATGGCTGGCACAAGTTCAGGGTGACTAAGGGAGAGGTAAGGGGAGAATGGGATGAGGATAGCAGCACAAGTCCTTGCTGTCAATATCCATCCTGTTTCTCCCACCATTGTGCCCCCTCCCCTCCCAAACACTCTCCTATCCCTCCCCCTCTCCACCCATATTCCACCTCCACCACAGGATTACCAGCTCTGCCAGGGGCAGTGGACACCAGAAGGAAGACAGTGATGCCACTTCCTCTTATGGCAGCGCTCACAAAATGGCCACCAGTGGCACGTAACATGCACTATCACCAGCCATTTCACAAAGGCAGAATACTCCTCTGCTGTCATAAAACTAAATGCCATACAAGATGTGCAGCTAATTTCACGATATGGCCCAATTTGGGAGGATACTCTTATATATAAATATAGGGAGACAAAACTGGAGTTTGAGGGAAATAGGAAGCTTTAGCCCTTTTTTCCTGCCACAGTTTTTATCCCAATTGCTCGCGTATATGCTACACATTATTTTTAATATGGAAAAAGCTAGGGGAAGTCCCCCCCCCCCCACTTGAAATAGTAGACCAGGTGACCAGAGATTGGACTCAAATTCATGGTGGGGCAAAGTCAAGTCAAGTCAACCTTTATTAGGCATAAATGTGGGGCAAAGTACTAAAGCCTCAGATCCCATTTAGACTGCATTTCTTTTCTGAGCTAGTTTACAGCAAGAGCTCAGAACTCTTCCAGGCTTGGCTGCCTTACCTTATCAACTGCCATTTGGCGAGCAGGACATCCAAGCATATGATCACATAGTACAAACGACATCTAACATAGGTCTTACTTTTGAGTTTGGCACCAATTTAACATGAACATGGACAACTTGATTAAAAACAAATTGAGGCCTGTAAAAAAAATTCATTATAAATTACCAGTTTTTCCAGGATTGTGCACTCCATAAGGAATCCTGTTTGCCTGTAGAAAATAGCCATCAGCTGTCAGAATTTCATACTCTTCACTGGGGTATCCCCAATAATCAATAATTTCACTCTGCAAGGAAAAAAACCGATGGTAACTCTAAAAGTATCCAGAAGTAGTGCTAAGTAACTTGACTAGCCTAAAGCTCTCATAAAGAAATAAATGATGTCAAATAATTACATCTTATCTATCAGAACTGTCTAGTACCAATACATTTCCCCATGCCTTCTCCCTACTAAGCTGCAGCTGGTAGCTGACTAGAGCACCAATGTTTCACAAAAATAGGATTCTAAAATTTGGGGGCATAGTTGCATTAATAAGATGCCTTACAATCCAATCCTGGCCTAACAACAGTTCTCACAATCCATCAGCATAAGTTCTGGGCTTCTCTTGAGAAAGCCAGTTCACCATTCGGTGAGCCACAGCCACCAGGGCAAATAATTGGAGGTTCCTTGTGATTACAGAGGCCTACTAAACCTCTTCTCGCCTCTAGCATTGCTGGCAAGTTGGCAGTGGGTGAAAATTAGGGGAAGATTGTTGGCAGTTCAGGGTATGGAGCAGGCTTGGCAGAGGGTGGGAGGGGGCAGTAGGAGGATGATCTTGGCAGCAGCTGCGCATGCTGAGATCCTAACCCCCTTCTGGCCTGCATCTGCATCCAGGAATCTACTCAGTCTTACACCAGCAAAAGAGTTGGCATATGTCCAAGAAAATCCATTAGAAACCAGGCAGCCTATGGAGAGGTAAGTAAACACTTTTAAAAATTACATCTCCTGGGTTGTCTGCTGCCCCCCCCCCCCATATCCAGCATGTGCTCTGTTAACAGTTCTGCATGTGCTGGGCTGGTGGGAGATAGGATTGGGCCCCCATGTTTCACCAGTTTTAACACTAGTGTAACCTGAAATCCATGAGCCTGACCTGAAATCTGAGGATCTTCATCTCAGTTCCAATGCTCTCAAATGAGCTTCGGATCAGCTATGTGGGTTGGAATGGACTGAAGTTATTTCTAAAGAAAAAGCCAAGATGAAGTCCACTGTACATTTACAGCCACCAGAAGGAGGCTACCGTCACTTGTTGAACTACCAGCACCATTTGATTGCTGAGAATGGCCATTGCCCTGCTGGGAGATACTGTCCAGCCCGCAATAAACAACCATAGGAAAAATGGTCTATTGTAGTGAAAGGTGTACTGCCTAGTTCATTGTCATGGTGAACCACTGCACAGGAATGGATGGACATGAGAAACAAAACGTGTGGCCCATTCGACTATGCCAGGTTTTTGGTATTACAGGCTTGAGATTGTTATTAGCCAGGATGTGGCGGGAGGTCTTGGTATCTGGGCCTGGTGTGAAGCAATCAGCAAGGCAGCACTGCTGATGCAGTCAGCTGCACCTGCTGCAGGTGGGAGTCACGTGACTCTGGAAAGATGAGTGCAGAGTCATGTAGGCTATGGTGGAGTGGTGCAATGCACCATTGGACAGCCAATCAGAGTGGGTCACAAGACTGTCTTGTTACTATGAGGTCTCCCTACTCTGATTGGCTGGCCCTGGTATATATGGGCAAGCACAGACACCAAGGTGTGGTTTGTTGTGGTGGAGTTTCTGCATGCCATGCTGCTGGTTTGTGTACTGATTTTGGACTGCCTTCTCATGACTGTGACCTGCTGTATCCCTGACTTCTGGACCGTTTAACTGACTACTCTTCTGCCTGATCCTTTACCAATACATGCTTCTGCAACAAACAAGCCTGTGTCTTCTTCTTTGGCTCTGTTTGGGATCACCTGCTTCTTTTGTTATCTCCCTACGCTCCCATGCCATTTTGCTATCGGGAAAGCAAGAGCTATCCTCCCCCGCTGACCTGACAGGCTACACTCCCTGTCCAATATTCTGCACATGAATTCAAGCTCTGTGAGTTCTCTAGATCCTAGAATGCGGAAGGAAGACTTGAGTCAAGCACTTTCTGAATCACGTGCCACTCTGGGATAACCTGAGCATGGATGAAGATCTTCCTGAAAAACATTCTGAAAATTGGTTCAAATGAAAAGCATGAGATTCCCCCATGACAGCGCAATGTACTACCAGTATTTCAAAATGCATCTGAAGAAGTAACTTACAATATTCATAAATCCTTGAGGATTCAGGTGTCTTTTTCTTATCGACTCCTCTGTATTTGCAGACTGTTGGATCAAGCATGCTACCACCATAAACAGCCACATTGTAAACCTGTAAAAGATCATGTCAGTAATTTCAAAAGGATATAGTGTTTTGCCTGTGAAAATATCTGTTTTGAGAATCAAAGAAAGGTCTGAACTGGAGGGAGACAGAATTCAGGACTGAACAATGCAGGATGTTCTGTCTTGATGCTGTTCATTACCAAGGATGGGAGGTTGAAAAGACCTGGGCTGAGAGGGACTGCAGAGAGAAGCCTGATTCATCCATTGCCTTCCTTGTAGGTATTTAAGCCTCTGCCAGGGATTCCACTGCCTGCCTTGCTGCCCAGCAGTCTTCCTGCCTTTACTGGCTGAGGTTATCACAGCAGTGGCATTGACAGTCCCTCCCCCCCCCCTGCTGGTGGTATTTGAGGACTTCAATGTTCATGCGGAGTTCTCCAGATTGGGAACAGCTCTACACATGTTCATAGCTGCTATGACTAGCATGGGCCTGACTCAGCAAGTTGTGCCCCATATTAGATGTCATTTTAGATTAGATATATTAGACATTTAGATATATTAGATATCATTTTAGATTAGAATTTTATAATATATAATTTCCAAATTATATATTTGGCAATCTGTAGATTACAATAATTAAAACACACACACACACACACACACACACACACACACACACAATAAAGGCTCTCAGCACAATCCTATGCCTGTCTACTTGGAAGTTAGCCCCTTGAGTCCCAATGGGACTTCAATGTCAACATGTATAGAATTGCAACATAAATCAATGGTGAGCAAAGGATGGTCCATAGGCTGGTTCTGGGCTTTGAGAGTGTCCAGTGAGGTCTTCCACCACCACCTGTGAAGAGCCCATGTAAATGTCCAGCAAACCCATCTGAGCCTTGGAACATCTGGCAACTTCATGCTGTCTCTGCTGGTATGGGATGTGCAACTGCTTATAGTCTCTCTCTCTCTCTCTCTTCTGGCCACAGCAGCAGTGGTCTCTAAGAAGCAACATCATGTCACAGTCAAAAGCAACAACGTCAGCATGGATGAGGACATCTGTGATCTTCATCCTCTTTTCCTGTCTGCTGATGTGGTGTGTGCAGCTGCTTGCAGTCTCTCTCTCTCTCTCTTCTCCAACCCCCCCCCCCACCCAATCCACAACAGCAATGGTCTCTCTCTAAGAACCAACATTGTATCAGGCTCTAAAGCAGCAGTGTTATCAAGGATGAGGATGTGCCTGTGTTCATGCTCCCATCTGCTGGTGTGGTGCATGCAGCTACTTGTAGCCTACACCCTCATCTCTGCTCCAGCTTGCCAATATCCCAGAAATTGTCTCCTGACAAGCTACAGACTCTTTTTGTTATGCTTACCTAACAATGCCTATCCTATGTGTGTTCAACTGGAAGTAAGCCTTTCTGAATTTAACAGGATTTGTTCTTGAAATAAGGCTACAATCCAATGCACACACTGCAAGGTTTATTTTCAAGGAAATATGCATAGGTTTGTGCTGCAAGTGATTTAGGATGTTTGGCAGCTGCCGTCTCATGTTTCTGAATCCACCTTGCATTTTAATTCTTTTGACCAAAGACAACGCGGCCACACCATAGCTCAAGCAGTGGCCTCCTTGTAAGGCTCTGTTCCTCCACACTAGACAAGGATGAATAACATCACACCGGATTAGAGCGTCTGTGAAGGCCGGCTTACCTCAGTGTTTGCTATTCTCAACTTTGCTTACCTTTTCCTTTCGGGGTTTATGACACTTCAGGAGACATCCTCTGTTGGTTCCCAGAAATTCTTCACCTACTTATTTCGAGAGCTTCAGTTCTCAGGAACTGTGCTTTGGATTCTCCAGATAAGATCACATCTACTGTCATGCCTTAGACTGTCACCTAAGACTGTAACATGTTGGAAAAGGGGGATCCTAAGAGCCTTCCCACTTTCTGGTGAGGGGTTTCGTTTCTTAGAAGCGGATGGTGTTTAGAATTCTTTTATCTTTGAATTTGTTGAGCATTTCTGTGCTCTTGAGAATTGTGTGGAGCATTTGGGCAGTTACACCCTCTTCTGCACTGACCCTGCTTATTATTGCAGTTGGGGGGAATGTACAATATTTGTCTGACATGGAGCACTTCAGATACATGTTTCCCTTCATTGGGGTGAAGGGTTTGGCTTGTGCAGCTGCTGCTGTTGTTGGTCTGGGGGTTTTGTTCATTCACCATTCTGTTTGGTCTTTGATCAGCCATTCCTGCATGTTCATTCTTAGCATTTGCTGGCATTTGTGCTTTCTTGCTGCACACTGGTGCAGCCTACTGGTTGTTTGCTTAAATGCCTCAAGTGTTCAACTGCTCTGCAGCTCAGTGTTCAGCTATGCAATCCTTTAAACCAGCAGTCTCCACACTGGAGACCACCATGTCCGGAAAAAGCTCTCCCCATCCCAACTGGTGCTTACCGTTCTGCCACATCAGCACTCCTTTTCCCAACCAATTGCTACTTAGGGATGCTCTGGGCAGTCATGGCTGGGCAGATGCGACTGCCCAGAGTGTCCCTGTCAGTGATCAGCTAGGAAAATGAGTGGCAATGCAGCGGAACAGTAAGCGCTGCTCATGACAGGGAAGGCTTTTCCCAAACCCCAGATCCAGCCCATGTGCTGGTGTTTCCACAGCCTTGCTTTAAACCACAAGGATAGAAGCGTAGCATGAAGGGGCTATCAGATATTAATTGAATTGTAGTAAATTATAAGTTACAGAAGATGAAAAAGAATACTCAAGCATAAATTTAATTTCAAAAGAAATATGAAACAAAAACAAATTTTTTAAATTTAAAATTTTTTAAAGAAATAAAATAACTAATATAAAGGGGTGTGATTTTTTTCAGTGCTAACGCAATAAAAACACATAACACTACTTTCTGCATGACTCATTTCTGTAAAAAAACAACAAAAAACTAATGAAATCTGCAAAAAAATAAACTTGGAAATCTGTGAAAAAATACAAAATAACTAATGGTCAGGGCTGGGGGAGGAGTACATGCGTAACAACTGTGGCTGCATCTGCTGACACTATATCACCAACTTAGTAAGCATTTAAAGCAATAATAATTTATAATTATAATTTATAAAAATGTGCCCTTGGAATAAAAACATATTACACCACTTTCTGCACTTTTCCTCCTTGGGAAAAATAAAAATATGCAAAAAGCAAACAAAAAACATTTGAGAACACCTCTGTTAATGTACAGTAGAGTGCATATTGTTAATTGAGTAAATACTATTTTATTCAAAGTTGAGAGAATTGTCTTTGTAACTATTTGTAAGTTGAGAGAAATGCTGTCTGCGTCCTCTCCTGAGGAGAGGGTTAGAATTCAGGCAGTGGGCTCTTTCTTCCTGCACCATCTCAACCCCTGCCAACCCCTCAGGCAACCATCCGCCCTTGCCACCCACTTCCATGGTAGTCTGCTTAGCTGCCACGCTTACAAATGGTTTGGGTGCATTACCCAGCTAAGTGCACACCCCTTTTTTCCACAGTGCCACAAGGTAGCATGTCTACCAGCAAGTGTGACCAGGAGCAAGCAAGACAGACTCTCTCTTCCTAATTTATACCTGGGTCATCCAATCAAACTGGACCTGAATTCTTGGTGACTTATGATCTGCCCTTTGTCTCCATAGCATGTAGGCATCTCACATGGCAGGCAGGCATCTAGTTCTGGAATTCTTCCAAGCATCTCCTCAGGTTTGATGTCCTTCATGCCTTTGCATGCCAATCAGATAACAGCCATCTCTCTTAATTTTCTGTTTGCTCACAATTAGCTTCCAGATACTGGTGCCAGGCTGCTCTAAGTCCCAACTCATTTGACTGGGAAGATATTAATCTCAGCCACATTCCAAACCTACTTCAAAAGGGGAGATCTTACCCTTCCCCATTACACAACCTTCCATCCTCCCCAACCTACTCCCCAAAAAAGGAAGTACAGGTGGAGCCTATTTATATGCGTGAGTTCTGTTCCGTGACCCGATGCAATTACAAAAAAATGTGTTGTGCTAAATTCCATAGAGTTACAAAAATATGCTGCAGCCTGACACTTGGGGCTTGAAGGAAACTCAGGCAGCTGTTATCAATCCCCTCCCCTCCTCTGCCTCCCCCTCCTCCGCTCTGTACTCAGCCCTCCCGTTGCCAGCTGTCCCTGCTTATTTCACAGGTGGGATGCTGAGCTTTTAAGAGTCCAATCCCATGCATTTCTACTCAGTCAATGGGGCTTACTCCCAGGAAAGTGTGGATCAGATTGTAGCCTGAGAGCCCAGTCCTATGCCTGCCTACTCAGAAGTTAGTCCCATTCTAGTCAATGGGGCTTATTCCCAGGAAAGTGTGAAGATTGTAGCTTAAATCTCATGCTTTGCTTGCTGGGAAGACTTGCTTGCTGGGCTGTTTTGTTTCCGTAGGCTGGAGCATGGAGAACCTGCACCATCTCAGTCTGAATTGAAGGGGAACTGGGAAACACTCCCTGGGTTTTTTAAAGCAATCCCCTCTGTTGCTACCGCACCTGCCCGTGTGTGTGTGTGTGTGTGTGTGTGTGTGTGTGTGTGTGTGTGAGAGAGAGAAAGAGAGAGAGAGTGCTCTACCTTGCTTCTTGTGCTCTGGCTACAGAGATATTCAGCCCCCCCCCCCCTCAGCCTTGGCTGGCTCAGGGCTCCAGGAGTGTTACTGTTCCTTCGAAAGGGGAACCTCTTCCATGGCTCCAGGGCTATTTCCATGCCTGTGCTAGGCAGAGCCTTTCTGCATTGTTTTGGGCTGCCTGGAAAGGAGCAAAGGAGTAGAGCAGCACAGGGAAAAGGAGGCAAAGGTGTGTGCGACTTTCAGTTCCCCTCACCCCATTCCTGTTGAGACAAATCCATGGATAAATAGGTTGCACCTGTACTTCAAAAAAACCTCAAAAGCCTCCTCATTCTGGTGGGTGGGGGCACTGCTTTTTCCCATACCCATAATCACCCATATTCTCTGGGAAAGAATATAACCAAAGGAAAAAAATTTAGCTCTGTGACAGCCTTTTGCAGCTCAAGGTGCTGACCAGGTTCTGTTTCTTGCAGTTAGATTCAGAGATGCCCAGGTGACCTCAGAAATCTGGAGCTAAGATCCAGCTTGAGAAGATCCACCCTGAATTAAGATTAAGAGAAGATCCACCCTGAATTTTCATCTGAAGATGAGGATAATACTGGTTCCGTGTATGACTTCATTACAAAGCTAGGGTTGTTGAGCGTGCCCAGATGGCTAAGAAAACTGGTGCTGATGTCATGAATGAAGATTCTGGCACTGCCAGGCAGAACAGCTGAGCTCTGTGTAAGCCTGCAACACAGTTCTCCAAACTTGCATTTCCAGGCTGGCCACCACTGAAAAGAGGTTTGTGCCAGTGCAGGATCTCACCCAGGATGTGCAGATATCTGCCAGGGAGCCTGTGGTTCATCGAGTTAATATTTTGGAGTCATCAGCTTGTCATGCCCAGAAGTGAGGTTGAATGTGAGCCCTTTCCCTCCAAGGGCATAAGAGTTGAGTGGCTGCCACTGGCTGGTTTGAATACTGATCAGGGCATCTCTCAGCATTTGAGAAAGCTTGTGGCCTAGGACCCCAACCTCAGCTGGCAGGAGCCACAGGGAGAGATGTGATTTTGCTGCCTGCAATGCCTGGGATTGATCTGATAGAGGCCATTTGATGGTGCAATCCCTTGGATTATCTGGTCAATGGGGCAGCTGCATCCAGTCAGAAGGTGCAACCCCCTTGAGTCATTTGAGACTTTAATGCAATGTTCCTGGCAGCCATGCCAGTTTGCCAACACCTGGAGCAGGGTGGTCAGTGACACCTGAGTATACTTTTCTTCAGAGTCAGAGACCAGGGGCAAGTGGCCAGGGGGGTGTTCGATTGAGACAGCTGCTGGAAAAGTGGCCAGCTGAATTGAACTTACTATGTATATTGTGTAAAATTCTGGCTATGTACAGGCATCCCCCGCTCATTTGACAGGTTAGAAACCAGAGCCATGGTGAAAAGTAGAAATGGTTGAAAAGCGGAACCTGGTTATTTTTTTTGAGGTTTACAAATGTTGCTTCCAATGCTTTTTTAGCTAGCAAATTGCAAGTGCTCTTTTATTTTGCAATTTTCTGCTGTCACACAAAGATTTCTGCAAATGGACTGTCATTAATACTTTCAGGAATTGGAATAGGACTGGAGCTAAGTGAACTGGTATTTGCACGCTCTCTCTCTCTCTCTCTCTCTCTCTCTCTCTCTTACACACACATACACCAAAACAGCTTTCACCATGTCGTATGCAAATCAACATGGGGGAGGACAATTTTAGCCTTTAGACCAGCAAAGAGAGGTCGAAAGAGTGGAGCATGCGTTGAATGAATGACTTCCGGGTATAATTGAAATGTGTTGAAAGAGTGGAACATTGAAAAATGAACTGTCAGAAAGTGGGGCACACCTATATCCCTATAAAGAGACTGCTGAGTACTTCTTCTTATTGTTGTCTGAGAGATTCAGGATCCCTTGTCTTTTTCCTAAGGTAACATCTGAACAAGGGAAGTTCCTGCTTGTAGCCATGTTGTTAGGCCCAAGTACAAGGCCCCAGCTGTAACCAACTTCTAATTAGTGCGTACCACATCTGGGAGAACTGTGGAGGAGGCTGCTTCACAGGGCCCTCAGATACAGTACCAAACCATCAAGTGGGCTCCAAGGCCAACTTGATTAACAACAGGGTACAGCTGTGAACTTCTCAGGTTGGGAGGGGGGATTCCACCATGAGTAAGAAGGCTTGTGGCACGTCCACCCCTAGAATGTTCGGCTGGAACCGAGTTCTGATTGGTGGATGGGTCAGGAGACCTATAAAGGTGAGGGAAAAGAGCTTTTCTTTGTTCTAGCTTTGCCTCTGGCTAAGGGGGCCTGAGATTTGACCATTCTGGCAAGAGTAACTCAACTTGACTGCAGCAAGATGGGTTAGACTGGACTTTGGGAATCTAAGACTTTGGTGAGTGATAGTTCGAGTTAGGAGTTACTGCCTTATTGTTTTATTTGTGCTGAGTGTTGTATTGTATTGGTGTGCTCTATCCTAAATTTCTAAAACCTTGACTGATGCAGTGCTGTCTGTATAACTATTCTTGAAACCTATATTCAATAAATCCTATCTATTACAACTGACTGGATTATTGGGACTGATGAAGCTGAGGGTACTGGTTGTGGGAGTCAATCCAGTGTGTCTGGGGTGGACCCTGGAGACCCAGTATTGGGAGCCTGCTCCAAGGTTCAAGCCGAACACAAGGGGGCTCAGGCTGGAGCATGGCTCAGGGGAGGGTTCCCCAAATTTGGCCTGGCTACCAGGATTGGAAGCTCTACGGTTAAAGAGCCATTGGTAACTGGAGTTGGAAAGACCTGAGGGGTGTCAGGTGGTTATATGGGTTTATGGCCACTTGATTACCCGAAGGGCAATAAACAGATTACATGGCCCATAAGGGAGGGTTGTCTTGACTGTCACATGTGGATGTCAAGGCACTACCTTGTTCCATTATGAGCAATGGAGGGGCAAGAAATCTGGATGCAGGTCCTTAAATCTATTTTTCCATTTTTTTTAATCCACTTTTTTTTTTTTGGAGGGGGGTCTACTAAGGGTTCTGGAACAGAACCCCAGTGGATAATGAGGGTCAACCTGTAACACAATTACTGTATCTTCAGTTATATAAGGTTTATTATCATTATATCATCCTTAGAGTATATGTATATAACAACGAACAACACATTTTTGTAACTCAAATTGAAAATGTAATAAAATTTCAATGTGGCTTTTGAATTTACTTGTTTCTTACAATTTCTTTCTGTTTGGGTTTACTTTTGCGCATCTTCTGTAACTGGTTTTATTGCTTACAAAAATTTGATCTTATTAGCTAGACTCCTGGGACTGGTACACTGACAAATCTTTGCAGTTTATTTATGCTAAGAAGTAATACTGCTCATTCTGCTCACTCGGAGTGATTCTGAGTTACCTGATTTGTAAGGAGATCACAGCTGTTGATGAAGTGGTTCTGTTTGTAGGAAACTGTGTGTATACAGGCGCTGAGCATTGAGAAGCAGCTTCCCAGTCTCCTGAGCAAGTTGCTGCACACCACGAGGCTGCCTCCTCTACTGGCTTCTGGCTGGGATTTGCAAAGTCGTTTTGGCTTCTTTCTAGCATGTCCCAGCATCTTCTGCAACAGAAGCCTGGGGTCCCAAGTGCTTGGCAACCAGCTCTTCAGTCAGCATCAGCTCTTGGGATCAAAAGGGCCCACAGTGATGCAATGTGCCGCATTCCCAGCCCTGTGCTGGCACTGACTGAAAAGCTCATTGATGAAGCACTAGCACGGAAGGTCTCCTTCCTGAGCACCTTGGCAACAAGCACTTCAGTTTGCATCAGCACCTGGACTTGGAAGGGACTGCTTAACCTTGTGGTGCAGACTGAAAAGCTTGTTCCTGAGGAGCCACTGAGATTGCTTCTGAGCGTCTCAGCAATGAACTCTTCAGTCTGTGCCACAGCCGGGTCTCAAAAGAGGCTGCTTAGCATCACAGCCTCCTGGTTCTCCCACTGGCATCTAGGGATAACCACCCTACTGCTGCCATCTTGGGGGTTTACCACTGACCCCGCATGCCACTAAGTGGCACACGTGCTGCGGGTTGGCCATCCTGTGACTTAAATCATATCATTCTAAGGACATCCCAATGATGTCCTAAGACCACCTAATTCCTTGCAATTCTGCATTGTTTTGTATTGATTAATGATGTTAAAAGAGGTATTCTGGAAGCTGAAGCAGATCCAGGATCTCCCCACACAATCTTGATACTTTGAATCTCCATTCATCTTCTTCTTTTGGCATTCAAGACCATTCAAGTACAAAAGGCTCAGATGACCCCTTGGTCATATTGCCATCCTGGTGGAATAGGCTACCAAATGAAAACCAGTTAACATGCCCTCTGACAAATTAGTTCTCGCAAGTGCAGCCTAAAGATAATTAAGCAAGGTTTTCATTTCACCTTGCTAAATAATTATTTAATCCTACCAATTTCAAAAGAAACTAAGCATTTAATTGTGATCTCAAACCTTGTTTAATCTAAGAAAGTAACTTGCTTAATCCAGATGGTCTTCAATCTTTTTTTGTGCCATGATCTCAGAAAATAAATTTTAAAAGTATGAGACTGGGGACCCACTGCGGATCCCACCTCTGTCACAGGACTCAATCCATCCATGCCTTGCCTCCATCACTGCTCATCGCTCACCCCACCTGTCCCGTTTCACCCTAGCTCTTGTGTCTTCACAACAACCTTGTGAGGCAGCCACCTGAGCAGCCTTAGGGCTGGCTTAGGAGCTACAGGGCAAGATAGTGAGAAGAAGCTGTGCAGAATTGTATCAAGAACTCAGTTTTGATAAGGTAGGACCATTATTGGATTGGAGTGAAGCCCTGTCTTGCACAGGCTTTGAAAGGTTGCCACAACCATCCAAATGACCACATTGGGTTAACAACTCCTAGGTTGAAGAACACTATCTTAGACTACAATCTTATGTGTTTCCTTGGTAGTAGGCCCCACTGAGATTAAGACATGCATAGAGTTGTGCTGTAACTCTTACGAAAATATACTTTATTATATTCATTATTAGTAAACTCTTTGTAAAGGAGACCACATAAAATACAAGCTGTTAAGGAAGTATTCCAAAAGAAAGCTAAACATCACCTATTTAAATTAAAAGACTAATCACGGAAAAGCCTTCTTTCTTACCTTGCCTCTCTTCGCCAGTAGAGTTTGGATCTCTGATGCTGTGAAAAGTCTTCAGTAGAATAACGTGTTACTATTAAAGTGCATTTAGTTTTGCAGCATATAAATATGCACCAATGATGTTAGACCCTTTCAATTACTAAATAATTAAAGCATATTATGCAATTATGCAGCTATTTTTGTCACCTCCCTGATTGAAGGGGAAAGGGCAGGACATACATATTAATAAAAGATCACTATGATTATTATAATCAATATTGAGCACAATGCTGCTCCTTCTGAAACTGAGATCATTACACAGTGCTTGTGTTTGTTGACACAATGTTGAGGCAAACGAGTGCTGAGCTTTGATGTTGTGGGTACTGTGCAATGAGTTCAGATAAAATGCAACTGTTACGCTGCACATTCCTGATCTTGTCTGATCTTGGAAGCTAAGCAGGGTCAGGCCTTGTTAGTACTTGGAAGGAATACCGATAATCTACTTCATCCATAACCCTCTGGAGCTGAGGCGCCACCACCTGCTCAATAAACCTTGTTCCAAAATGGAAGGCTAGTGACTGGCCAGTAACTATCTGGCTTTTTCAGATTGCCTGACTTTATTCAGAAGGGGTTAAACCACTGTCCACTTCAAGGCCAGTGGTTGCACTGCCTTCATCAAACAGGCATTAACCACTCTCCCAGTCTACTCAGCCAGCCCCTCCTGTGCAGATCTAATGAGCCAAGCTGGACAGGGTTCAAGCAGGCAGATGGATGGCCTCACACTCCAAAGGAGTCTGTCCACGCCCTCAGGCTGTACAAGCTGAAAAGAATCCCACAAAACAGGCCAAGCAGACATCATCAGAAATTGTCCCTGTGGCATCCAAGTTGTGATAAATGCAAGTGATTTTATCTGCAAAGTGTTTTGCAAACATTTCACAGCAGGTGATCGGGTTTTCTTTCTAGTCTATTGGAGGGGCCTAATGGAGTAGGCCTTACATAACATGGTATAGTTTCACTGGATGGTTCTCTGCAGATGCAATAGTAGCAGAGAAGAAAGATTGCTTTGCTGCTATCACCACCACAGAATATACTCTATAATGAGCTCTATTCCATGTTCAGTTGGACTCAGCACCTTTTCTACAACTGTTGCTCAAGATGTCTACCCAGTTTGCTTCAACAAAACCAAGGAGCTGCTCTGAGTCTGTGACATGGCAGAGGTCACACAGGAGCAATCTCATCCACTACCCTAGCCATTTCCCCATTCCAGATGTCAACCAGGGCTTCAGAAAAATGACCAAACTTGGCAGCTGGAAAATCCCTTAGAGCAGTGGTTCTCAAACTGGTGCATTGTGACCTACCAGTTCCTGTAATGCTTCCCCTGTTCCTTTAAGGAGTAGGGGAAGGGGGGAGGCAACAATGCAATTTCCAGGATTGTGTCGCTAAGAGGGGGCAAGGGGGGTGCTTTTACTTACTGTGAGTTAGGGCAAGCAGCAGGAGGTGTGAGGAGTCCTACAAAGAGCTCTGCAGGATTCCCCAAGGCTTGGAATCTTCAGAAATAGCAAGTGCAAGCCATTTCTGGTTTGCAAATAGAGCCAGAAGGTGGCTTGCGCTTGTTATTCCTGAAACTTTCAAGCCTTGGGGAACCCTGCAGTGGTCTGTGTGGGGCTCCCTGCACCTCCTGCTGCTTGCCCGAACACACAGTAAGTAAAAGCACCCCCCTTGCCCCCCCTTAGCGACACGATCTGGGGATTATGTCGCTGCCTTCCCCCTCTCCTGCAAAGACATACTTTGGAAGTAAAGCTCCCAAAAAGTTTGAGAACCACTGCCCTAGAGCCAGGAAACCTGAAGGAACCACTGCCCTAGAGCCAGGAAACATTCAGGAAACCTTCAGGAGCCATTTGCCTCTGGGGACGGACCATACCTTGTACTCTCCTGCCTCTGTGGAGCTAAGAAACTGTAATAAGCCTAAACCTTACCAGGAAGTGATCTGTCCGTGACAACAGAGTGATCTTGATCTCCTCCACATCCAGGTCTCCTTGCTACCCCCTTGTTCAGCTGTGAACACCAGGTGTAGAACATGTCCCACTTTGTGTGTTGGGGCCAAGATCTTCTGGGACAGGTCTATGGTTGTCATGGCAGCCATGAAGTCTTGAGCCACACCACCCTCAGGGGCCTTGGGATGAATAGCACTAATGGGTGGGGGACAGATGGATGGACTCCAATGTTATTGCTGAGGTCAACCCTGTCAACTCAGGCAGGGAGACTGTTGGGCAGCTAGGTGGGCGGTACACCAAAAGAATTCCAATCCTATCCAGCCCTTTCAACATGACATGCAGTCATTTGAACCTAGCAAACCGCTGAACAGGGCACCTGGCAAGGGAGATGGATTCACGATAGGCCATTGCAACTCTCCCTCCCCATCCCTGTGATAGTGGCTGCTGCAACATTTGGAAAACTGGTGAAACCTACTGGGAAAACTGGGAGAAACCTATTCCTTCCACCTCATTCAACTAGGTCTCTATAGTACACACCAAATTGGTTTCCTCATCCAGGATTCAGTACCAGATGATGTGGATTTTATTACTCACCGAACAGGCATTCAAAAGCAGCAGCTTCAGATTCAGGAAATCACTACCAAAGACACTAGTCATCGGGGTGGGGGAGGGATCAGAAAGAGGGACAATATGTCCTCCATACCAATATGGCAATATGGCATAGCTGCCATGAAGAAGGCGGCAATCCCAAGATTAAACTCACTGCCCAAATGCCCAGCATAACCTTCATAGATGCCAAACATGCATAGGCTTGGCACAGCCAGGTACCAAGTCAGGCTAATTTAAAAACCACCCTTTGAAATTAAATAAACATGCGGATACATATTAGGGACGATCCTTGGCATAACCATCGACAGACAAACCATTATTGCAGTGGTTCTCAAACTCTCTGGGAGAGTTTGAGAGCCACTAAGTACTTGTGTGGGTGGGAGGAGGTAATGGGGGTGGGGGGAAGGCAGTGGCACGATCCCCATGTTTGCGCCACCCAGGGGGGACTGCAGGGGCACATTTACTTTCACTGCTGTGGGGAGCCCTGCTGCAGGTCACGCCGGGCTCCCCATAGCCTGGGGAGGCTGCAGGACGCTTGGGTAAGTGCACCCAAGCCCCTGCAGCCCCCCAGGCGGCACAATCCTGGGGATTTTGCCACTGCCTCCTCCCTGCCTCCAGGCTGCCCCTGCCCCTTAAGGGGGCAGAGGCCAAGGCTCACTACGCCCCAGTTTGAAAAGCCCTGCATTATTGTATTGGTTAAAATTAGCAATAAGCAGAAAATATGTTGGCCACTAGGAGTCAGATGTTAAAATTTTCTGCTGGAATACATCTGCTGGGAATTAATGAGTCAAATTCCAAGCTGCAGCACCGTTAAAGCTAACAACATGGCTATGGTCTTTATTTATCCAGAGAGTTCACTTTAACCCTCATTCCTGCCTGAGTAGGTGAGCAGCAACCTTTCACTTCATTGTAACAGAGAGTTCCCATATGCAATTATTTCATAAATTTAATAAGACTGAAAGTTAGTACCTCCTCATGTAAGATTCTATGTGAGTACCTACTCACAAATGAGGCCAAATTATATGACCATTTCATATCTATATATTATCCGGTGGGACGTTCCATGCCAAAGACGCTGAAGCTGAAGCTCCGTCATCCAAATTCCTTTTTTTATCTCCTATGTTGCTTTTGGACCTTGTTTTCTACAAACGGACTGTTTGAGGGTTCGTAAATCTTGTGGTGTTTACTTTGCCTGCTACTAGACTCCTTTGGAGTTCATTATCAGGAGCTTAGCAGACTCAGCTGGATGATTAACTCCTCCATATTTTCTGACCTGTGAGTAACCTTCTTCACTGAATTTTTACCTTTTGCCTCCTAATTTAATGGGGGGAAAAAAAGAACCTTTTCTCCAGGGGATGCAGAATCTGACTCAACTCCCCACCTTAAACAAACTAGATTGGAGACATTTTTCTCCTTGCCTCAGCTCTCAGAAGCTGCATTACCGAGTTCTTTATCTCCCCCCCAAGCAGTTTCTCCGATGCCGCCCTTTGCTTCAAACAACTCTGATAGAAATGAGCTGCATCCTCCTGCATCCCCATATGGAGCTGATAAATGGCATGAACTGGAGAATTTATTGTTGCAGCATTCTCAACTGTTATTGCAGCAATCTCAACATTCTCTCCTATCCTCTCGCATGGTAAGCACGATTTTTTTCTCAAACTGAGACTGTAGTGGGACTCTTAAAGGAACTGCATCATACCATTATTTCATTGCAGTTAAGTGCTCCTTGCTGCCACATGGAACAAAAAAAGCTGTATGCAAACTCCTTATGTAAGCACTCACTTTCACTGACTTGTGAGAGTAAACCTGCTCAACTGATTTACGAACCAAACTGCATTGCAATTATAATTCCTCGGCATGGAGGGAATCGTTTTGATTGGAGTAAACTAAGGCCAGTCAAGAATCATCTGGCTACTCTACTAGGAACAACTTTTTCCTTTATTGATCTTCGGAAAATCGAAAAACTGTTTCCAACTAGCTCCACGGACACGTTCCTGTTATATTTCTCTTCCATCCGCATCCCGAAGCTGCTGCTCTGGTGTGCAGGAGCCTTAAGGAGACATAGGATTCTTCTCCAAAGACACTTCAGGAATACCCAAGTTACGAGCCTCCTTCCTTTTATTCCCTGTAAGCACGAATCCAGGACTTCGACTCTTCCCTCATCGTCCAATCAGAAACCATTGTTGAAACCTCATTTGTCTTCAGTAGTTGAGGCCAATCCTTTGGAGCGACTAACAGCTTTTGATTATTCCCTTCTTCAAATGGAAACTGATGATCCTAACCTTCAGGGAAAGACTTTTGAGAATTTAGCTCAGCCCTCACCTGTTTTTAACTTTCAAACTTCTCCTGTGATTTTAAATTCCTTGACTAAACCCATTGTTTCACCTTCTTCAGCCAGCTTCACTTATGCCTGTGAGGGATGTACTTCTTTACCATCTTCTCCAACATGTAATTCTGTTACTTCTTTATACCCAAATTGTATAGTGGAAAATTGTTCCCACCCTGGTTCCTTTTTATTAGTGGATGCAACAACCCAGCCTATACCCCCTTTAAATTTTAATTTTATAAGCCCTGACCCTCAAGGGCCATTGCTGATTACTGATACAGTCCAAACCCTACCCAATTCTCCTATT
The DNA here is from genome assembly GCF_035046505.1 of Tiliqua scincoides. Lineage (NCBI taxonomy): Eukaryota > Metazoa > Chordata > Lepidosauria > Squamata > Scincidae > Tiliqua > Tiliqua scincoides. Next base: position 160,664,169 of record NC_089823.1, on the reverse strand, counting down.
TCCACACAGCCTCCTTCTCCTAATCCCCTCATCCATTCATTAGTTGAATTACCCACGCATGTATCCAGTATTACAAACTGTAGTCTGCCTGTGGCTATTGACTCTTTATCTCCTACTATATCACTTGACTATTCACCAAATCCCAATCCTTCTGGTTGACTATCCACTTCTGCCCAAGTTGTTCCACCTCCAGCTACCCCTTTTAAATTAATTTCTTGGAATATTGCTGGCTGGAGAAATAAATCCATGGACTCGGATTTTTTAAGTTATCTTTCATCTTTTGATTTAATTTTTCTTCAAGAAACGTGGTCACTAACCCCTCTTTATATGCCAGGTTTCATTTCATATTCTCTACCTGCCTTTAAAACTAACACAAGAGGCCGCCCATGTGCGGGCCTTTGTTGCTTCTTAAATTCTTCATCTAGACTCTCATTAAATTCTTTATCCACATGCTCCTCTTTTTTTCAAGCTTTCCTTCTTTTAACTAACAACATCCAAATATTAGTCCTCAATATATATGTTCCAACTTCCCACCCAGATTGTCTTTTGTTCTGGGATGATGTCAAATCCTTTATATTTGACTATCTCAAGACTAACCCTCTTGTATTTTTATTACTCTTGGGAGATTTTAACTCTAGGTTAGGCCCTGATAATGTAGCATTAGCTCAATATATGAACTGGGTCTTAGAAGATTTTACTCCCCTGGAATTCAGATCTTCCCATAGGACTCCCCAAGGACTCAGATCTTCCATGGATCCTTCCTTTAATGCCTATACTCCTTATTTGGTAGATCTTTGTCTTGTATTTAATTTGTATATTTTAAATGGTTCCTTCTCAAATGACATCCCAGGCAGATTCACACACTTTTCTTATAAAGGGGCTAGTGTCCTTGCTTATATCCTTACTTCCTTAGAAATTTTCCCCTTTATTACACATTTTATTGTCGATCAACGGTCTGATAGTGATCATTTGTCAATTCTTTTGAATCTTTCTTTCACTCCTCCTTTTGAGGGGCATAACTCTTCTCCTACTTATATATCTCGCAGCCTTAGATGGTCCTCTAAATCTGGGGAGGCTTTCCAAAACTGGACCAGAACAAGGGAGGTTATGGATCTTTACTCATAGCTATCTGTGACTCGATCGCCCTCCCTCGCTACTGAACTCTATGAGTTGCTCACTCAGTCGCTGGTTCAGTCATTGAGATCGCCTCGGGCTTTGACTACACGCTTTCATTCTCCTTCTTGTTTTGATGCTGAGTGTTGGACTGCCAAGAAATATGTTAGGCAATTCTTTCACTCCATATCCCGTGATCCTTCTCCAGAAATGCTTAAAGCATTTTTCCTATTAAAAAAAACATGTGGCAGTTTCTTTGATTATAAGAAACATGTATTCGCCCCCAAAAATGGGAAGCTACTCTATGATGCGATGCATTTTCACAACCATAAGCTTTTCTGGTCTTTGGTTTCACGCACTCATTCTCAGTAAAGTTACACACCCCCTTTTTTGATCTCTCCCTCCACTTGGACTACTTATTATTCTGAAGTCTTTTCTGCACCGAACCTAGATGTTAACTATCCTTTATGCCTTCCCGACTTGCCAGAATGGTTACCTGTCTCGCCTTCTGAAATTATGGAGCTTATCAGCTCCTTGAAACCTGGGAAAGCCCCCGGCCTGGATGAAATTCCAACAGTTTTTCACCAATAATCCTTCTTGGTGGTCTACTCCTCTGCCCAATTTATTCACAATCATCAATAAATCTGGTTTAATCCCTGCTACTTGGCCAGCCTCTGTAATAGTACCAATCTTTAAAAAAAGAGACCCGGCCTCTCCTAACAACTATCGGCCAATCAGTTTCCTTTCATTTATTGGGAAGTTGTATTCCAGGTATCTCTTAAACAAACTTATATCCTGGGCTGATTCGATAGGTCTCCCGGGCAGGGAACAAATTGGTTTCCGTCTGGGATCCTCCACAATAGATCATTCCTACTCTTTCCTTTTTAGCTAGCAAGTATTCTGAGTATCATGGCACTAAACTTTATTCTGCTTTTATTATTATTAATTATTATTAACAGTATTTATATACCGCTTTTCAACTAAAAGTTCACAAAGCGGTTTACAGAGAAAAATCAAATAACTAAATGGCTCCCTGGCCCAAAAGGGCTAACAATCTAAAAAGATGCAAATGAATACCAGCAGACAGCCACTAGAACAGACAGTGCTGGGATGAGGTGGGCCAGGTACTCTCCCCCTGCTAAAAAAAGGAGCACCCACTTGAAAAAGTGCCTCTTACCCAATTAGCAGGGGTCTATCGATCTTAGAGATGCTTTTGACTCTATTGACAGGAATATTTTGTGGAGGAAACTGATTAAATGGGGGATTGACCCCTGTTTCCTCTTTTTGATTCAACAATTACACTCTTCTAACACCTGTCGCATCCAACTGGATCACTCAGGTGCCATGTCAGATAGTATACCGGTGAGCAAGGGTGTTCGACAGGGATGTATTCTTGCTCCTTTTCTATTCAACCCTTATCTTGCTGATCTTCCCTCTTTTCTCCCTTCCTCAGGAATTTCTGCTCCCTCTCTAAATGGTACCCCTATTCCGATCCTTTTATATGCAGATGATGATGTGTTACTATCTATTACCAAGCTAGGTCTTCGTAGACTGCTGATCTCTTTCCAAGAATATTATTATTATTAATTATTATTAACAGTATTTATATACCGCTTTTCAACTAAAAGTTCACAAAGCGGTTTACAGAGAAAAATCAAATAACTAAATGGCTCCCTGTCCCAAAAGGGCTCACAATCTAAAAAGATGCAAAAGAACACCAGCAGATAGCCACTAGAACAGACACTGCTGGGGTGAGGTGGGCCAGTTACTCTCCCCCTGCTAAAAAGAGGAGCACCCACTTGAAAAAGTGCCTCTTACCCAATTAGCAGGGGTACTATTGTCGATCAATTATGAAATAACAAAGATCTTAGTTTTTTCTAAATCCTGGGCTCCATCCCCCTGGAGGATTGATAACTTAATATTCCAACAAGTTAAATCCTTCAGATACTTAGGGATCACTTTTCATTATCGACATTCTTGGCTATACCATCGTAGATCTGCTCTCTCTTCTGCTCTGCTATCCCAAAACGCGATTGCCCGATTCAATTTTTATAAGGGCAACCAGTACATCCCTGCTGCCATTCATGCTCTCCAAATTCAAGTTTTTCCTCAATTACTTTATGGAGTAGCTGTTTGGACTGAAGAAGCTAATCAGGAGATAGACAAAGCAATGCTAAATTTTTGAGAGGAATTCTTGGAGTTCCAAATTTAATTAGGCTGTCCACTATGATTTTGGAATTGGGTATTCATCTCCCCACTACAGTAGCTTGGACTTCCACTTTTAAATTTTGGCTTAAACTCCATCTTAATATCCATTCGAATTCTATTCTCTTAGATCTATTAAAAGACTCTTTTTCATCCAACTGATTTAAATTCATCGATGCCAAACAATCCTCTTTAGATCTTTCTCCTGAACTCTTAGCTGATTTGGACCTTCAAAAAGTGCATTATATCATTAAACTTAAACTTTGGGAGCAAGAATACGCAACTTTACAGTCTAGCTTAAATCTGACCTGCTCGCCTCTCTCTTTTTGGTTTGTCTCCTTCTCTGGGCCGCCCTGCAAACTATTTTACCCAACTTACCAACCCTAGTAAAAGACGGGCCTTTATGCTGGTGAGACTGAATATCTTTCCATCGGCATTACATCAAGGGAGATTCTCTAAAACTCCTCGTCCAAATAGATTATGTCTATTTTGTTCAGTTGAACCAGATACTCTGGATTATATCCTTCTTCGGTGCACTGCTCATCACAACCTCAGGTCCCATTTACTTGATTCTTTTCTTTCTTCTCTTCCTGTTTCCTTTGTTGATCCTTTCCCAATTCTTCTCAGTGATTATTCCCCTCCTATTACCAATCTGGTGGCGGAATTTTTAGCGGTAGTCTCTAAGGCCAAAGTTTGAAGTTAACATTCCCAAAGATGTTCTATTTTATTATGCTATTTATTCTCTGTAAACTTTTAATATGCCAATAAAGATACTGAAGTGTGTGCGTGTGTATTATCCTGTGTGCTCAGTAAATACCCACAGAAAAACATGATATTGCATTGCCGATTTGCATGAGAGGTAACTTAACCAAGCTAGCTCATGAGCAACATTGCAAACGGGGTGGTACCCAAGAAGTAGTCTCTGTCCTACTAAGGAAAATTGGATGCGGATGGCATGGATTCACTGACCTATAATCTTGTGCAACTAATACAAGAATGAAAAAATACTGGAGTGACACTAAGAATGAGATTAATCAATCCTCTATACTAGTGGTTGTCAAACTGGGGTGTCTGGACACCTCAGCATGAGAGCCCTGGGCTCTGCACCTTTAAGGGGCGGGGGCAGGTAGTGACATGATCCCCATGATCACAACCTATGACATGTCCCCAACACTTCCACAGGAATAACATGATAACTGTATGACCCCAATTATAGGTGTAAAGCTCTTTATAGATGGCTGTGCAATAACATGCTTTTGGTGATGGTTTGTATCACTAGAAGTGCCTGTCTAAAATATGTTAGTGTTGTGCACACCAGAGGTCCCAGAACTGCATTCAGCTTTAGGTTCTCCTTACTAGAGTCAGTGGAAAGAAAAGTAAGAAAAAGACTTTAACATGATAAAGAACACAGGCTCATGCCAGGAAGCATGAATGCTTTCAGTTGTTCTTGTTACAACTTTTATACACTTCTGGGTTACACATCACACATTCCTTTTCTATGTGATTTATGTTATGCTACGATCAGACTTATTATTCATCTATAGCTTGTTAATCTATTCACTGTTACAATAAGGAAATTTTTGTGTTTCTTTCTTTTAAGATGAGTTTATGCCTTTTCCTGCCTTTCCCACTGCAAGACGACAGTTTGATGTTGATTGAAGGTTGCAACAGAGGCTTCGCTCCTTAGTGTTAACTGTTATCTCAGGTTTTAAGGTTTCCCTGACTCCCTTTGCTTATTAGGGTGCAAGGCTTTGAGAGATGAGGCATCTGCATTTTGATGGCCTCTTGCTTGTTTATCTCCAAGGTCAGGAGTGTGTGGCTGAGTCCGTGTATCTGGGTTCTTTGAATTTTAATTAATACTTTATTTGTAATACAATCATGTGCTATAAAAGTTAGTTATTAAAAATATATGATTAAAATATAAAACCTCTGCTGTCCTTTTAGCACCACTCCATTCATAAGGGTTGTTTAAAACTTGTCAAATACAATTAAAACTCTTTTCAGGCTCCTATATAATTGGCACTTTACAAATAAATTGTACTGGACTGTGTTTTGAACACTTACTGCCTTTATAAGTACTTACGACCCTATTACAGGTCTAAAGAGTGAATGAAAAATCAGTGCCAGTCAAAGGGTTCCAATTATTTATTTAACACATTGAATGCCACCCATTCTTCAAGGAGCTCAGGGTGGGGTATATGGTTCCTATCTCAACTCACCCCCTTCCCAACAGCCTATGAATTAGTCCAGCCTTTTTCAACCACTGTGCCATGGCAAACTGGTGAGCTGTGAACGGTCTGCTGGTGTGCTGTGGGCGTTTGGGAGAGGGACATTTATAAGTAGAGCCATTGGGGAATGTGAGTCCCACCAACAGCATGGTGTGCCTTGTCATTTGTCAAAAAAAGATGGTATGCCTTGATAATTTTAGTACCTTGTCAGTGTGCCTTAAGATGGAAAAGACTGAAGATCACTGAGTTAGGGTGCAATCCAAACTGGGCCCTATGCCGGCCCAAGGGCTCAGTTTGGATTGCACCCTAACTCAGTGATTTTCAGTCTTTTCCATCTCAAGGCACACTGACAAGGTACTAAAATTGTACCTGGGAGGGTCGCGAACCATGCCATAAAGCATGTTTGCGCCTCCTCGGGAGGAAGCCAGGCCAGTCTCCGGAGAAGCGCCGGCCTGCGGAGGCTGATGGAAGCCTCTGTGCCGGCTTACCCCCAGGTCCTTGCGTGAGCTCACATGAGCCGACGCAAGGACAACGCAAGGACGAAAGGTAGGCATTGGGGTGGAGAGGAGGAGGCAGGCAGGGCTGGGATCCTGCAGTTATGCCGGATCCCAACCCCCATTCCCAGGGAGAATGGAACGGCTTCAAGCTGCTCTGCTCTCCTCTGACTTGGACCACCTCAGGAGGTGGCGCAAGTTCGAGGAGACCCATAGGCACCAGCAGCCCTTGCCCAGGGGTAAGGGGAAGAGTTTCCCCTTGCCTCTGGCTAAGCTGCTTCTGGCCACAATCCTGCGCTGGATACAGCCCAAGCCTCCTGGTTTGCCTGTTCCTGCGCAAGTTAGGATTGCACCCTTAGTCTAACCTGAGAGATAACAACAGCCCCAAAGTCACCCAGTTTTCTCCTGTTTCATTATAAATGATTCAAATTTTGAACTGGTCACCCATCCTTGGGCAGATAGGAATGTCACTGTTTAACTTCCTGAGGCCCATGGGCAGTCACCTAACATGGCCACCTGCCCAAAGGACCAAAGCAATTCACTCACCTGGGAGCCTTGCTTCATGCATTCAATTATGCATACTTAAATTTCAGGATATTATTATTTAACTCTGTTTAAATCAGAACCCAAAAGGCTAAGAATGCAGGACTCTGGAACATAGCATACATATGTCCAGGTTTCAACAGATTCCTCATCACTTTCCAGTACTGAAAACCCTGACATTGGGACAAAGCCATCTAAGGGAAAGCACTCACCAAGAATGGAAAATTCCCCTCTGAGCAACACAGGTATTACTGATACTGAGGTATTGACTTAGAGTACAGCACAAAGAAAAAAAAGGGGTGGGGGAGAAGTAGGTAGCCTGTTCTAATTACCTGTTAATTACACATATATTTAAAGCAAAGAGTGGGTGATTCACTTTTGACACCACACTTAGGAATGTTTGTGCTGCAGAAAAGGGGGAGGAGTAAAACTACCCAAATTATCCATGGTAGGGCCAAAATAGCATTGAAGCCACAAGGTTCTATAAAATTAAAACCCCAGTAAAAGTTCCTGACACTGGCACAGAGAGACAGAGATACCAGCAAACCCACTGTCCATCCCACAGAAAGCGGTAAAACTATGAGCAAAATAACTGAAACAAAAGGACCGAATTGTCCCTCAAGCCCTTGAGGAAGAAACAGCACCCAGGGAAAGCAGAAGATTACACAAATAAAACCCCCAGGCAGCTTAAAAAGAAAAGGAGGGCACCAAAATGTTAAATAGTGGGTTCATGCAAATAAAGGAAGGCACAGAGATAACATTTCATCTTCAGGACAGAACCTGGCAATGAAAAGACAAGGCAAACACCCCTGGCTTTATACCCCTTAGCTCCACCCATATGCACAACCATTGGTGCTGTTGAAACACTAAACTAGAGGGCCAATCGGATGGTAAGATTTCGATCCACCACCTGATTGGCCAGCCATAAGATTAGGCCAATCGGTTATGCAGGATTACTTATGAGTAGGCAAATATGCTTATTGAAGGCCAGGCGAAGGGGAATGCAAGGCCATGAGAATGATCCTGATCTGATCAACATGGCGCTCAACAAATGATACAGAAGGTGATCTCTCCCAACCCCCCACCATAGTAAAAAGGATAAAAACAGAGGCTTGAGTGGCTGGGCAAAGTGAAACTTTTTTTTTTCCTAGTGTCATAAAGCTAGGTGGGTCTCAACAGAGGGTTGTTTTAAAAAATCAGTTCCAGTGTTAAAAAGTTTGGAAACTATTGCATTAGGCCCAAGCTGAATTCAGAATAACACCCATCCTTATTTTGCACCATTTCCTAATTTTCTTTCCTTGGAGGAAATGTAAGCAACAAGGCATACCCAAATACTGGAAAGATATGGAGCCAGCCTGTCCATGAAGTCAGCTGATGGGGTTGCATAAGCTGCAGATAGAGATCCAAATGTGTGGTGAATTCAGGGTGCCTTTTCCTCCTGCCACCACTGCATCTCTCCTCCAACCCACCACTGATGTAAGGTCACAATTAACTTCATTCCACTCACTCAAGCAAGAAGCAGATCAATTTCTGCCTTACTGTGCTTTTCTAATGCTGTTGAAGAAAGAACAAAGGAGTTCCTTTGTTTGTGCTGTCCCTGTAAAAAAAAACAAAAAACCCGAAGTCCCACACTTCTCGATCTGATGACAGTGTGTGAAGAGCATGGTAAGGATTTTTTTTTTTTGAAGGGGGGGTTTTAGAGCAGAAGCGGTGGACCCAAGGCAGATTTCCAAGTTGAAATCAGGTGGCAGTACTTGTCATGTCACCAGTGGTGGACCTCCCCAGTGGGTGCGGGTGGATGGAAGGAAGGAAGTTCTTTGGGCTGTTGCCTCATGGCACACTCCAGACAGGCAATTGGGAATGATGAGAGAGTCAAATATTGGCAGAAATGCAAGTTTATTTTTTAAGGGGATACAAACAGAAGAATGGGCAAAAAGGAATGAACATGTAATCAATCTGACCATCAATAAGACAGGCATGTCAAACATAAGGCCCATGGGCCGAAGGTAGCCCCTGTGTCGTACCACTACCCTGCGCTGGTAGCACCAGTTGGTAGACAAGGATGGGTCCGTCTAGTGCCGCTGAGGCCAAACAAGCAAGACACTGAAGGGTAGAAGACTTTGAAGTTTCTTTATTTCAGCAAAGTGCGCTTGTGTGGCTTCTGGGAGACACAGCTCAAATCCAGAAGCACCCCTTTGGTGGGGTGTGACTTTTTATACATTTCAGCCACAGCTCAAAGCGTTCACAAAAAGAGGAAGACTTTGGGATACTTTTCCACTCTGTCCTCCTCATTCCCTTACCCCCTCCCTGCTTCTCTGTCCTCCACATTCCCTCACCCCCTCCCTACTTCCTGGGGACAAGGGACTTGGGTCCTTCTCATGTCATAACCAGTCTGAGAATGCTATTTACAGGGTCCTTCAAAGTTCACAATCAGCAACTGTCAGACCTGTGGTCAGTTAGCTAGGCAATTTATCAATTTTCAGCAAAAGCAGTTAGTTACAAGCTTTTCCCCTAAAGTTCATGCTCTCCCTGCCTTTCCCCCTCCCTTCTTTATTGTACTGAGATTATGCCTCCTGATAGCTTCTACAGCAGTGGTTCTCACACATTTAGCACCGGGACCCACCTTTTAGAATGAAAATCTGTCAGGAACCACCGGAAGTGATGTCATGACCAGAAGTGATGTCATCAAGCAGGAATATTTTTTAACAATCCTAGGCTGAAATCCTACCCACACTTAGCAGGAGTAAGTCCCATTTACTATCATTGTTAAAAGAATATACATCGTAGCTTGTTAAAAGTACAGGTCTGTACGGGAACATTTCCACAAATGCAGTCATGTGTCATGGTAGCATCAAGTCTAATATACTAAAAATAAAATATTGAAATGAATGGGGACCCACCTGATATTGGGTTGTGACCCACCTAGTGGGTCTTGATCCACAATTTGAGACACACTGATCTACAGATTTGGCTGTATCTGCTTAAAAAGGGGGGCTTTAAGGCAGGTTGCAGGTGTCACCTGGAACCCATTTATCTGCCCCCCCCCCGGTTATAATTGGGGTCTCCCAGCTTTACAACTGGACTTTCTCGTATCTTGAAAATGTGAACAGAATTGGCACATTTTCTCTTCTGCCATTTGCAGGTAATGAGTTTTGTATGCAAGAGTAAAGCATTTATTTCTGCCATCATCTGCTTAATGTCACTTTCTGCTTAATGGCATCACTTCTGGCCCTCAGCAGGCACCATGAATGCTAACTGCGGTGATCTGTATGAAATGGGTTTGACATCTCTGGCCTAGAACACGGTGTAAGGCTAATCTGAGTTATCTGGAGTGTGTGGAAACTACAGTACTATGTTGCCTATGGGTGGTGCTGGGTTGTGTGCAAACATGCACTTTATCATTTTTTCTTTAAAGATGGGTGATATTCAGTTTGAACATTTCATTTAAACCATTTCTGCCCAACATTGCACATACACAAGGATCAAATGTGTACAGAGGCTGGGCAAAAATGGGCTATTAAATTACATTTGCAGTTTACTTTCCTTATATCAGTGGTTCTGATGCTCCAACACTTTTAAGTCTAAGAGATAGTATTGGGCTGCTTGACAGCCCAATACTATTCTTGTGATTTCTCAGGTGAAGCTTGTAATCAGCCAGCCATAACTCAAGCTGCTGTCATGGTGTGGAACACTACCAAAGGTGTGGCAGCAGGTAAACCTTCACCCCCCACTGAGGGCCTTCAGACTGGCTAGCAATTATGGGTACAATGCTAACCTACTTTCCAGTGCCAACATAAGGGTAATGCAGTTCCGAAGTAACAAACATTCCATTACTTTGAGGAGGCCTCCATGAGTGCCACCCAACTGCAGGATGCAGTACACATCCCACTGGCACTGCTATGGGGCCTAAGGTAAATTGAGGATGGAGGCAAATTGGGACAGACTTAGGTGACAAGGCTGGGAAAGGTGTGGGTTGGGGCGGATCTTGGCAGCAGTGGCATCTGTGAGATCTCTAGTGATATATCTATCTTTAATATATCACTGCCAAAGGTGCAGTAGCCGGTAAGCCCCTCATCACCATTGGGGAACCTCAGTCTGGCTGGCGATGAAGGTAGGTTGGGGGTGGAGGCAGATCAGGGCAGATTTTGGTGAAGATCAGGGGCAGGTGTGGGATGGGGTGGATCTTAGTAGCAGTAGCATCTGTGAGATTTGGAGCCACTACCCTGGGCAGTCAGCCACACACTACTCTGAAGCAGCAGTTCAGATCTATGCCAGTGAAATACTGTAGATACTTGCCTATAGTACATAAAATTTTTGCCAAGTAATCAAGCTCAAATTTTCACTTCACCTTATCTCCGGGTCAATCAGAGGGCAGAGCCTTTCAACTCTGAAAAGTTTCCTTTCTTTTTCTCAAGCAGCAGGCATCAAGCAGCAGGCAGATCATTGGTTTCTACAGCAACTGGGAAATTCCAGCCAAAGTTAACCTTTTATTCTCCTTCCTTCTTTCCTTTTTGCAAATGTTTGCAAAGCAGGTCTGTTTTTTTCAACACCAGGATGGGATCCTCCTTTCCATTTGAAACAAAGTCCCAGGCTACAATTAAATAGTGCACCGTTATTTAAGAATAACACCCATGGAAAGCAGTGGGTCTACTTCTGAGTAAAAAGGATTGCAAATATATGCAGCTGCATCTCTCTGATGTGAATTGGATTGCACACTCTCAGTTATGTGTTATGGACTGTATGTTGTATGTAGAGCATCTGGCTTAACACACCAGACACCTTAAAAGTGGATTTGATTCATGGATCTCCTGCAGTGGTTGCCAACCTTTTTCACTTGCATATCCCTTGGCAGCCCATTTCCATAAATTGTACCCTCCATATTAGCAAAATGTTTGCAATAATACAAGCCTTCATCTCCTCTCTATGAAAACCTAACTTCATGTATTCATCACATATTTTCTCTTTTCATCTGTTTGGAGAACAGAAGACTCTGCCTTTGCAATGTCTTGCACCAGAAGTGCAAGTGCTGAGAAATTCTGGGTGATTGATCACTTTCCATATTATGTTTCAGCTTTTTAACTGTGCTGGTTTTCAATCACTAGTTCATACATGAATTGATAACCAAAAACTAGCTATTGGTGGGGCTTTCACAGTCAACTACCTACCTACCTTCCTGCCTTGCTGGTCCTTGCAAGGCATTCTGGAGCATGACCTGCCTTTTTCTGCCATTATTCCATTCTTTTTCAAGTACCCCTTATGGTCCTGTTGAGTGTCTCTGGGAGTACATGAATACCAGGCTGGGAACCACTGTTTTACTGGTATGTTGTTTACAGTGCACTTACTCTAATAGTGTTTATAAAAAGGTGATGGACCAGAATTGAAAAAGAATAAAAATGTATCTTATGATCTTTTACTATGTTTTTAATAAATTAGAGACTACAGTTCTTAGGTAACAATTAGTAGTAGGTTATTTTTCAGGATCTGGCCTCGGGTAAAATCAGACAAAACTATAGTCAGACACCCCCCTAAGTTTAACCCCCGACTCATCCGAGGGTCATAGAAAATTCCATGGTTGTTGGCTCAAAACCTGCCCTGGACTTATCTGTGGGATCGACTTATAGGCGAGTGTCTGCGGTAGTTGATGTGGATCTGAGTAGGAACATAGGAGATCAGAGAGCAGTAGAGGAGCAGAACAGTTTAAAGTACAGAACTCTGTGATGGATTCTGACCATTTTATGTTATGTTTAATCGTCTCAACAGCCAAGAATTCTAGCGACCCATTAAGAAATTAATCTCAAACTTTTGCACATTTGCATGGTAAATCTCTTTCATCATATTCACACATGTTTAATTAAATGGGCTTTTAGAAAACTTGATTCCTAACACAAAATAAAAAGGAAAATACACATTTGAAATCCATGGGAAACACCTGAAGCCTCTTTAAGATCACATCCTTAGTATCTTTTGAAGAACAACAAAGGCAAGATACAAGGTAGACCCAAAGCCCTGGGTATGGGCAATGCCTGAATTATGAGTCTCTCTGAAAGAAGAGCTCCTTTAGCTGTAACTACCTTATATCCCCACCAATAGTGCCAGTGCAACCAGTAGATTAGTTGCTGAGCTACAGCTAGTAAAAATGTAAATACTTTAAGAAAGGATTCAGAAAAACAAGCTCTAAAGATACAACATCTATCAGATTTTTTTTATACAATATATGCCACATATCTCAATATGACATGAGATCTTATTTATACTGCTGCATCAGAAAAAGCATATCAGGATATATTAGCTCTGGAGCATCAAGACCCCAGATACATTCTAAATGTTCCCAATAGGGAACATACTTTTGAAAAACTAAATGAGGGATGCGAGGGAGCAACAGTTCAATATCCTTTTTGGGTGTTAGAATGTCATTTCCACCATACCACACAGCTGTTGGCACATTCATGTCTTCTATTTTATAAAATGGAGGTGTGGTCTGTTGACAAAAACAAATCAGAAATATGAAAACATATTTCACTGATCAATTCCATATCGTTCTTACTCTACAGGGCTCCCAAAGCCTCCAAATGTCTGAAAATAGTAAATAATAATAATAATAATTATCACCCACTTCCGGTTCTGAAATGAAAATCGAAAGTGGACTTTTAAAAAAAAACTATTTTCAGACATTTTGAGGCTTGTGGAGTCCTGTGGAGGGGTCCTCAGGCTCTTTGGACCACTCGGGATGCTGGTGCTGGCTGTAGCTAAGTGTACAATCGCCCCCATCCATCTATAAATAGCAGCAATTTCTCTAAATTACAAATCTTTTAGCATCTTCTTTTCTGTATATTTAAGGAGTCTTCTTCCAAAGTCAGTGAACAAGGAACAAAGATCTGAGCGATCACAAGAAAAAAGGGAAAGGAGAAAAATATTTTCCACAGAAATAATCAAATTATTTTAAATTGTACAAAAAGGAGAGGAAGAGAAAAAACCGGGGGGGGGGGAGACAGAGAGAGAGTGCTTTAAAAGTAGATCTCCTATTGGACTATTGTGCACTAAAACACATAACTATCTCTTTTTTGAACCCAGCCATACACCTGCCATCACTGGCCATCATCATTTTTTTTCTTTTCATTTTGCAGTCCTAAAATATATCCTGATCCTTAAGCCTGCTCTTTGCTTTGATTGTTTAGTTTATTTAATATTTAAATAGCAAGTTTATTTAATATTTAAATAGCAAGTAGGAAGTTATGCCTTTCATTTGATGGAAAACTTTTTGATACTTAATCAATAACCCAAATAATCCTGAGTTTCTAGAGATGGGAGAAATTCAGAGAGAGAGAGAGAGAGAGAGAGAGAGGGGGGGGGGAGACGCGTGGCGAGGCCATGCAGGGTCCTTTGGGGCTTGTTGCACCTAACCCTCTGGGCTGGCTTCACCTGTCTCCTCCAGTCCCTTCCTGTTGTGGGAGGCTCAGCCAGGAAGAGGAGCAGGAAGAGGGCAGGTAGAGCTGCCACCAACTGGGAGTGCAGTGCAGCAGTAGCATTGCAGATCGGAACCCATGGGCGGCTGCAGCAGGGGTCCCCACCATGCCACCACCCTATTGAGGGACAAGGGGCAGCCTTTTGTCACCTGGGGGCGGGGGCCTCCACGGCCCCTGCATTTGTACACCAGTTCCTGGAACGTAACCCCATTTTCTCCATAGACTCAATGATTAATTATACGCTGATTAGATATCCACTAGGTTTTCCAGGAACCTAGCCCTAGCAGATAATAAGGACTGTAATTCTATTTTAGTTATGAGAAATCTGCAAGCAGAGTTTTCTGTCATATAACAGTTTCAAGGAGAAGACAGTACTCTTACTAACTGGGCAAAGGGCAAATTTTAAGCATTAGTTCTTTTATATTTAGTGAGGGTGGGGGGCAACTGTCCTTATTTATCTCTGTGTAGCATCTTTTGCAGAGGTTCCTTGCTGGTGTCTTCCTTTTGCCTCTTAAAATTTTAAGATTATGAACTTTCTGGTGGGGCTCCCATGGCAAGCAATGGGATACCTTTCTTCCACAATTGCTAGAACCAGGGCTTTTTTTCTAATGGAACGTGGGGGGGGTGGAGTTCTGGCACCTTTCTGCAGGGGCCCCTCCCCTTTGGAGGCATTCCGGGGGGGAGCAAAACAGAGGCATTTGCTGGGTGGGTTCTGAGGGGTGCAGGGTGGGTGGGTGCCTGGCCCCTGCCTGACCGCACAACGACCCCCTCCTGCCCCCATCCCCAAGCTCTTGCCTGAGTCCAGCCCGCCTCCCCTCTCCCTGCGGTCTGTTTCCCCGCGCAGCTTCCAAGCTGGTGGAGGGGGGACACGCGCCGACGCCAAGAAGAAGGACAGACAGACAGACAGACAGACAGACAGACAGCCAGGATGACAGGCTGTGGCACCCACAGAACGCCCAGGTACTGGCTTGGCGGAAGAGGAGGGGAAGGAAGCTGGCTGGTGCAGTCCCCGTGCCAATCTGCAGCAGGAACCTAGGCGTGTCTACTCAGAAGTAAGTCTCATTGTGCTCAATGGGGCTTGCTCCTGGGAAAGGGTGCATAGCCTTGCAGCCTGAGAGCACAAGCCTATGCATGTCTACTCAGAAGTAAGTTCCATTGTATTCAATGGGGCTTACTCCCAGGAAAGTGTCATAGCCTTGCAGCCTGAGGCAGAGGAAGGGCTCTGAGCCTACAGTCCTCTCCACACCTTCCTGGGAATGAGCCCCACTGCCTCTAGTGGGACTGAGTAGACAGCCATAGGCTTTGGCTCTGAGGCTGCAGTTCTTTTCACACTTTCCTGGGAGGAAGGAAGCCCCACTGCCTCTAATGGGACTGACTTCTGAGGAGATAGCCATAGGCTTTGGCTCTGAGGCTGCAGTCCTCTCCACACTTTCCTGGGAGGAAGCCCTATTGACTCTAATGGGACTGACTTCTGAGGAGACAGGCACAGGATTGGGGTCTTAGGCTGCAATCCTAGGCACTTTCCTGGGAGTAAGCTCCATTGACTAGAACAAGACTTACTTCAGAGTAGACATACCTAGGATTGGGCTCTTAATCCTGGCAGAGATATATATCTGCACCCGTTTTCACATGCTAAGGGCAGGTGAAAAGGGATTCTACGTGTGTACAATGTGCTGTCCAGCCTTGCCAGAGATCCTCCTCATCCTTTCCCCACAAGCATGCCCTCCGCCAGCCTGCAGCTCCTCTCCAGCAATGCACAGCAGCTGCTCAGAGCAGCAGAGAACATACAATTGCATGCCAAGCACCTTCCCAAAGACACAGAGTATTCTGATACCTGAATTAAACCATATTTAATTGCTTGTTTGCAAACGTAGCTGCTTCTATGTGCACCTAAGGATCTCTCTCGTGTAAGAATTCCTTTTTTGTTCTTACTCCCACAGTTGCTTAGAGTAATTTTACTACATGGAACTCATGTAAGCCATTTTTTGGAATCCATTCACTGCTTCCTCTCCTTGAAGTAGTGCCACATTACATACTACACGCTACAAGTGCACCTGTACAGTATTTTTCCCCTTGTGTAGACAAAGTAGCTAGGGGGAAGGGGATGTGGAGATTGACAGCCCAATCCTATGCATGTCTACTCAGAAGTAAGTTCATCTTTAGGGGGGAAGCACATAAAAAAAAATTTTATTTCTCCAATAAAAAATTATTTAAAAATAAATAAATAAATAAATAAATAAAATAAATTAAATAAAATATCAGTATAGATGTTACTGCCAAGTAACACAAGCACCCACTTTATATGCCAGCATATCTGGATGCCAGCCTGTCTGTTTCAACCAGGACTTGTACACTCAAACGGGATACCAAGATATAGCCTTTCTTAGCCACAGACTAAGTTCATGAACAAACCCTTTATTTTCCCTCTTTGCACTCTTCCCCCTTTTCCTTTCTCCCTGTCTCTAGCAGTTAGCAGTAAAGGTGAAAGAGCAGGGGCTCCTCAAAATCCTTTCCCTTGAAGTGACCCTTTTTTCCTGACTTCTTCAGATGCTCCACTCTGCATTACAAGTAACCACTACCATAAGACAGGATTTCTTTGTATGCGTTAGTTCTGTATGTATTGTTTAATAAGAAAACTGTGCTCTTTTGAGTGACGTAATCTCTCTCAGTCTCTTCTTATTTTCACAATGGAGAGAGGTGAAAAGCGGTGTGCCCCAAGGATCTGTCCTGGGACCGGTGCTTTTCAACCTCTTCATAAATGATCTGGAGACAGGGTTGAGCAGTGAAGTGGCTAAGTTTGCAGACGACACCAAACTTTTCCAAGTGGTAAAGACCAGAAGTGATTGTGAGGAGCTCCAGAAGGATCTCTCCAGACTGGCAGAATGGGCAGCAAAATGGCAGGTGCGCTTCAATGTCAGTAAGTGTAAAGTCATGCACACTGGGGCAAAAAATCAAAACTTTAGATATAGGCTGATGGGTTCTGAGCTGTCTGTGACAGATCAGGAGAGAGATCTTGGGGTGGTGGTGGACAGGTCGATGAAAGTGTCGACCCAATGTGCGGCGGCAGTGAAGAAGGCCAATTCTATGCTTGGGATCATTAGGAAGGGTATTGAGAACAAAATGGCTAGTATTATAATGCCGTTGTACAAATCTATGGTAAGGCCACACCTGGAGTATTGTGTCCAGTTCTGGTCACCGCATCTCAAAAAAGACATAGTGGAAATGGAAAAGGTGCAAAAGAGAGCAACTAAGATGATTACGGGGCTGGGGCACCTTCCTTATGAGGAAAGGCTACGGCGTTTGGGCCTCTTCAGCCTAGAAAAGAGACACTTGAGGGGGGACATGATTGAGACATACAAAATTATGCAGGGGTTGGACAGAGTGGATAGGGAGATGCTCTTTACACTCTCACATAATACCAGAACCAGGGGACATCCACTCAAATTGAGTGTTGGGCGGGTTAGGACAGACAAAAGAAAATATTTCTTTACTCAGCACGTGGTCGGTCTGTGGAACTCCTTGCCACAGGATGTGGTGCTGGAGTCTAGCCTAGACGCCTTTAAAAGGGGATTGGACGAGTTTCTGGAGGAAAAATCCATTATGGGGTACAAGCCATGATGAGTATGCGCAACCTCCTGATTTTAGGAATGGGTTAAGTCAGAATGCCAGATGTAGGGGAGGGCACCAGGATGAGGTCTCTTGTTATCTGGTGTGCTCCCTGGGGCATTTGGTGGGCCGCTGTGAGATACAGGAAGCTGGACTAGATGGGCCTATGGCCTGATCCAGTGGGGCTGTTCTTATGTTCTTAAGGAATGGGGATTTTCTGCCATGTGCTGGTTTGTTTTAAAGTCTAAGATCCCCTGTTTGAAAAGAATTGAGGTGGATGGAAGCTGTCTTTGGAATGGCACATAAGTGTGCCGTGGGGATTGTCAGTGGGACAGCAAAGGCCCTCATCCACTGCCCAACTTGACCAGACTTCCTCACTGTCCATATTTGACTGAGTTCTCTTAAAAACCTGACCAAATACTTCCAAAATATTGCCTCTTTTTCCTTACCATGTTATAAAATTCCTTGTTCTTGGATCCATAGTCAAAATACTTGAATTGATTTGATCTGAATATCTAGAAATAGGAACAGGAAATACCCAGATTAAAATCAGCTGAATTGTCAAAATAGTAACTTTGAAGTTATGCTGGTCATATCCAAATTAAGTACAGGTCCTGTCTTGTTATCTGCTGGGGTTCCTTTCCAGAACCTCCTAGTGGCTAAAAAAAATCAGTGGATAAAAAAACAGTGGAAAAATAGATTTAAATACCAACTTCCAGGTTTCTTGCCCCTCCATTGTTCCTAATACGGTCAGGACTTGACATTCACAGGGGTTTGATTCTGGGACTTCCTGTTGATACCATAAAATATGTTAAATAAAAGCAATTTTTAAAAAATTAAAAAGTGCATCCCTTTACAATTGTGGTTTAAAAACAGCTTTTCTTACTGTTGCAGAGAGGCAATCAGCAATTAGAAATGCAAAGGACCCCTTGCCTTTGCCTGGCTCAGCTGAAGAATGGAATGGTTGCTTGCATGACTGTGTCTCTGCAACAGTAAAACAGCAGTTTTTAAAAACTGTGATTTTAAAGGGATGCATTTTTCCTCTTCTCCAGGGATCAGCATATTCCTTCTCATTTGCACTGGCCATTCATGTTGAGTCAAATCCGTGTATAAAATATCTGTTTATAACAAGGTTGAACCTGTATCTAGAAAACTGAATATCAGAATCCCTTGTATAAAATGTGTGAGAGCTTTGCAAAAATATTGGAGTCTCTAAAAGGTCATTTCAAAAATGGTTAACATATGTTGCAGTCCTATAAATACGTATCTGAAAGTAAGTCCCATTGAACACAGTGAATTCATGAGCATACATGCATAGCTCACAGTGACATACATACACACACACACACACACACACACACACACACACACACACACACACACAAGTACATATAAATGCAGTGGCTACAGTTTGAACTGAATGGAGTGTTTAGAACACATTAATCCTGTTTTCCGTTTTAGCACCTGGTTTGGGGAGATCCTCAAACAAAGCCTGTGGTCCCCCTCCCCCCTTGCATGGTGCTCCCTGACACACATGTGCTTCCACACACATGCACATTGCTGCCATTGGAGTGGTTTGGATGCTTTTTTCCCAGTGTCTCTTGGGTGCTGAGAGAGGAACAGATGAACCATCCTCCTTGCATGTTCTCGGTCAACTGGCAAGGTAAATCAGAAGCTATTTGTGATGCTTTTCTTTCAGCACTGCCTGGGGACTGAGAAGAGTGGAGTGGCCAAAGAACAAAGTCCTTTGTTGGTAGTCTCTGGCTCCTCCTCTCGCAGAACCCAGAGTGCCCTGGACCCAAGGACCTTACTCTCCTAGATAGCGCTGAAGGTAAAAAAAAAAAAAGGGTACAGTTCATCTCATCATTCAAATCTATGTAAGCTGTGGACATTTTCAGTTGAAACAGAGACAGGACGTTACAGATGGTTTTGTTGTTATTAGTACAGTTTGAGAAATTTTATATTTGAGTTGTCAAACTCTGAACACAATCCTTCACGTTTCACAAGCACTGAGGGAGTCCTCTTGACTATTCCTGATCTCTTCCATTGCCCCCTCTGGCTGGTCCTAAGCTCACCACACTGTTGCCATGCCAAGTCCCCTGCAGTGTGCCTGGCTGTCCCTGATCACGAGCCCCTCCTGAGTTGATGCAGCCTGCGGAGTAAAGAGCTGGTGTGCTCCTGTCATGTCTCCTCCCAGCTTGCATCAAAGTAATGCTTCTTCTAGATGAAGAGCTCTATAATGGTTCAGGAGATGCAGGAAGGATTCACATATACAGGAAGAGTAGTTGGTGGCCATTCAAAATTCAGAAATTTGTAGAATGAAGATTTTCTACTATAAAATGTGTTATCCATCTGTTTGGAATAACAGAGCTCTCACAAAAACATTTAAAAATTAGTAAAGATGACAACTGAGATATTTGAGTTTTGAAACTAATTGGAACAGTTTAAAACAATCTTGTCAGCCAAATGAGTTATTGACACATACAGCAGAAACTGAACATTCAGTCAGATACAGTGGGCTCTCCTTATCTGTTGTCTCGACATTTGTGGATTTGACCATTTGCAAATGGCTGCAAAGCCGCAAGCCTCTTCTGGGTTATGCCAAGACCCATAGCCCCCTTCCCTTGGTCCTGTGTGTTTGGAAAATGCTTCTAAAATGCATCTAGTGCTTCCAGAAGCCACTTCCGGTCATGCCAGAGCCCATGACCCTCTTTGATGACTCTGGGTCATGCTGAGGCCGTGACTCGCTTTGTTGGCACTCCTGAGTGAGTCCTGATGCCTTTTGCCCAGCTCCTCACACTTGGGGGCAGAGGCAGGAAATCCTAAGCAGCCCATTGGCCTCCATGTCATGTGGAGGTGGGGCATGCCAGGGTTTGGGCAGGCAAATTACCCAACCAACCTCAGTCCGGCACATGGTTTGAGCAGGAAAGTTATGTTCTTCCCTGCTCCATCATGGGACCCTCTGGGCTTCTTCACGGGTGGTGTAAGTTTGTCCTCGCCTGCTGCGGTGGGGGTCATTGCAAGCCAGTGTCAGAAAAAGCAGAGCGCTGCACATGGAACAGCACAATCTTCTGAGGGGCTTGCAATCTGTGGAATATCCTTTACAGCAAGCCAGGAAAGTAGCATTCTGGGGATGGTTCAGGCAGCACAGTTACCTCACGGGTCATCTTGGTCCCCCCTCTCTTTCATCTTGCCTTTGGGCACCATTTTGAGTGCAGGGTGGAGCCACCATTTTGAGGGGCTGCATTGCATGCCATTTTGGAATCTTAGCTAGTACTCATCCGTTGTTGTGGGGTTATTTGTTGGGGGCCTCTACTCCCCCTTCTTGTTTTAAGGACAGTCATTTTCTCTCAGCCTTGGTGAGTTCGCTGAGTCCATTACAGAAAAGGAGATATAAAATAAATTAGTAGAAGGGGGAACCTTAGAAGCACCATGCCTAAGAGACCTGACAAGTCTGGAGGGAAAGCTCAGAGCAAGTCAGGAGGGAAAGCATCTAACCAACACCCCCCCCCCCCGGTTTATCATTTTTCTCCTCAGATGAGGGTGAGGATTGGAGGAGGCTGCTAGACTGGCTGGTTGAGGGGATGGCAGTGAAGATTTGGGGTCTCCCGAGGCTGTGCAGAGGTCAGGCCACAAAGGGAAAGGCAATTAAGATGGTTAAGTCATCTAAGGCTGCTCCTTCTTTTACTTTCAGGCTGGTGGCTCTGGAAGAGGTTAGCCCCCCTCCTGTGGCATCCCTTCTATTCTGGATTCGAAAGTGCCTGGCTTGACTCCACTGGATTTGGCTCAGGTGTGGGGGGAATCTGGGGTCTTCGAATCTCAAGGTTTTCCTCTCTTTGTGGGTTGATTTGTTGACCTGGGATGACCTGGGATGGGGGGGCCTACCCCAATACAGAGTGCCTTTCCCAATCAGGGGGTAGGTGTCCTCGCCCCAATACTGAATGCTTCTCCCACTGAAGAAGTTGGATAGAACCTTCCACAATCTTTTTTGGGTCTGGGCTTGGGGCAACAGCTTGGTGAGCAGGCCTTCACAGCTTGGTCTATTGGGGGCCTCCTTTGGGTCAAGCCACCTTTATGGGTTGTTACCCAGTTTGGGGTACAGCCCCTATGTGAGGCCTTTTTCTGTGCTGGATAGCTCTGGTGAGAGACCATGCAGGTTCTATGGGGACATAGCTCTTCTTTTAGGAGGCCATTTAGCCCTTTTAGTCAAAGAGAAAATCTGGAAAGAGGAATATGTGGACATGTTCAGCTTTCTACAAATGGAGCCAGAGCCTATTCCTAATGTGGGCAAGCCTGTTAAGGACCAGGTGACTCTGTAAGAGGAGGGTAGATAAAACAGGTCAAATTGGTTGTGTGGGTATCGTATTTACATGATGGTTGTCATATAATTGCAACCCACAAAAGCAGTGGCCCTGGTAAAATTATTGGACCTTATTCATAGGGCATCCCAGGATTCTGCGGCCCCTGTGAGGGTGGCCTAGAATGACCATTTTTGTCTTAGGGAACCACATGACTCCACATTAGATTGGAGAATTCCCCAATGGGAATTATGGAATCAAATTGTGGCTCTTTCCATGGCAGTTATTGTCAACTGGGTTGACAGCAGGCATATTATTCCTCATAATTCCATGGCCCATGGGCATTGGGGAGCAGGTGCGACTTTGTGGGTTCAAGCCCACTGCATCTGTTAGGAGTTAAATTTTGGAAGTAAACGCAGCAGGCAAGCCTGTGGCTATTTGCACTTCTGTGCCCTTTGTCCAGACGCCACGCTATTTCAGCCTACCCCTGAATGGCAGGAGTGAGGATGGGTACCAAGGGTCAATTTAGAGCTGGAAAAAGGGGGAGGAGCCCTCCCCCCTCCTCTCAAGGTAAGGGCACGCACCCCAATTAAGCTCCCTTCTTTATAGGAGCTTCTAAAATGCTACCCCAATGTAGAGGCAGCAAAATACATTGCAGAAGGATTTCAGTTTGGCTTGAGGATTTTCTCTGTGGCTCCTCTGGCCCATCCTGGGCAAACAATCTTCGCTCAGTTGTGGGGAAGTAGTGCAGCGTAAATTGGCTAAAGAGATTGGGGCTGGAAGGTTTGCAGGACCTTTCTCTGCGCTCCCTCTTCCCAACCTTCGCATCTGCCTGCTGGGGGTCATTCCAAAGAAGACATCTGGTGAATATCGTTTGATTCACTACTTGTCTTACCCCAGGAATTCCTCAGTAAATGATGGCATCCCAGCACATTTGTGTTTGGTTAGTCCTCCTCAGATGAAGCCATAGCCATCTTGTTATACCTCCTTAGATGAGGCCGTAGCCATCTTGCATGGGTATAGAGCTCTGTTGGCCAATACTGAATCTGCTTACAGGCTTCTGCCTGTGCATCCTGAAGACTTTTGTTTGCTGGGTTTTCCATTTGAGGGCTCCTATTATTTTGACAAGGCCTTTTCATTGGGATGCTCCATTTTATGTTTCACTTTTGAAACATTCAGCACCTTTCTGGATTTGGCAGTCCAATTGGACAGATTGGGCAGGTCGGGTTTATCCACCATTGCTCATTACTTAGATGATTTTCTTTTTATGGGCAGGGTTGGGTCCCAGGAATGTTATTTTCTCCTTTGAGTTTTCACTGCTGTGTTTGTAGAGCAGGAGTTTCACTAGCACACACAAAGACGGAGGCTCCTGCTCCCCACCTTACCTTTCTGGGCATAGGACTTGACATGGAAACAGCCTGCTAAAGTATACTGAACCACCTAAATTGACTCTTCATGAATTTCAGGTGCTTATTGGGCACCTTAATTTCGCCTGCAGGGTCATAGCCCCTGGATGCACCTTCTTATGTCATCTTTGTGGTGCATTGAGTGGCCAGTCCCTCCCGCACTGCAGGGTTGGATCTTGGTTTCCGTGCACGATGATTTGTGCATGTGGCTCAAATTCCTGAGTAATTTTAAATTTAAAAGAATATTCTTTTGGAGGATATTCTAATTGGTTCATTTCTCCTGCTGCCCTCTACAGGATGTGTATTGCCTTTAATTCTCTATGTGCCTCCTTATTTGAGGTCAGGCTGTTTAGGGTTTGTCATGTTCTTTGGCACCTTTCAGCTGGGGCAGCTCTTTTATGCTTCCCAGGCTGATGCCTCAAGTAGGTCTTTTCCATTTGGAGATGTGAACTTGTTTTCTGATGTAGCAGTTTTTATGCTCCACAAATCCAAGACTGATCAGTGTGTGAGGGGGCAGAAGATTCACTTTGGCTGGGTTGTGGGGCTGGCATTATGCCCGTCCTGTCTTTGGTCTATATTTTAAATAGACCTCGGGTGTTAGGCCCCTTATTCTGCCACAAGGGTGGCCTTTCATTGACACTATTTCAATTTTGGGCGCTATTTAACCGCACTTTGATGTCCCTGCGTCTTTCCCCTAGGGATTTTGGTCTTCATTCTTTTCAGATTGGTGCAGCCTCACTGACAGCAGCACTGGGTTTGTCTCCAGCAGCTACTCAGCAGATTGGGCAATGGAGGTTGGCAGCGTATAAGTATTACATACAGAAGTTTTAGGCCCAGAGGCCTGCTGTGGGTGCAGGTGCCTAATGTGATGATTGCCGTGCTCTGATTGTTGTGGTGTTTGTGTGCTGGGTGCCGTTTTTGGCCTGCAGGTTGCTGGCCTTTGTTCTTGGACTTCTGCCTTGTTGGGGACCCTTTGTCCCTGGTTTGCAGTGTTGTTTGTCTTGCCTGTGGGTGAGTTAGGGTGCGGCTTGTTGCCTCCCCAGTTAAGTTTGTAATTGAATACGGCAGTTACTATTCCTTCTTGTTTCAGGTCACTGTTGGTCATTTCCTGTCCCTCATTTGTGGAAATTTATGGGCACCACTCCGCCCCCTCAGGTAATCCTCACCCATCTGGGTGAAAATGACCTATGCCAGAGGGCTTTGATGTCCTTGAGGCTTCATGTCTCTAGGGACTCAGCCCTAATTTGCAGTTGGTTACCATGGATTGTTATCATATAATCTATGCATACCCACAGGGTCTGGTGTAAAGCTGTTAACCCCCATTTGGTTTATGTTTCATGGCACAAACCTGCGCATTCCTGAGGTGGGTGGTGTTCTGCAGTGGGGGGGGGGGAATCTGAATCCCCTACCCTGGCATTGTTCCATTCCTGGTCTTGTTTTGTTCAGACAGCATTCATCTGTTGCAGGCAGGAGCTGACATTTTTCTGTCTGACCTGCAGCAGGGTCTCTGAAGCCAGTTGGGTGTTCAGTAGGGCATAGGAGTCAAGTGCTACCCCCCTTGTGTGGCAAGTGACATGTTGGCAGGGCAGTCAGGAACGGACTTGGCATACGTCCTGAGGTAAGCAAGGTCAAGGGGTAAGCCAGGACTGCCCTTACAACGCTTGTACGGGTTAAGAGGCTGGCCAGCTGCTACCTTGGCTCGTTCTTGACAAGGGCCAACTCATGGCTTTGCATGTACAGGTTTGTGCACACCAGCTGCCTCGACCTTTTGGGGCTGGCAGTGATAGGATAAACCCAGTTCAAGACTGGTTGATGTCTTGAGCCAGGTAATGATGCCCATTTAGGGTCTGTAGGAGGCAGATGGCTCCTACATCATCTCATGTGCTCTTTGGGGGGTACATGGGTAAATGATTCCTTGATGCATTCTGGAATGTGCCAAGGTCAAGGGAGGGTGTTGCAGACCTCAGTATGACCAGTATGTGGCTTCTAGGAGTGTCAGAAACTACCTTGTGGTGCTGCAGCAAGCATAGTTTGCAGAGTTCTGCACACGGGGCAGTGAGCCAAACGTAAGGAATACTATTTTTCTGGTTTTTTAAATGGAGGTGACAATCCAAGGATTTTGGCATCTGTGGGGATAGGGGGTGTCCTGGAACTGTACTGACTTTTGGATTTTAACTGTTGAGAATATATTCAGAAAATCCTACCTGGGTCCCATGTATTAATGCCTTCACAGAACTAAAATCAGGAAAGATTCCAGCATACACATCTGCATGACTCTGAGAGAAAAAATAAATAAAAGGGAGATGTCAAGAATGTCCACTCTAAAAAAGATACTGTAGATACTCATCTATAAGGTGAGAAATTTCTGCCAATAAATCAAGCCTAGATCATCATCTTGCCTTATCTGCGAGGTCACTCAGGGGTCAAGGCTTTTCAAGCAAGTCACCACACCAGAGAAGCAATACAGAGATAATTAGAGGGCTCAATGGTAACCTCCCTGGCAAGCTCCAGCCAAAGTTAACATTTTATTCTCCTCCTGAGAAAAAAAGCAAGGCTTCCACTGAAATCAAGCAAGCCTCATTCCCTTGAACAGACCCTGATGCAGGCTCATTCCATTTTGCAAATGTTGGTAGAGGTCTTTTTTTAAAACACCAGATGTAATCCTTGATTCCATTTGAAACAAAGTCCCAGGCCTGGAACTCTGGGGTGGATGAGGAGAAGGCAGGAGGGAGCATTACGGGGGGAGGGCGGGTGGGGAGATCGGCTGGTGAGGAGGCAGGGTGGAGGCAGGAGGGAGGCGTTACAGGGGGAGGGCGGGTGGCCCCGGGGCAGGCGGGGGGAAGCAAGGGCTGGGATCCAGCAGTTATGCTGGATCCCAACCCCCATTCCCAGGGAATTATGAGTGGCTTCAAGCCGCTCTGCTCTCCTTGGACTTGTGCCACCTCAGGAAGTGGCGCAAGTCCAAAGAGACCCATAGGTACAAGGTTGGCTTATCCGGAGGTAAGAGGAAAAGTTTCCCCTTACTTCTGGATGAGCCACTTTGGGCACCTATCCTGCACTGGATACAGCCCAAGCCTCTTGACTTGCCTGTTCCAGCACAGGATAGGATTGCGCCCTGATTCATACATGACCAAAAACTACCTATTGGTGCGGCTTTCACAGCCAACTAGCTACCTCCCTTCCTGCCTTGCTGGCCCTGCAAGGCGTTCTGGAGCACTACTTGCCTTTTTCTGCCATTACTCATTTCTTTTTCAAGTGCTCCTTAAAGTCCTGTCAAATGCCCCTGGGGGTACATCCACCCCAGGCTGGGAACCACTGTTCTACTGGTAAGTTGTTCACAGTGCACTTACTCTGATATTGTTTATAAAAAGGTTGTGAAGAACAGAATTTAAAAAGTTAAAGAATAAAAGTGTATCTTATAATCTTTTACTATATTTTTAATAAATTAGAGACTGAACTGTTCTTAGGTAACAATTACAGGTAGGTTATTTTTCAGGATCTGACCTCAGGTAAAATAAGGCAAAATGATAGTCGGATACCTCCATAAGTTTAACCCCCGACTTATCCAAGGATCCTTGAACACTCCATGATTTTTGGTTCAAAACCAGCCCTCAACTTTTCTGTGAGATTGACTTATAGGCAAGTATCTACAGTCTTTCCTCACTTATTTTGCTCCTTGGATTAATGCTTCTGCCTAAGTGTTTGAGACTTGATTCTTAGCTTTCTTCCTGTCTTTATCACTGCACTTGACTCAAAAGGTTCACCTGGTCTTGGCTGCCTTGCCCTATGACTCTTCCAAAGCATCACACTCAAACTCAGCAGGTATAGAATGGCAACCTTGGTCACTGGCTGAGCCTCATTATAGATCTACAATTCCACTGTATCTTTCCTCATCTATCTCATGTGCAATCAAATTGATGACACCTTACGGCTTGTGACTTTCCTCCTTTCTGTGCATAAGAGAGTGTGCTTGTGTATGTGCAAATTCATTCTATTGCTGACCTGTCTTAGGGGAAGCCTGAGATCAGCATCAGGCCTCCATTAAACAAATCTCTATCTACCAAGGATTCCAGATCAAGGAAGAATCCAGCCACGAGTGAGAGGTTAGCAATAAGTGCAATCAGATGAGCTAGCATTGAATGAGTGGGAAAACTTAGCTAGGTAGTGTTTTGTAACTTCCCCACTTTCATGTTGTGTTGCACTTTCCATCCCTGATCCTGTCCCCAAGATCCCTGCACACAAGTTAATTTTCCCCTGTGTGCAATTTTTATTCATCTTTAAGAAGCACCACTGGTAACAGCAATGTTTCTGGTTGTTAAGCAATATGCATAAATAAGTCCACCTACCACATTTAAGTTGTTCTCATTCAATCCTGTTATGGTAAAGATGACTTGGAGACAACATCGGTCTAAGCCTGGATAGCTGCACAGGTTGACATTCATGTCTTTAATGTGATTAGTGAGTAAACGGAATTCTTTATTTCCCCATATAGCCTGGGAATTAAACATGCAGAATCTTTAGAAACCAGTCTAACTGATATAGGGTAATACAGAATGAAGGGTAATATGCCATTAGGGCAAATGCTTAATAGGGCAAATGCTTACAAAGCTTAAAAGCCACCCCATTATCTTTCAGGGAAAAAGCTTGGAAATTGAAAACAGGCTGCTCTGCTGAATTGGCAGCTCTGCTTAGAATTGGCAGAACGTCAAGGTTGCTCCTGGCAGCATAACAAGAGATAAAAACTTTAGAGGAACAACACATATTTTAAAATAGGCTTATTCCCTTTGAAAGTAAGGGGGAGGTGGGAGCAGATAGGAGGATACTCCTGCCTTTGAGGCTCTCTGTTTGAATGGCAAACTAAAACAGATAACAATGAGCAGATGGGCATTATTTGGCAGAAGAATACCCATCTTAGCATTTACAGTTTAAATTATTATTCTTTCATGCTTTTTAGGGCAAAGAACAGTGTTATTGTCTTAGCTAGAAGCCTTATATTAAAACACTGGAAGAATTATTTCAGAACATAGAAGTCTCACAGAAGTGTCAAAAATATCACCATGTTTGCATGTCTGTCAGTTATTCTTCAAAGCTTTAAATAGTTATTATCCTTAAAGAGTAACCAACATATAGAGAGAGAGATGGTAGCATTAGAAGTAAGTTTTAACTGTCTGATTTTATTAAAATGTTTAATTAAATCATAGAAACACATGGAATGGTGAAAGCCATTTCCGGTTAAAAAAAATCATTGTCAGTCTCACAGAGAAACAGCTTAGAAGGCTGTTTTGCTAGGTTCACAGACTTTGGAATTTGGAAAAGTTGCATCTCAAAGATAAAACTCTTTTTTGGCAGCAGTATGCCGCTAAGCCAAAGATGTTACAAGCGGGGAAAACACACATATTTGCAACATTGTAGGAAGGAAAGCTTTAGTTGGCAGGCTGAAATAGGGTTTTTTAGCTAGCGAGATACAAAACCTGCAGAGACAGTTTAGAAAAGAATACATTTAATAGAGATAAGCAAAAACATTCTTGAGAAAGCCTCTGTTTGAGCTGCAGCTGACATAGAAAACATGTAATTTGTTTAAAGGTAAATGAGAAATGGATTTCTTAAGAGAAATCCTATATACAGTGAAAGTTTGGCTTGTTTTTTATGAAAGGTATTTCACTATAGATCCCTTAAATGTACTCAAAGTAACAGGTCACAAATAGAATTAAGGCATAGAGTAAAAGCAAGTTCAAAGGACCTTGCTTAACAAAGGTTGGCAGAAAGCCCCACAGTGTTTTGCTGAGAACAGGAGAAGATAAGGCGGATGGCTCAACCAAGGCCATCCTAAATCAGGAAAGAAGATGTATGCCAAGAAATAGGTCTAAAGACTTGCTAAAAAGGCCAGTTCTGAATAAAATAAGGTTACAGTGCACTCTACTGGTTCTTGAAAACTCTGTATTCCATATGTTTAAATGTATAATTTTGCCTTATTTGGAACCTGTAACTTGAAGCTCACCAATCAAATGTCTCTAAGGCTATCTACAGCCTATTAAGAGTTAGCCCCATCTATGATGTCAAATGTCATCATAGCTGTCAAAGGTCAGCCAATGGGAAGTTCAAAATCTTCAAACAAAGGACCCAAAATGTTATAAAGGGTCTGGTTAAGATTGACACAGGCTCTCAATGCTTTGGACAGGAGTCCCTTGAGATGCCTATTGCTGGCAATGAAATAAAAGCTTGCAGACGATCACCCTTGACGACTGAGTCTTGCTTTGAACCTTGCAACACCTTGCAACATAAGCATAAATCACAAGGAATTGTTAAGGTTCTGTTCAAGGATTTTTCTGCCTTAGATTAAAGCCTGCTTATCTGGAATGGCAAAGCCAAGGTTTCCTGCCACAGCTGTGTGTTCAGGGATGTCATCAGGTGCATTAACTGTGCATACAGGACATAGTACTGGTGAAATGATGTGAAAAAAGATTGGATGTCAGCAACAATTGTCTACTACTACTGTCAGAAAAGAAATAATGGAATGATTATTTTGTACAATGACAACATTTACATGAGAAATACTGACTGTTTTTAGAATTTTAGGAAGTGATAGCAGCCATCCAAAAAAGCCTCTAGTATCCACCAAGGTGTAGGCAGGAGCAAAGCTGATGAAGAGTTTGACCTTTTGAGCCAGCTGCGGCATGACTGAAAATGCAACGAGGCCTGTAAAAGAGAACAAAATTCAGAAACCGCAACTGGACAACCAGTAGGACAGCCATTTTCAACCACTGTGCCGTGGTACACCGGTGTGCCATGAATGGTCTGCAGGTATGTCGCAGGAGTTTGGGGGAGGGTCATTTATTAGTAGGGTCATTGGGGGATGGGAGCCCCCACCAACAGCATGGTGTGCCTTGTCAATTGTCCAAAAACTAATGGTGTGCCTTAACTCTCTTAATACCTTGTCAGTGTGCCATAAGACAAAAAAGGTTGAAAATCACTGCTGCAGGACTTCACATAGGAGCGGTGCACTTTCATTGGTTTGCATGTATTAACACCTTTTAACTGTAATGCAGGGGTCTCCAAACCCGGTCCGGGGCTAGATGCAGCCCGCTGAGAGCCTTTATACGGCCCGCGGCCAGCCTCTGATCCCCTGAAAGCCTCTGGCCCAGTTGACCAAACACAACCAGAGTTGTGCTTGTGGGGTGGGGGAATGGGGGTCCATTCAAGTGTATGTTTTATTTCTTGGGCTGTATTTCTTGGTGGTTGGAGAAACCCTGGACAATTGAGCCCATTAAGAGCCCAATCCTGGGCTCAGCGCTGCAGCTTTGTGCCACTGCGACAGTTGCAAACGTTTGTGAGCCTCACTGCCGGGCTACCACCCGTGCTAGCCCAGCGCTATTCTGTGCACAACCAGGCAGCCCATGGTGGCTCCTTAGGGAAAGGGAACTTTGTCCCCTTCCTCTGGGTAAGGGGCCATGCAAAGGGGTTACTTGATTCTGTGTCAGCTCTGGAGCTGGCGCAGAATCTGAGATGCCCATATTGGGCGGCATGGCCCAACATGGGGCTCAGGATCTGATGAAGCAAAGCACCACAAAGATAAATAAAAGCGCACAGGGCTTTCCTGTGAACAGGAAGTTCATGTGTCTTCCCTAAAATAACTGCTTATCTTTTCTTCTCAATACAGACCATCATCAATGTGTGAAGGTCAAAATTCCTCAAAGTGTGTCAAAAGAACATGTGGGGGAAGACTTGTTCTGCCTCATCCTGTTGTGTTCTGCTTGAAGCCCTGGCTCTTGGTTCCAGTGTTAAATGCTCATCATGGGGAGAGATTCTCCCAGTGATTTCACCCTGGGCTTCCCTGTTCTCCTCCAGAGCCAGGGAAGGAGGTGGATCACACTTGACTAAGGTGCTGTGGGTGTAACTGAGCCCTGCACTTTCCTTTCTTGTTTCATGTTCTATGCAGTAGTCTTCCCATTACGGCAGTGTTATTCAAACTGTGAGGCGCAGCTCTTTAGGGAGGCGCCAGGAACTCAAAGGG
Source organism: Tiliqua scincoides (assembly GCF_035046505.1). Classification (NCBI taxonomy): domain Eukaryota; kingdom Metazoa; phylum Chordata; class Lepidosauria; order Squamata; family Scincidae; genus Tiliqua; species Tiliqua scincoides. The sequence goes on along the minus strand of NC_089823.1, from coordinate 160,632,802 downwards.
GAGGTGCGACACTCCTGGGCAGAATATGAGCCTGTCTTCTGCAGGTCTTCTGCACTTTTTTTTAAAGCAGAAGAAATGGGAGTTGCTCAGCTGCTCCCTTCGAGAGTGACCGTGAGAGTGGCTGCTGCCACCCTGCCCTCTTCTCCCTCCACTCCGAGGCTGCCGCTTTCTGTGTTAGCTGCATGTTGTTTCCAAAGTTCTTCGACTCCAACCCCCATCTGGCAAGTACGAAGCATGCTCAGCTTGCAGTCCTTAACCCTCGCTGATCCTTGTCTGGTTGGTTCCTAGTTCCCAGCCTGGGATCGCTTCTCATCAAAGTGAAATCTCTCTTTTCAACCCCCTCCCTCTTCCACTCCCCCCTTTCGATCTCCAAACCTTCCCGCTTTCCTCCCCCTCCCAAAATAAAACGCTTCCTATTTTACCAGTCAGCAGGAGTCTTAAAGTTGTTTCTATGCAGTTGGCAAAGGGGGGGGGGGGTGGAGAGAGACAAGCACACACTTTACTTGTCCAGGAGCAGAAAAAGGGTACTGTTTTTAAAGTGATTTATTTATCTTGTTGTTTGGCTGAAGAGGAAAGGCTGTATTTTTAAAGTGATGAATCTTGCTATTTGAAGGGAATACTTATCAGCCATTGATGAAGTGATTGCCAGCCCAATCCTATCCACACTTTCCTGGGAGTAAGCCCCATTGACTCTAATGGGTAGACATGCATAGGCTTGAGCTGTGCATCTCCTCGTATAGGAGACAAATCAGCTTCCTAACCAAACCCTTATTAGCTCTGATCTATTTTCATGGTCTATTTTTGTTTTCCCCACCAGCTGCTGGAAAAATTTAATTTCATTAAATTAATAAAGGGTTCGATCCTATCCAAGGAGAATGGGAGAAATGACTAGTTGGATTGGGGTCCACAGGGGTGTGTGTGTGTGTAATGTTGGTCAGACTGGTTGTTCACAAAGTTCATTTGATAAAACAATTCTATTGGTATGCTTACAAAGTTTAAAAAAATGAGTCCTCCTGGACCAGACAAAATTTACCTACTCCAGCATCCTGTCTCCAACAGTGATCAGCAGCAGATCATTTATAGAGCATGTATATTGCTGTATATTAATAATATATTTTTAAGATCTGCATTTAACTAATTATATGATTAATCTAATTAATATTAATATAGTTAATATATAATATATAATATTATATTTAATATAGTTAATATTTCTGGCCACTTCCTGTTTAATGATGTCACTTCCAGCCGGAGTCATGGCCAACAGCCACGGGGGTCAAGAGAGGCTGGAAAAGTTTGAATACCACTGCATTATGGGCTTTGCTCTCACCACCCTGAATGGCACCAAAGGAGAGGGGGAGTGACTGTTTACACAGTGCGTTGAGGCACCTGCAAAACATAGTGAGGTGCCCTGGAACTCTACTGGTTATATGAACCTGATATTTTCCTAAGATGTGTTGTGCCCTATGGCCAGGAAACTGAGAATTCAAAAAGAACTTAAGAAGAAAGTCCTTTTCATTCTAGTCCTCTCAACTTACCTGCTGCAGAACCCTGGGAGTGGGCCATGTAGTATAATGCATCCTGCTTTGTTTTCTGCAGGATAAAGTTTATTGTTGCTGGAACGTCATATATCCCCATTTCATGAAAACTGCAGTACAAACATTAAAAAAAGGAGTTAAGATGTTTCCCAAAAACACACACATAGGGCAATGCAAACAAATAGGGCAGTATAAGGCAGTGATTGTCAAACTATCTGATGTGGGGGGCCAGCCATTTTTTCTTAATGTGCAAGAGACTGGCAACATTTTTGCTTCCTGAAGTTCCAGGGACCATTAATATATCTGTGCCCTATTATTACTAATGTGTCTTTCTTTCCTGGAAATTTGCAGCAAGCTGATAGCTGATGGCTTGGGGACCACCACTTTGAGTAGCACTGGTATAAGAATACTTGGAACAGGGCTTGATAATGTTTCCACTTACAAGGCAAGGTGGTAAGTTTATTGTCCTGCGGAAAGAGAACAGAAACAAGCACTCTATCTTTAGTGCAGTGTTTCCCACTGGTTGGGACCCACCAGTGCAGTGTTTCCCAAACTGTGGGTTGGAACCCAGTAGGTGAATCGCAAGCCAATTTCAGGTGGGTCCCCATTCATTCCAATATTTTATTTTTAATAGATTATACTTGATGCTACCATGGTATGTGACTGTATTTAGGGAGATGTTATAGACCTGTATTTTTAACAATGATAGTTAATGGGACTTACTCCTGGGTAAATGTGGGTAGGATTGCAGCCTAGGATTGTTAAAAATTTTCCTGCTTGATGATTTCACTTCCAGTCATGACATAAATTCTAGTGGGTCCTGACAGATTCTCATTCTAAGAAGTGGGTCCCAGTGCTAAATGTGTAAGAACCACTGCAAGTGGATTGCAAGCTAAGTTGGTGAATCAGAAAAAGTTTTCAAAACATTAAAAAAAGCTGCAAGCATTGTTGCCCAATTTACAGAAGAAAATTGTTAGATGCAATGCAAACCTGTGGCATGAGGTCATCTTCATATCCCCAAATTAAAATGTCACATTATCTGATTTTCTCTAGTAACTGGCATGCCACATAGATCATGTGTGAAACCAGTTTCAGCCTTTTGTCTGGCCTGGAAGTCCCTAACTACACAGCCTGCTCTCCAGTTCAGCCTTCTGAGTACCTGGAATGACTGCAGAGTTTTGGGGCAACAGTCCTAGAACTCCATTTCTAGGGAGGAGTTGAGCAAATGTCTAAATGCACATACTAAATATAAATTCAAATTGGGAGTACAGGACGTTGTTTAATAATAAATACAAATATTTCTTTGTAGGTCTCTTCTTTTTGGACTAGTGCATTGTGATAGATTATCATTTTCAAAAGTGGGTCTCGGTGGTAAAAAGTTTGGAAAGCACTGCTTTAGGGCCTAATTTTTCAGTGCTGGTGCAGCCATGCCAATGGGGTGTGTGCTGTATCCTGTGGTGGGGAGGCAGTCACAGAGGCCTCCTCAAGGTATGGGAACATTTTTTCCCTTACCGTGGGGCTACATTGCAGCTGCACCAGTGCTGAAAAATTGGATAGGATAGGGGCCCTTAGAGCATTTATGGGTAGCCAAATTCTAAGCTATGCTGACATATCCAGGCCTCATGGCTGCATCCTATCCTGCTTATGAGGTTGCTGGAGATCACAGCTACCAATCCCACCCCCTCCTGTGCCAATCCACTCCTTTTCCTCCCTCCACCAGCCTCAAAATGCCCCTTTAACCCCATTTAAACCCGCCCCCACCCCCCGTGCCACCTGGCACACATTTACCTGTGCTGGCCAGCGCAGGGAGGATCAAGCCTGGTCAAACCTTACAGCATGTTTGCGACACTCGGAGTCAGTGCAGGGAGGCTTGTGCCAGCTCAATACAATCTTAGGATTGTGGTGTGAAGCATTTATACCTTTAAAAAAATGGGTCTTCTGCCATCTACTTGATTTAGGGCACAATCCTAAGCAGGTCTACTCAGAAGCAAGTCCTATTGTGTTCAATGGAACTTACTCCCAGGAAAGTGAGGTTAGAATTGCAGAATTAGAATTGTTTTTCTCCACAAATACCATATATTGCCCATGGGCTAAGGAAAGGTGTTTTCACTTTATCTGTATCAAATGCCTTGTCTTTTTCAATGCAAACACAACATTTTAAGTTCACCCCCCTTCTTCCACTACAGGGTTATATGAACTGCAGAACTAACTTGAGATAAAACAGAAAAAGATATCAACCATGAGAAACAGAGATGGACTGATTACAAAGAAGTTTGATATTAAAATACCTTTCTATCAATATTATGAGGAATTAAGGTTGTCATGATCAAAAAAGGATTTTTATCTAGAAAAAGTATAATATATATATTATGTGAAAAAACTGATTTATAGTGCAACCCTAGGCATATTTATCTGGGTCTGAGCACTACCGAACAACAGCACTACTAAACAGACTGAGCTGGAGCAGAATGGAGCAGCTTTGGAAAGGCAAAAGGCTTTTTAAAAAAAACTTTTTGGGTCCTTTTTCTTTTTCCTCTTTACTTGCTGGGTTAGTTGAGGCTCTTCCTACTCTGACTGCACGCCACTGGCTGAATGGAAGAACTGCAGTCAATGAGCACTTGCTCCCTTAAGACTCTTTCCCAGTCTTCATGGACTGAAACTATGGTAACTTCGAAAGTTAAATATCCAAAGCAAGAAACTACCTCCATGAATTTAAAGTCATATTGTCTGATTTGATTTTTCAACCAGGATTTTGAATTGTTAATTCTGGCTACAATGCAGGAATGGGTTTCTCTCGTAAGTACTGATAATAACAACAATGACTCAGAATTCACAACAGGAAGGCAATCAATTATTGTGTTAACACATTCACCATTTTGTTTGTTTTTTGTAAACACCAAATGAGTCTCTATGTTTACCATAACCTCAGTGTAAGGATTTGAGTCAGCAGTTACTGAACTAATGAAATAAAATAGAAGGCAAAGATGCCCTTTCACCAAGAATTGTTTCCCATCTTCCTAAACTGTGAATTGCTTTCTGAACTTACCTGAAATTCCAGAATTCTTCCTGATCAACGGACAGATACTTGTGTCTTCTAGACCATGTGGTCCCCCTGCAATTAAGAATCCAGACATCATAGCCAGCATCTGCTAGGAAGAATGCCAGACTGTTGTTGGGGAGATTTGCAATCCAGGACCTACCCTCAGCCGCGAAACCATGTACCAGTAATACAGCTGGCCTGTGCCCTGGAAAAGAAACACAGAGAAAACTGTGGAATCTGAGGTTAGTCGCTCTGCCTTTGCAAGAAGATGGCACCAGGGAGGGGTAGTCTGGACCTGGACATATTGGGCAGCACAATTCTAATTAAATCCCCCCTGCCAATACAATGTGCTGCATCCTGCGCTGCATTGGGGTGGGGAGGAGGTGGAGATTTGGTGGAATGGAGTGTGAGGAGAGAAAGGTGGGGAGAGGAGCGGGGGAGGGAGGGGGTTGGACTGGTGGAGTCTTGCAAAATAGCAGGTGCAGACTTGAGAAGCCCTTGCAGGGCTCATGGTGTCGCTGGATGCAGCAGTAGCCATTTTGGTGCCACTGTACCCAGTGGAGCCCCTGGGGAACTAGGAGGCCCAGCAGATGAACAGACAATACAAACATCATCTAACTTTGGTCTACTTCATAACATTGACAACTCCATGAAAAACAAACATAATTGCTAGTACAAACACTGCTAAGATTCAGAGATGCTCATGTGATCCTGGTAGTCATTCACAAGCTGCACTGGTGTGAAATCCTACAGAGGGAAGCAACTGTCCTGCAGTTACTCTGATGATTCTGATTGGGTTTTTCATTTGCATGAATATGAATTATATGCCTAGCTGCCCCATTAACAGAACCACAGGGGGAGAAGGAGAACTGGCAGTGGTTCATAAGATTGCATTTTTTTTTCACAATTCTCTTTTGTATGAAGATACTTCAACCAGTCACTCCCCTCCCCATCCTCTCATTCAGACAAAACTGAACAAAACTGAAACAAACACACACACGCGCGCGCGCGCGCACACACACACACACACACACACACACACAGACAACATGCCTGCAGACTGAAGAGAAGTGACTCTTGCAGTTGGTTCTTGCCTCACTGGGAAATAACTGTATGCTGAACATATGAATAGTACCCTGAAATAGTTGTACAAAGCAGTTGCATTTCATTACAAAATACCTGTCTTTCCAGGACTGTGCACTCCAAAAGGAATTCTGTTTGCCTGTAGATAATAACCATCAGCTGTCAGGATTTGATACTCTTCACTGGGGTATCCCCAATAGTCAATAATTTCACTCTGCAAGGAAAAAAATGATGGTAACTCTAAAAGTACCTTGGAGTACTGCTAAGTAACTTGACTAGCCCAAAGTTCTCATTAAGAAATAAGTGACATGAAATAATATGTGATCTATCAGAACTGTCTAGCACTATTAAGTTTCCTCATGCGTTCTCCCTGCTAAGCTGCAGTTGGTATCTGAATGGAGCATAAATGCTCTACAACAGCGTTTCTCAACCTTTGTCCCCTTCCATACCACTTCGCATGGTCAACCTATTGGAAGGACCACAGAAAGTAACTCATGATGACATCATCACCAGTTACTTCTGAGTTGGGAGGCCAGATATGGTGTGACAAACACTAGTAAGAGGCTCAGGCTGGTGGGAGGGCTTTTCTGAGCACTGGAAATGCATGCTTTGTAGGTCTACGTACCAAGCAAGCCAAGCCTTCTACCGCTGTTTGTTGCATTGGATCACTGGTCTTATTGCTGGACAGCAGATGTTACAAGTACCACCAGAGGTACCTGTACCACTGGTTGAGAAACACTACTCTACAAAAATAGGATTTTTGGGGGGCACAGTTAACATAAATAAAATGTCTTGCAGTCTAAACAGGGCCTGACGCTGACAGTTCTCTTGATCAGTGGTTCCCAAGCTGGTGGGTTGCTTTTCCCTTTAAGGGAGGGGGGGGGGAGGCAGCAATCCCCAGGATGGTGCTGCTCCCTGGGATAGGAAGGTTGTTTGTTTGTTCATTTTTGTATTTACTTTCAGCCAGCTCTGGATTCCTGGAAGATCTTGGAGGGGAGGTCTGGGGAGCCCTCTGCAGGGTTCCCCAAGCCTCTGTAATTGGGGAAAAAAGAAAAAAAAATGGGCACTTCTGGATTAATCACAAAACCAAAAGTGCCTTTTTTCTTTTCCCCCAATTACAGGGCCATGGTGAGCCCTGTGGAGTACTCCCCAGACCCTCCCAGACCTCCAAGGACTCCAGTGCTGGCTGCAGGTAAGTAAAAAAGAACCTCCACCCCTAGCAGCAGCATGATCCTGGCAATCATGTTGCTGCAATCCCCCACCCCAATAAATACTTACATGGTTCCCTCTTCCTAAGGGGCACTTTGGGAACCACTGTTCTTGATTATTAACTATTATTATTAACAGTATTTATATACCGCTTTTCAACTAAAAGTTCACAAAGCGGTTTACAGAGAAAAGTCAAATAACTAAATGGCTCCCTGTCACAAGGGCTCACAATCTAAAAAAATGCAAATGAATACCAGCAGACAGTGCTGGGGTGAGGTGGGCCTGTTACTCTCCCCCTGCTAAAAAAAGGAGCACCCACTTGAAAAAGTGCCTCTTAACCAATTAGCAGGGGTAAAATCAACATAAGTCCTGGGCTTAACATGAGAAAGCCATGCCACCAGGACAAATAATTGGTGGCTGCTGGTGGGTTAAAGTGACCTGCTGGACCCCTTCTGTCCCCCATCACTGCTGGAAAACTGGAGGTGGGCAAAAATCAATGGAAGATCATTGGCAGAACAAGGTATGGAGCCGGCTGGAGAGTGGTCGAGTGTGGGATGAGGACAATCTTGGCAGTATCTGCACAAACTGAGATCCTAACCTTCTTCCCAGCTTGGACCTGCCTCCAGGAATCAGCGTTTAACCAGCAAAAGAGTTAGCATATGTCCAAGGAGGCCCATTAGAGACCAGGTAGTCTATGAAGAGGTAAGTAAACATATTTCTTTTACTAACATCTCCTGAGTTGTCTGGTCCCCGTCCGTCCCCCCCATTAGCCATGAGCCTAGCTTGAAATCTCAAGATCTTTACCTCAATTCCAAAGAAAAAGCCAAGTCGAAGGCTCACTTTACATTTACAGCCACCTGAAGGAGGCTATGTTCACTTGTTGAACTACAATCACCATCTGATTGCTGAGAATGGCCATTGCTCTGTTAGGAGATGCTGGTCTTTTCCAGATCACAATAAACAACCAAAGGAAAAATGGCCAATTGTAGTGAAAGGTGTACTGCCTAGTTCATCATTATGGTGAACCACTGCACAGGAATAGATGGTCATGAGAAACAAAATGTATGACCTAGCCAGCTAAGTTCCCCTACCAATTGGGTAAGAGGCACTTTTTCAAGTGGGTGCTCCTTTTTTTAGTAGGGGGAGAGTAACAGGCCCACCTCACCCCAGCAGTGTCTGTTCTAGTGGCTGTCTGCTGGTATTCATTTGCATCTTTTAGATTGTGAGCCCTTTTGGGACAGGGAGCCATTTAGTTATTTGATTTTTCTCTGTAAACCGCTTTGTGAACTTTAGTTGAAAAGCGGTATATAAATACTGTTGATTGATTGATAAGTGCCCTTCTATGGTTCTACACACATGTTCAAGCTCTGTAAGTAGATTCTAGAATGTAGAAGGAAGGAAGACTTGAGTCAAACACTTTCTGAATAACATGCCAGGAATAACCTGGGTTAAGCAGGGTTGAAGATACTCCTGAGAAACATTTGTAAAATTGAATGAAAATCATGAGATTCCGCCATGATAGCACAATTTACTATTTCAAAATGCATCTGAAGAAGTAACTTACAATATTCATAAATCCTTGAGGATTCAGGTGTCTTTTTCTTATCGACTCCTCTGTATTTGCAGACTGTTGGATCAAGCATGCTACCACCATAAACAGCCACATTGTAAACCTGTAAAAGATCATGTCAGTAATTTCAAAAGGATATAGTGTTTTGCCTATGAAAATATCTGTTTTGAGAATCAAAGAAAGGTCTGAATTTGAGGGAGACAGGATTCAGGACTGAACAATGCAGCATGTTCTATCTTGATGCAGTGAGTGATCCTTGAGTGAGATCCACCATGAGTGAGTAGCTTGAGTGCATGTCTGTCTCTAGAAAGTTCGACTTGTTCTGATTTCTGATTAGCTGCTGAGCTCAAGCCAGTATAAGAGTCACCTGTTTGGCACATCCTTTGTCTTAGTTTCTCTCTGGTCTGTGAGGCCTGAGCTTTGATCACTCTGTTCCAAGATGGAAGGACCCTGACCACAGCAGGGCTGACTGATGGAGTGAGAGTTACTGATGCTTAGGACCCCACCCTCAACTGGCAGCAGCCACAGCAAAAGCTGTGTGGATGCAGATCTTGCTGCCTGCACAGCCCTACCTGGGATTGATCAGATTGATCTGATAGTGGCCATTTGATTGTACAATCCCTTGGATCATCTGACCAATGGGGCAACTGCATCCAGACAGCTCAACCCTTTTGAGTTTGTTGACTCAAGCCATGACTCAGCCATGCCAGTACATCCATTCCTGCAGTAGGGTGTATGCTCAGTGACACCCAAGCATATTTTGAAAGTCAGAGACCAGGGCCAAGTGGCCAGGGGGGAGCTCCATTGAGACAGCTGCAATTAAACTCACTGTATTGTTTAGAATTCTGCCTATGTATCCCTATAAAGAGACTGCCAAGTATTTGTGATTAGAGTTGCTTTAGAAATTCAGGATCCCTTATCTTTTTCCTAAGGTTCATGCTACATCCTCCAACTTGTGCTCTCTACAAGGTATGGAAGAGGTGGTGAGGCACAGATCAACCAGGAGGTGCTGTCTGGGAGAGACACAGATCTTTTTGATAGCTTGCCCACCTGCAAGCAAGCTACATTTGAGAAATTCATGGCCCAATCCTAATGGCACCTAGCATCACCTAAACAAGCATTCTGGCAGTCACAAAGCATGACACGCTGGAGCAAGCAGGCTGGCTGTTGCTGGAAATGGTAAGCCACCAACTCCATGCATCAGTGGACTGAGGACGTCTACTACCCCAGGTAGGATTGTGCAGGAAAGGGGGAGTGGGTGGATGTGGGAGGAATGGACTGAGGAGGAGGGAAGATCAGGAACTAGAAAGGGGGAAGGTTTTGTGGCAGTGGCATCTGTCAAATCCAAACTCCCTTTGATCTGCTTTCACAAGTCCATGCATACTTGAACTCGTAATACAGCTGGCACAGGTCTTAATAGACCCACCAGCCTGGCAGGTGTTTATCCCAGGGTAAGAGAACAAAATTTCCCTCGGTACCAAAAAAGGCCGTCAGATGCTGAAACTCCCCTGCAAGATGCAGCGGGTGCTGTCGGCGCCTCTGCCTCATCACCCTGATATGTGATGGCACATGTTCAATACTGCCTGTCAGCACACAGGATTAGTCTTTTGAAACTACAGGAGTTGGCAGGACACGTGAATTTGGCCTGCAGTTTCCTTGTGCCTGGGCATGCTTTCCTGTACTACATGTGATGCTATGACTGGTGTTTCAAAGCCCTATCATACCATCATATTCGAGTTTTCCAAATTAGGAAGGAGGACTTGGCTGTCCTTCTTACAAAATTTTAATGGGTTGTGTTTTGAAAGGCCAAAAGTCTCCTTGAAGCCTGTCCACTCTGAGGCAGCTGGGGGCATTGGTTCTGGAATCTACTTTAGAGGGCACTGATGTTCAGCATGCTGGCCCATAGATTGATTGTCTCAGGGTTTGATGACTGACCTCACCTTTTTGGAGTTCTTTCCTTTTGTGGCTGTGCACATCTGGGAGCATGCTTTCAGCAGCTCTTCGACCTGCTTCTGGTTTGATCAACAAGCTATGGTCAAACAGGAAATACTTCATATTCGCAGGGTCATGTGTCTTGTGTCTATGTAATCACATTTTATTGATTGGTACATTCCTAACATAGCAAATGTCATTGACAATGGTCCTTCCCATTTTCAGGAAGGACCTGAAAGTTGGTGCCTAGAGGACAATGGGATCCTGATCTTGTGCTGCCTAGTTACAGTCTAATCAGATTATCCACCCTTGTGCTTGAGTTAGGGATCCACCTCCCTTCCACTATTGCGTGGTCCCTTACTTTTAAATTTTGGCTTCGATTACACTTAAACATCCACTGAGTCCCTTTTGGAAGACCTACTAAACGATTCATATCTTTCTAAGTGGTTCCATCTTATTGATCTCAAGCTTTCATCACTGGGTTTGTCCCCCGAACACCTCGCCGACATCAATCTCCATAGGGCCCATTCAATTATTAAAGCCAAACTTTGGGAACTCAAATCTATTCAACTTTTTTCTAATCTTAACCCTACCTGTTCCCCTCAGTTCTTTGATCTTCTCCCTTCACGTGGTCGTTTTCTTAATTATTTTAGTATGTTGACTGATCCCATAAAGAGGAGAGCGTTTATGTTAGCGAGATTTAACATTTTTCCTTCAGCCGTCGACTAAGAACATAAGAACAGCCCCACTGGATCAGGCCATAGGCCCATCTAGTCCAGCTTCCTGTATCTCACAGCGGCCCACCAAATGCCCCAGGGAACATACCAGATAACAAGAAACCTGCATCCTGGTGCCTTCCCTTGCATCTGGTCTTCTGACATAGCCCATTTCTAAAATCAGGAGGTTGCACATGCACATCATGGCTTGTAACCCATAATGGATTTTTCCTCCAGAAACTTGTCCAATCCCCTTTTAAAGGCGTCCAGGCCAGATGCCGTCACCACATCCTGCAGCAAGGAGTTCCACAGACCAACCACACACTGAGTAAAGAAATATTTTCTTTTGTCTGTTCTAACTCTCCCAACACTCAATTTGAGTGGATGTCCCCTGGTTCTGGTGTTATGTGAGAGTGTAAAGAGCATCTCCCTATCCACTCTTTCCATCCCCTGCATAATTTTGTATGTCTCAATCATGTCCCCCCTCAGGCGTCTCTTTTCTAGGCTGAAGAGGCCCAAACACCATAACCTTTCCTCATAAGGAAGGTGCCCCAGCCCCGTAATCATCTTAGTCGCTCTCTTTTGCACTTTTTCCATTTCCACTATGTCTTTTTTGAGATGCGGCGACCAGAACTGGACACAATACTCCAGGTGTGGCCTTACCATCGATTTGTACAACTGCATTATAATATTAGCCGTTTTGTTCTCAATACCTTTCCTAATGATCCCAAGCATAGAATTGGCCTTCTTCACTGCCGCTGCACATTGGGTCGACACTTTTATTGACCTGTCCACCACCACCCCAAGATCTCTCTCCTGATCTGTCTCAGACAGCTCAGAACCCATCAGCCTATCTAAAGTTTTGATTTTTTTGCCCCAATGTGCATGACCTTACACTTACTGACATTGAAGCGCATCTGCCATTTTGTTGCCCATTTTGCCAGTCTGGAGAGATCCTTCTGGAGCTCCTCACAATCACTTCTGGTCTTCACCACTCGGAAAAATTTGGTGTCGTCTGCAAACTTTGCAACCTCACTGCTCACCCCTGTCTCCAGGTCATTTATGAAGAGGTTGAAAAGCACCGGTCCCAGGACAGATCCTTGGGGCACACTGCTTTTCACCTCTCTCCATTGTGAAAATTGCCCATTGACTCTCTGCTTCCTGGCCTCCAAACAGTTCTCAATCCATGAGAGGACCTGTCCTCTAATTCCCTGACTGTGGAGTTTTTTCAGTAGCCTTTGGTGAGGGACCATGTCGAACGCCTTCTGAAAGTCCAGATATATAATGTCTACGGGTTCTCCCGCATCCACATGCCTATTGACCTTTTCAAAGAATTCTATAAGGTTTGTGAGGTAAGACTTACCCTTACAGAAGCCATGCTGATTCTCCCTCAGCAAGAGGGAGAATCACTTCTCACTCTGGCAGATTCTCCAAGATCCCATATGATTGCAGACTATGCCCTTTTTGCTCTCTAGAACCAGACACAGTGGTTCATATACTGTTTCGCTGTCCAACTCACTATTCCCTTCGAGATACCCTCCTGATCCCTATCTTATCTTCTTTTTCTGGTCCTTCTGCTGATCCTCTATTTGTCCTATTAAGTTCTGTGGCTATCACTAATGTTGTAGCAGATTATCTTTCCGCTGTTTCTAAGTTAAAATTCCTCTCCTGATTTATATAGTTTTTTCATTCTCTGCCTGTTTTCTTATTTTCCTGTTGTGTTTTTTTCTTGGTATACAGTCATTCGCTGGCTTTGTTTTAATGTTTTGTGTTGCTGACTGTTTCTTTTAATGCCAATAAAGGTTTTCAGACTTGTCCCTGCAGTTCTGAATTGTTGGTTAATTATGTTAAAAGAGATATTCTAGATCTAGAAGATGAAGCAAGCCCAGGTTTTCTCACACATCCCTGATAACTTGAATAGTGTCCCCATTCACCTTCTTCTTTTGGCATTCAAGATCATTTAAGCAAAAAAAGTAGGGATGACCCCTTGAATAAATATTGCTGTACTGGTGGAAAAAGCCACCAAATGAAAACCTGTTAACATGCTGTCTGGCAAATTTGTTCTCATAAGTGCAGTCTAAAGACAATTAAACAAAGTTTTCATTTCACTTTGCTAAATACTGACTTAATCCTACCAACTTCAAAAGAAAGTGAGCACTTAATTGTGAAACTTTGTTTAATCTATGAAAGTAACCATGTCTTAGACTGCAATCTTAGATGTTTCCCTGGGGGCAGGTCTCACTGAAATCAATGGAACTCACTTCTAAGTGAATAGGATTGTGCTGTGTCTCTTACTGAAATATACTTTATTATATACTAGTAAGCTCCTTGTAAATGGGACTACATAAAATACAAGCTGTTAAAAAAGTATTCCAAAAGAAAACAAAATATCACCTATTTAAATTAAGAGATGAATCACAGAAAAGTCTTCTTTCTTACCTTGCCTCTCTTCTCCAGTAGAGTTTGGATCTCTGATGCTGCAAAAAGTCTTCAGTAGAATAATCTTTAACGCATAAAGTGCATTTAGTTTACAGCATATAAATATGCAAAAATGAGATTAGACTTATTAAATTATCAAATCATAATCAAAGAACATTAGACCTCTTAGTTTTGAACTAGTAATACTACAGCTATCTTGACACCTTCCTGATGGGAGAGGAATATGGGAGGCAGGATATATATCTAAAAGATAACTAGTTATTATGATTAGCATGTTGCTGCTTCTTCTGAAACTGAGGTCATTACATGGGCCAGAGGTCAGGGTGACCAGTTGCAATGAAGGGCAGAGTGCCTGTACCTTTAACCACTGAATAGAAGAGGGAATTTTGGCAGGTGCAGTTCAACATGGAAGGGTTTTAAAAGCTGCACCTACCAAAATTCCCTCTTCTATATAGTGGTTAAAGGTACAGGCACTCTCTCCTCCATTGTATCTAGTCACCCTGCCTGAAGTGTTTGTTGATACAATGATGAGGCAAAGTGGGGCCAAGTTAGTGTCAGGCTCTGATGTTGTTGGATGAATTCAGATAAAATTAGCTGTCCAGGACTTTTGTAATCTTCCTTGAGTCTTTGGAGATAAGGCAAGAAATAGATGTTTTAAAATAAAATTTAAAACTACTGTAGGTTCTTGTTACGAGAATGGCATAGTGCAGGGGTGCCCAACCTTTCAACTTTAGGGCTCCTGGACCTTAAACAATTGTGTAGAAGAGGGAATTTCAGCAGGTGCAGCTTGTCTTGTGAGATGATAAATTACACTTGCTGTAATTCCCTGCTCCACACTATTGTTAAAGGTCCAGGAGATCTGGAGTTGTAAGGTTGGCCACTCCAAGCATAGTTGAAGCTGTTTCAGTGCTGTCTTTGCCTTTTCCTGTCATATGCTCAGATTTAGACTTTCTTTCATCTGATTAATGGGCATACTGGCTTTGTTTTGATTTTGACTCTAATTAGCTTACTCTTTCATGTTGATTTGTCTTTGGCTTGTTTTTAAGCAACTAAAAAGGACAAGCCTGCTCCCCCTTCTCCTACTGCTGTTTAATTTTCCCTCTTGAGATTTGGATAAACTCCTTGCTTTGTTAACAGCTTTCAGATCACAATCCCTACAATTTTGGCAGCAGTCTGAGCAACTGTTGAAAGTTTTTGCAAATGGGAAGCCTTTTGAAGGATTAATTCAATAGTTATGAAACTGTTAACATTCTGACATCTAATGTTTCAGAGATGGATGATAAGATAGCAGGTTTACAGGACTGAGTAAACCAGGGGTGTCAAACTCATTTCATACAGAGGGCCGAATAGCATTCATAATGCCTGCTGAGGGCCGAAAGTGATGTCATTAGGCAGGAAGTGATGTCATTAAACAGTTCATGACCAAAAATAAGCACTTTTTCTTGCTTAAACTCATTAGCTGCAAATGACAGAAGAGAAAATATACATATCTTGATCATATTCAAGATATGGGAGAGCTCAATTCTAAGCTCTCTCAAAATGGGCTGCCCTTTCAGCAATAACACCTCAGCATGGCTTAGCATCTGAGAGCCTGAGGACCGGATAAAAAGCTTCTGTGGGCCACATCTGGCCCCCGGGCATTATGTTTGACACCCCTGGAGTAAACAGTCAGGAGGATACTATGATGGTCTCTCAAAATGTTTTATCCACTACAGTCTCTCAGATGGAACATGCAGCTCATTCTTGTGACCTGTGGATTTCTACCAGAAGTTGAGATAATGCATATAAAGCAGGGAAAGTTGCTTGATTTCATGGTAGAATTTAACATGACAACTTACAAATCCCATCTGATTTTCAGTTATCAAGCATATTCTGTTTCTCATAAATCTTCTCAATGCACATTCAACTTGGAGCTTCTTCATTTAGATTTTGACCACGTGTTTTTAAAGCGCAAGTATTAGAAATCATCTTTTACAGCTGGCAAGACAGAAGCAGGAGTTGTATGGAGGGCCTGATAAGTCTCGCATCATTATTTTTTCAAATTACTGCAAAGAAATTGCAATGCAACCTTTCCAGTTTACGAAAGCAGGTCAACTCTCAAAAAGCTTGAATTTATGTAAGTGTTCCTGCCATTGTTTACATCCATGTGCAAGGAGTAATTAAAAAGTCCCATAGCCCAGCAACAATGGAAGAAATGTCTTTGACTTTTTAAATGGTGTTAATTATGGTGGCTGGTTAATTATGTATCAGTAATGAGAATGACATTAGAACATGAATGGAAGTCTTTGAATAAGCATTTTCTGTATACTATCTTGCAACAGTTTATAGAAGAGATAATGAGCATTTTGTTTCTGTTTGAGGCTAACCTTTTTTCTTTTTCTTTTTTACTGTTCTGGGCTTACAGCCAATTCACTTGGAATTTAAATGTGGAACTTTAAATGTAGATTAAGGAGGGCAGGAGGTCTGGTCTAGAGGGTAGGGCCTCCGTTTGCCTGAAGATAACATCCGCAGGTCGCCAGTTTGAGGCCACCGGCACAGTGAATGGTGAGACCTTGAAGCAGCTGATGAGCCGAGTTATTCCACCTGCTTTTTGGTGTGAGCAAAGAAGCATCTTGGTTGCCCTCCATGTGAGAGATGAAGGAGCTGCTTGTCAGCTTGCATGGGAGGAACTGGAGGCCAGAATGTGATACCAGATCAGAAAGATCCATCTGAAATGTTGTGGTTCTTGAAAGATAGAACCTTTCTTCAATTGTAAAAATCCCTACAGGGATTTAGAACAGCCTGCCTTTGTAAACCACCTTGAATAAAATCTGAGGAGAAATCTGACGACCAAGAAAAGTGGTATATAAATACCTGTATTATTGTTATTGTTATTGTTAGATTAATTATTTTTCTTTTCAATTGCCACAGTGAGCAGTTTTTCTTTCTCTTTTATGACTTCTACAAGACGACTTCTGAGGAAGTATGTGACCACTTTACCTGGAACCTGAGAGGGCTTTCTCTCTTTTTTTTTAATGTTGAATTTTTTCCCCCCTTTTTCCTAATGTATTAACTGGGGGCCCAATCCTATGCAGTTTTCCAGTGCCATTGCAACTGTGCTAATGGGGCATGCATTGCATCTTGTCGTGGGGCAACAGTCACAGAGGCCTCCTTAAAGTATGGGAACATTTGTTCCCTTACCATGGGGCTGCATTGTAGTTGCGCTAGGGCTGGGAAATTGGATAGGATTGGGCCCTAGATTAGGTTATACATATTTTCACAGTGGGGTGAGCAGATTTTTTTTCTTTTTTCTCAGTTTCTTTTCTTTATTGGTATAGTAGTCTACATTATTTAGATATATTTAAAATTTCTTTTGGCTTGTAATACAGATAGGAGTAAAATTCTCCATATGATTTCCAACAGTTTATTTTTAATATGGGAATGGGAAAGACAACACATTAGTCTATTTTTTGTGTAAAATGTTTGATTTTATGGAATGTAATTGGTCTTCAAGATCCTAGCAAATATTACAGTGGTTCTTTAGCACTGGGACTCACTTTTTAGCATGAGAATCTGTCAGGACTCACCAGAAGTGATGTCATGACTGGAAGTGACATCATCAAGCAGGACAATTTTTAACAATCCTAGGCTGCAATCCTACCCACACTTACCCAGGAGTAAGTTCCATTTACTGTCATTGTTAAATGCATCTTCATTGTAGCCTGTTAGAAGTACAGATCTGTGACATTTCCCCAAATGCCGTCACATCCCATGGTAGCATCAAGTCTAATATATTAAAAATAAAATATTGAAATGAATGGGACCCACCTGAAATTGGCTCGCAACCCACCTAGTGGGTCCTGACCCACAGTTTGAGAAACATTGAAATATTAAAAAGTTCTTGATTAGTTGAAAGTTATAAAGCTGAGATAATCTTGTAAGCAATGCATTTAATGGCAGCCAATAAGAGTTCCTTGTGTATGAATTGGGTAAGAGATGCCTATCTTACAGATGTAACTAATTGAGTTCAAGGGACACACATTTCATCACTGTCTTGATTAAAACCCACTTCCAACTGCAGGTGCGTTTGTGCAACACTGCTAATGAAACTTTTCAAAGAAGTTCTCAAATGAGGTAAATGGCTGCAGAAAAAATTTGAGGTTTTTCCATATACCTGAAACAGCAGCAAATGCACAACACTAGTGGGAACAGGTTTTTGTTTGTTTGTTTGTTTGCTTGTTTTTTGCAATCCTGTTCAGGGTTCTGACATATTCTTCCCTAAATCGTAGTCAGAAACTGACTTGACTTCACCCAGGAACATCTCTAAAATAAATAAAGCCAGGTTTTACTGAGTGCCCAGATTAACTATCACAGGTTCTTGCAGAGGAAAGCCCCAGTGTGGGGCTCCCGGATTAAGGAGTGTCCTGTTGGGGGACACACACACCTATTTCTTTTGCACTGATCTGGATGCATTAACAGCAACAGTAGGTGTTTTGCAGACTCTCAATAGCTCAGGGATTTAGCAATGGTCTTTACATCACACTCAAGGAGATAAATAACTTCTCACTGAGGCTACAGAAAAGGCAACCCCTGAAACTCTGAGACACAGGGTGCAATCCTGAGTGGGCCTTGGGCTGCTGCAAGTCCCTTGCGCCGGCCCAGAAGGGTCACAAATGTGCCGTAAGGCATATTTGTGCCTCCTGAAAAGTTGGCTGGGCTGGTGTAGGGACTCACGCTGGCCCATGGAGGCTGAATTCAGCCTCTGCACCAACTCTGGCAGGGGGGTTGCATTGGCTGAGCTTAGCCAATGAAAGGGTCTGGGGTAGACAAGGAGGAGGTGAGTCAGAGGCATTCCGGGGCGGGGGGAGGGCAGGTGGAGGGTGGTCCCTGGGCGGGCGGGTGGGGAGCAGGAGGCGGGGCTGAGACCTGGCTGTTATGCTGGATCCCAATCCTGTTCCCCAAGCAGCGCAGAGTGGCTGCAAGCCGCTCTGCTCTCCTTGTACTTATGCCACCTCCAGAGGTGGTGCAAGTCTGAGGAGACCCATTGGGGCTGAGGTGGCTTACCCAGGGTTAAGGGGAAGAGTTTCCCCTTGCCTCTGGCTGAGCCACTTTGGGCCTCTGTCTTGTGCTGGCCTGCCTGTTGCAGCGCAGGATAGGATTGCACTGTGAGTTTATGTGAAGAAATTATGAAATGTGAAGAAATATGACTGAATATGACTGAATGAATGGTATTTATCTGATCTGACAAGCTGCAAACCAAGTGCATTCCAAAGTCTCATCCCTTACTATAAATAGTGTGCCCAAGTTTCATTTTTAATTACATTGGGGGTGGAAGACCCTGAAAACAGTTCCAGTGCCTCCATTTTCCTAAAACAGTGATTGTTGCCCTCCTGATACATAAAAGTGGATGATCCTGACATGCTGCAAAAATGCTGAAAACTACTTTCATCTCTTCACTTCACACAGAAAAAAAATTAAGAAGAATTGGTGGGAACAGTTTTTTTTTTGGGGGGGGGGGAACCCACCTCTTATCACCATTGCTAGAACACAATTCTGATTTTAAAAATTGGTTAACTGGTTAACTGGTAAAGGTGTTGTGTGCCTGTTCGTTGACTGGTGAAAATTTTAATGATATTGGATTCTATTGGAAAATTGGATTCTAATTTAGATCAAACTGTATCTCCATACAGAACATGTTCAGAATTAGGTTTAGTTGATCTCTGGCATACAGTATGCTGACAGGATAAGGGCTACAGATTTATTTCTTCAGTTCAACATAATACTTTTCAGTTAGATTACAGGCATGCCCCCATATCTGCGGAGGTTCCATTCCAGAATTGGCTGTGGATACCTGCATCCTGGGATACGGGAGACACCTCCACCCTCTGGATGCCAGGGAAGCTGCATTCCCCTCATCTCCAGAGAATCTTCTGAGCCCTGCAGAGGCCACATTTATCCATCCATGGCTTCTGCGGGCCTCAGAATGACTATTATGTATGAAAAACATCACTTCGGGTTTTTCAGCAAAACTGGAAGTGATGTTTTTTGCCTTTATGAGGCTTTATGAGGGCTGGGGAAGCACAGCTCCCCTCACTTCCAGAGGGCGTGGGGAGTGCAGGAGGGCCTACCTGTATCCACAGTTAATCCATTTTTGTCCGGCCCACAGGTGTACACATGGCTTAACTGAATCCATGGATATGGGATCCGTGTATACAGAGCTTCCATGTATTTTTTTATATTAGTTCTTTCTTACCGCAAACCAGCTATTGACCGTCGGTGAAGCTAGAAATATCAACAGCAATTGCCAAGAGTGGAAGCATGTCTTGAGAAATGTGTAGTCCTATCCTGTAAGCATAATGCAGGCCAGGGATCAACTGTGTGATCCCTGTGGTGGTTTTTTTTTTTTTACTGGACTCCCTGTAGGCCTCTTACAGCCCAATCTTGAGTTGCCCGGGGCGTGCAGCTTCGGCGGCACCAAAAACAGCTGCCACTGGATCCTGCGCGGTTCGGGCTACCATGGGCGGCACCTCGGGAGAAGGGGACTATTGTCCCCTTCTCTCAGGTAAGGGAAGTAGCCCCACAATGGGGCTACTCAAGTTACCACTGACCAAAAGGTTGGCAGTAAGGAAAAGGTGTTTGTGTAGGGTGCTGAGCCCCACACAAAAGCGCAGGATCTGGTGGAGCAGAGCTCCCTGCCTACCTCCCTCCCTCCCCCCGGCACACCTCCCACCCACCCTCTCCCTGCCTCCCGTCTCCCCGTCATGACTCCTCCCTGCCTGCCTCCCGTCCCCCATTATGCCTCCTTCTCACCCCCTCTCTGCCCACTGTACCTTGGCTCGGCAGCCTGTGTGACCGCCAAGCAGCGAAGGATGGGCACCCGCCCAGCACTAGCCCAGCATCAGCCAGTACTGGGCTAGCATGGGAGCTGGCCCAGCAGTAAGCCTCGCAAACGTGCCTTATGGCACGTTTGCGGCAATGTGCACCAGTGGGAAGCTGGCGTGTGAAGCTCAGGATTGGGCTCTTAACCTCCAACAACACAGGTCAAGAGGGAAATGATACACAGGATCTCAGTGTGCTCCACTGGATCCAGGTCTGCTGTGGATGACAGCACTACTTAACCAAAGGAGAGGCCAAAATGGGGAGGGGATTGAGCTGCAATGTGGAAGGTAAATATTTCATATATCTGAGAAGATAAGACGACAAGTGTTAATGAAATATCTTGCCATACATTTAAAAAAAAATATTTCTATTCCCCACCCAGTTACTCCTCACCAGTTCTGTCTTTGTTGTAACATTTTGTGGCATTAGGGGCATTTATATTGTCTGAGAGGCACTTGGGGTATGGCATACGTTGACACCTCTTCATCACGCATGTATACTCTCACATTACACCTCAAAAATGTACTTACATTTCCTGAGCTGTCTTGTCACACACACACCCCCATAGCCTGCAGCATCTGCTTTGTCAGTGGAGCCGCAAAGTCTGGGTTGGTGGCGGATAGCGTTGGGCCCTTAATCTGTTACCCCACTTACTCAGTGATATACAGGTTGAGACTAATTATTTGCATGGGTTCCCTTCGAAGCACTCACGTGGATAAAAAAAATGCACCATAGCAAATCAATTTCAAAAACAAAGTTTCTTTGCTCCAGTGATTGAAAAATAGCCTTGCTGACCTTTTGACTCTAAGATGAGAGTCATTAAGAAGACAATCCATCAGCACTTCACTCAGCAGGTCCCTTCACCAATGCAAAATGATCACCTTTCTTTCATGAAGGAGAGAGAAGGATTGATGGATTGTTAGCCTGCTGCTCTCTCTCTCTCTCATTAAGGAGGCTGTTGTTAAAGGACTGTTCAGTTTTTAAAACTGATTTTAAAGGGATGCATTTTTCCCCTTCTCCAGGGATCAGCACATTCTTTCTCATTTGCAGGGGCCATTCATGTTGAGTCAAATCCGTGTATAAAAAATCCGTGTATAAATAGGCTGGACCTGTATAGAAGTGCACAAATATACATATCCAACCGTGCATGTATGAAAGGATCTTGGGCTGTTGTCTCATGGCACACTCCAAATGAGCATTTAGGAGTGTCGTCTCAGAAATAGGCAGAAATGCAATATTTATTAAGGGGATACAACCAGAAGAAGAGGCAGCAAAGAACACTAATCTCGATGGCGTCATATACCACCTGTACATCACTTTGTACAAGTATCTTTTAAAATTCATATTCAACGTAAATTTCATTCTTTTAGACCATCATTTTTTCCATTGTTCCATTATATATATTGCCCCACATTTTTGGCCCATTGAATCATACATTCTTTAACCTGTTCATCTTCTGTCTCATATTTCAACAACATTTTTTACATTTTAGCAATGTCATGGCCTTCTTCTTTCTACAAACGTATCTCCAATAACGATTCACTTTGATCAAAATCTTCTGCTCTTTTGTCTCTTTAAATCTCTTCAGTAACTGTGAATATAACACCATTGACAATATAGCCATCTTCTAATACCTCTTGTCTTTATTTTACATTCTCCTTGTAGAAAGTTCAATAAATTTCTATAAAATAACCAATTCAAAGCCTTGTGCGGAGAAATCCATAGCAATATTTTTGTATAGAATCTGATTTTATATTTATTCCATATTTTCCAAAGTGCTTGTCTTTTCAGTGATTCTTGAATTCTGCATTTGCTTTAATTTTCCCATACCATAAATAACCCAATTTTCTTTCTTTATATAAATTGCTCTGATGCACCAACACTTGGACTCTGATGCGTCCAAGTGATTTTAATGGCAAGATTAGATGAATGCTTAACGGTCCATTCGTATTCTTTTGATATCTCAGGTGAAGCTTACAATCTGCCAGCCAGAACTCAAGCTGCTGTCATGGTTTGTGGAAAATGATCCATTGGGGGGCCTCAGACTGGCTTGTGAATGAAGGTAGTTTGGGAGCAGAGGTGGATTGTGGCCGTTTTGTGAAAGGATCAGTCTGGGGAATGTGTAGGAGGGGGTGAATCTTGGTTGCAGTGGCATCTGCGAGATCTCTATGATATCTCTCTCTAGTATATCATTGCCAAAGATGCGACAGCAAGTAAGCTCCTCATCATCATTGGCATTGGCTCCTCATCATCATTGGCTCATGATGAAAGTAGGTTGGAGGAGGTGGATCAGGGCAGATTTGGGTGAGGATCAGGCAGGTGCTAGATGAGGTGGCTCTAAGTAGCAGTGGCACCTGTGAGTTCTGGAGCCCCCACCCTGGACCTGACATATCCCTGCAGCAGTTCAGATATGCCAGTGAAATAGCTGACCAAATCTGAGTAGGCTCATAAGAAATCAGGGAGCAGAAGAGCTGTTTTTTTTTTTACTTATCTCTCCTGGTTAACCTGATCCCCAACCAGTTTATGGGATGCAACATAGGCTATGTCAGTATCCATGCATCACTCAGACTGAAAATACACATTTGAAATCCATGGGAAACACCTGGAGCACCCTTAAGATCACATCCTTATTTGAAGAATAACATTTGAAGAATAACAAAAGCAAGCTACTAGGTAGACCCAAAGCCCACCCATGCAATGCCTAGATTATGTGTCTCTCAGAAGGGTGAGGTCCTTTCACAGTGCTAAACTACCTCATAAGCATGGGTTAAGCATGGGTGGTGTAGTTAATCATAGTTAAGCTTAGTTAAGTGTAGTTAAGGGTGCTGGCATGTCAGCCCCAGGGAAATCTGGAGGAGGTGGATTATCTGGATCCCTAACAGTCTTGTTTTAGGCCAGGCCACAGGACAGAGATGGCCTCGGTCGCTTTGGTTAATGACCTGCGCTGGGGACTAGGCAGGAGAAATGCCTCCCTTTCAGTCCTCTCAGCAACCTTCGACATGATTGATCATGGTGTCCTGCTGGACTGGCTGATAGGGTTGGGGCTTGGAGGCACTGTTTTGCAGTGGTTCCACTCCTTCCTGCCATATTGGACCCAAATGGTGAGACTGGGGGACACCTGTTCGGCTCCCTGGCCACTGACTTGCAGGGTTCCTCAGGGATCATTCTTGCCCCCCATGTTGTTTAACATCTACATGAAGCCACTGGGAGAAGTTATTTGGAGTTGGGTGACACCAATAAATCAATTGGGCTCCTCCTCTGCTCTCCTTCAGCCAATAAAAATACCAGACTGCCCAGACTTGAGTCATTTTCAGTCTTCCACACACATGACTCATGCGTCGACAAGTCACCCCAAATCACACATTTTCACAACTCGAGTTCAAGTCACTGACTCAAGTTCTCAACCCTGGAAGTCCTCCTGACTTGGAAGGCAGCTAAGCAGCTGTTCCAGGGACATGCAGCTGTCCCTGGATGCTTAGGTGGCATATGTGGTCAGGGGGGCTTTTGCCCAGCTTCGGCTGGTGCATATGGTTGGTAACCTTCAGTCTCGAAAGACTATGGTATAAGCCTACAGCACCCGGTATTCCCAGGCGGTCTCCCATCCAAGTACTAACCAGGCCTTACCCTGCTTAGCTTCCGAGATCAGACAAGATCGGGCATCTGCAGGGTAACAGTTGCTGGTACTAGCTGTACCTGTATCAGTCAGAACTGGTGACAGTGGTCCATGCCCTAGTGATATCTTGGTTAGAGTACCCTAATACACTCTATGTGGTGTTATCCCTAAAAACACTTTGGAAGTTGCAGTTAGTGCAGAACGAGGAATCTCATTTAGTCACTGGGGCTCAGCGTGAGGAATCTGCTGGGCTTTTGCCTCAGTAGCTACACTGGCTGCCCATTCCTTTCTAAGCCCAATTCAAGATTTTGGTGATGACTGTTAAAGCCCTGTGTGGCATAGGACCGGGATACCTCAGGTTTGCCTTCCCCCATATTCCTGTATGCCCTCTGTGGTCACCACAGAGGGCCCTTCTTAGGATACCTCCTCTATCTGAAGCCAGGCAGATTGCGGTGAGGTATAGGGTCTTCTCAGTTGTGGCACCACACCTCTGGAACCAGCTACCAAAAGATCTGAGGGTAACCTCTTTGGTATATGTTTTCCGGCAGGGTTTGAAGATCCATTTGTTGTGCCTAGCCTTTGGGGAGGGAGGCACTCCTTAGAGATCCCCTTTTATGCTGCTGTACACTAATTGACATTTTAATCTACTCTTTTATTATTATTTTGAAAATTGTTTTAATGGTTTTTTATGGTTTCTATTTTAATATTTAATTCTGATGTTCTATTCCTATGTGTTTATGTTTGTGGTACAAACAATTGGATTTTTAGAAAAGCGGTATAGAAATCAAATAAATATCCCCACCAATAGTGCCAGTGCAACCAGCTAAAGGAAGATTAGTTTGTGAGCTAAAAGTAGTAACAATAGTAACAATGTAAATGGTATAAGAAAGAATTCAGAAAAACAAGCTCTAAAGATACAACATCTATCAGATTTTTTTTATACAATATATGCCACATATCTCAATATGACATGAGATCTTATTTATACTGCTGCATCAGAAAAAGCATATCAGGATATATTAGCTCTGGAGCATCAAGACCCCAGACACATTCTAAATGTTCCCAATAGGGAACATATTTTTGAAAAACTAAATGAGGGATGCGAGGGAGCAACAGTTCAGTATCCTTTTTCTGTGCAAGAATGTCTTTTCCTCCATACCACACAGCTGTTGGCACCTTCATGTTTTCTATTTTATAAAATGGAGGTGTGGTCTGTTGACAAAAACACATCAGAAATATGAAAACAGGTTTCAATGATCAATTCCATATCAGCTCTTACGTTGCAAACACAACAATACGCCTGGATTTGTAATATCTGGCTGTGAAAAGGTATTCATTAAATACCCAACATACATGTCCTTTCTATTCCAGAGGTCTATCAGGAAGTTTATAGCCTGAGACTGGGGTATCCCACTGATTCTCCTTGTTCTACCAAGTTTTTGTTATGCCCACTCTATCAATATTTTCCCTAGCTACCGAACATTCCAGTTCTCCCTTGCCTGGAGACTTCAGACATTTACATAAATGCACTTGTATATGGAATCCCCCAAGATGGGCTGCTTATCTGCTACTTTACCCCTGCAGGCTCTCATTCTGCTGGACAGGCTATCACATCCCCTTATGCTTCCACTTCCTATTTTGTCACTACCTTGTTGTTCTCTAACCACCCTGTCCTCATTCTATAGGAATGAGGAGTGCTGAACCAGATGCCTTTCCCCCAGCGTCTGTTTAAAAGCTTGAATAGTATTCTTGAATAGTGTATTTTGACCCACTTTATGTGCCAGCCTATGTGGATGCCAGCCTGCAATGACTAACTATTTCAACCAGAACTCACACACTCAGACTGGACACCAGGATACTGCCTTTCTGAACCGCAGGCTAAGTTCCTGCAGAAACCAGTTACAGAGCCCCCAAATCCACAGATCCTACATATATCTGCAGATTCAATTATCTGAGGATTGGGTCCAGGCCCCCACAGTGTATGTACACCTGGGCCTCTTAATGCTTTATAAGGTATTTAAAATGCCACTTGCAGTTTCTCTATGGAACCGGAAGTTATGTTATTATACCTAAAGGACTCAGTCTGAGCCCAGCAGAGGCCAGGGATGAATGTTCTCCACCTCTGCAGGGCTCAGATGCCTCGTGTCCAGGGGATTGGCCCCCTGACTGTGGGAATGGACGTTTGCCCATGTCTGTGGTTTCAGCTATCCATGGGGGGTTCCAGAACAGAACCTCCACGTATAAGGGGGCATGCCTGTACTTTCCACTCTTTCCCCTTTTCCTCTCTCCCTTTCTCTAGCAGTTGGGGTGGAAGAGCAGAGGCTCCTAAAAATCTTCCCCTTAAAGTGGCCTTTTTTCCTTATTTTTTCAGATGCTCCATACTGCATTACTGGCAACTACCACCTTAAGACAGGATTTCTTTGTATGCAATAATTCTATATGTATTCTTTTATAAGAAAACTGTGTCCTTTTGAGTGAACACAAAAACACTGTGTCCTTTTGAGTGAACACTGTGTCCTTTTGAGTGAACACTTTTGTGTCCTCTTTTAGTTTCTTTGTTAATGAATGGGGATTTTTCTCCCATGCATTGGTTTGTTATTCATTCTAAGATCCCCTGTTTGAAAAGAATTGGGATGGATGGAAGCCATCATGGGAGCGGCACAGAAGTGTGCAGTAGAGATTATCAGTGGGGCAGCAAAGGTCAGTGCCCAACGTGGCCAGCATCCATCGCCACCCATATTTGACTGAGGGTCCAATCCTATCCAATTTTCCAGTTCCGGTGCAGCCATGCCAATGGGGCACACACTGCATCCTGTGGTGAGGAAGCAGTCACACAGGCCTCATCAAGGCATGGGAACGTTTGTTCCCTTACCTTGGGGCTGCATTGTGGCTGCATCGGTGCTGAAAAGTTGGATAGGATTGGGCCCTGAAACCTCTTAAAGACCAGCTTAAATTACAGTACTCGCTTCCAAAATATTGCCTCTTTTTCCTTACCATGTTATAAAAATCTTTGTTCTTGGATCCGTAGTCAAAATACTTAAATTGATTTGATCTGAATATCTAGAAAGAGGAACAGGAAATTCTGTTTAAAATCAGCTGAAATGTCAAAATAATAACTTTAAAGTATGGCTGGTCACATCCAACTTACATATCTGTAAAACTGAATAACCAGAATCCCTCGTATAAAATGAGTGCGAGCTCTGTGAAAAATTGGAGTCTGGAAGAAGAGCTCAATAATGGTACATGAGTTGCAGGAAGAATTTGCATATATAGGAACTAGCTGGTGGCCATTCAAAATTCAGGAATTTGTAAAATGAAGGTTTTGTACTAAAACATTTGTTATCCTTATGGTTGGAATAATGGAGCTCTTACAAAAGCATTCAAAAACTACTTAAGATGACACTTGATATTTGAGTGTTTGAGTTGAACAGATTCAAACAAATCTTGTCAGCCAAATACTGACACAAATACAGCAAATGGAACATTCAGTCAGTGGGCCCTCCTTATCTTGGCATTCACAGATTTGACCATCTGCAGATGGCTGCAGGGATGGAAGCCCTTCTGGGTTGTGCTGAGCCCATGACTCCCCTCCCTCGGCCCTGGCACACTGCCAAATGCATTGCAGAAGCACTTCTCAAACTGTGTGTTGTGAAGCACAGTTTTGGAAATGATTCTGTGATGCATTCTGGAATGTGGCCGGGCCAAGGAAGGGGACTGCAGACCTCGGCAAAACCTACAAGTGGCTTCTGGGACTGCCAGAAACTGCCACATGATGCTGTAGCAGGCGTGTTTTGCAGAGATCGGCACATGGGGTCATTAGCCACAGGTAAGGAACACTATTTTTCCCTTTTTTTCATTGATGTGACCATCCACAGATTTTGCATCTGCAGGAGGTCATTGAACTGTATTGACTTTTGGACTGTAACTATTGAGAATACGTTCAGAAATCCTACCTGGGCCCAATGTGTTTGTGTCTTCACAGAAGAAAAATCAGGAAATATTCCAGCATATACATCTGCTCGACTCTGAGGGGAAAAATGCAAAAGGAGATGTAAAGAATATCCACCCTGCATAAGTTATTTCCTCACTTATTTTGCTCTTTGGATTAAGGCTGCTGCCTAACAGCAAACTAAGTGTTAGCTGGCAAACTAGGTGTTAACAGCAAACTGATGTAACTAGGGCTTAGACTAGTGCAAGTCCCTTGTACCAGCCTAGGAGGGTTGCAAACATGCTGTAAAGCACTTTTGTGCCACCTCTAGAGCAAACCACACCAGCGCAGAGAGGTGCTCTGGCACATAGAGGCTGCGTCCAGTATCCATGGTGGCTTGCAGGGCAAGCTTTGTGTCAGCTGAACTCAGCCAACGCAAGGCACTGGGGTGGCAGGGAGGAGGCGGAAGGGAGGTATTCTGGGGTGGGGGGAGGATGGGCGGAAGGCAGTTCAGGGGGTGGGCGGGTAGTAGTGGCGTACCTGGGTCCTGATGCCCGTGGCAACCCCCAGTTTTCTGCCCCCCACACCCCTTGCTCCCCCACCCCTTTTCCGCCCCCCCACCCGTGACCTGGAAGGAATTGCAGTGACGTCATCGTCACTGCAATTACTTCCGTGCAGCTACATCCTCCGTTCCCCCTTTGGAAAAAAGGGGGAATGAAGGAGGCAGCTGAGGCCCCAACGGAGCCTTCGCGCCACTTGTAAGTTCTCCGTTGGAGTGGTTTGGGGCTGCTGGAAGCCCACCTGTCTGGGATGCTGCTTCCAGCAGCCCCAGACCGCTCCAAAGGAGACCTCCGCGCAGCTTACAAGCAGAGTGGAAGCCTCCATCAGGGCCTGGGAAGCCCACAGGCTGTCCTCTCACCTGCAGAGACCTCTCCAAGGAAGCGAGAGGGCAGAGGTGCTCTAGGCCACCCTCTCGCTTCCTGAGGCCTCTCTGAGGAAGCGAGAGGACGGGGCGCCTGGGCCAGAGCATCAGTGCTGATTCTCTAGGTCGCCCTCTCGCCTCCGGAGGCCTCTCTGGAGGCAGTGAGAGGGCGGGGCACCAGGGCCAGAGCATCAGCGCGACAGGTGGGGGGGTGGTCCAGTTCGGCGCTGAGTCACTGCCGGAGATGCAGCTTCTTGCTGCCTCTTCAGGAGCGCTCTTGGGTGCCCCTCCTCTGTCGAGAGGAGGCTTTTCTTAAAGGGACAGAAACCGGCAGAGCTGCCAGCTTCTTTCCCTTTAAAGAAAAAAGCGGGTGGGCAGGCGGGCAGGCAGCGGCAGGGGAGGCTTGTGGCGGCCACCCTGGAGGGTCGGCGCTCGGGGCAGTTGCCCCATTTGCCCCCCTCTAGGTACGCCAGTGGCGGGTAGGGAGCAGGAGTCAGGGCTGGG
Organism: Tiliqua scincoides; assembly: GCF_035046505.1. NCBI lineage: Eukaryota > Metazoa > Chordata > Lepidosauria > Squamata > Scincidae > Tiliqua > Tiliqua scincoides. Next base: position 160,603,450 of record NC_089823.1, on the reverse strand, counting down.
ACCTCACTCTTATGCTGGATCCCAACCCCTGTTTCTGAGCTGTGCAGAGTGGCTTCAAGTCGCACTGCTCTCCTTAGTCTTGCCACCTGCAGGATCCCTGCACACAAGTTATTTTTCCCCTTTGTGCAATTCTTACTCATCTTTAAAAAGCACCACTGGTAACAACAATGTTTCTGGTTGTTAAGCAACATGCATCAATAAGAACATAGAGCCCACCTACCACATTTAAGTTGTTCTCATTAACTCCTGTTATTGTGAAGATGACTTGGAGACAAATTCGGTCTATCCCTGGATAGCTGCACAGTTTGGTGTCAATGTATTTAATGCGGTTACTGAGTAAACAGAATTCTTTCTTCCCGAATATAACCTGGGAATTAAACATGCAGAATCTTTAGAAACCAATCTAACCAGTAGCCCTGAATCACAAGGAAATGTTAAGGTTCTTTCCAAGGACTTTTTCGCCTTAGATTAAAGCCTGCTTGTTAGGAAAGGTGAAGCCAAGGTGTCCCTGAGACACCTTTCTTGCTTGACTGAAAGTGTCTCATTTAAGGCCTCTCATAACATAAAGCTGGTATAAGTGATTGGCAGGGCCTGATCTACCTTACAAAGCCTCTGAACTGCCCTGTGTGTCAGTAGAGTCATTAGGTGGTGAAGAGGGTGCGGGTAGCACCGGGTAACGTGCATGGGGGTGTGACACCCACACTGGCCAATTATTTTTTAATAATACCATTTTGTTATATATCATTCAATGTGTGATTCATGAAGAAATCAATGAAACAAACGCTGTTGAAATATCTTGCTTCTATCAAAAGTTATAGCCAAAAAAATCAGCCGGTGTAGGACAACGGTGCATCACCACACCTACTGTCTGGGGCATTGCCCCACCCATTTTATGGGAGGAGGTCCATAATGGGGGGTGACATGCTGGCCACCTGCACCAGGTGATGCAAACCCTAGTCATGCCACTGCTGTGTGTCCAAGGACATCAGCAGGTGCATAACTGTGCATGCAGGACTGTACTGGTGAAATGATGTGAAAAAAAGATTGGATGACAGCAGCAATTATCCACTACTAATGTCAGAAAAGAAATATTGGAATGATGAGTTTGTACAATGAAGTTTACATGAGAAATACTGACTCTTCTAACTGCTTCAGGAAGTGACAGCAGAAATCCGAAAAAGCCTCTAGTATCCACCAATGTGTAGGCAGGAGCAAAGCTGATGAAGAGTCTGACCTTTTGAGCCAGCTGCGGCATGACTGAAAAGGCAATGAGGCCTGTAAAAGAGAACAAAATTCAGAAACCTCAATTGGACAACCTGTAGGACGTCACATAGGAGGGGAGCACTTGCATTGGTTTGCATGTGTTAACACCTCTCACCTGTACTGTATCCAGGTTTTGGACACCTGAAAATAAATCCCCATAATGAGATTACTGTCCTGTTGATTGTGCAGTCTGATCCATCTTTCCGGGTCTCTTCTTCCTGTGTATTCAGTTTTTGTGTTTTGTGTGTGTGTGTGTGTGTGTGTGTGTGTGTGTGTGTTTTAATGGGAAGACTGCTCATATGCCTCGACATAAGACTGAGCTCTGACCAACAGGGAACCACCTTTTTATTTATTTTTTCTGCATAGGACTCTCTGTAAATGTTGTTGTTCAACAGTGCTATATAAAACTTTTTACTAATAATAAGAATTGAATCTCTGCAGTTCCCAAGACCTACTGATTCTTTGGTCAGCATAGGATTTATGCACTTAACAGTGACTTCACAGACAAGGAGCAACGGCAATTTGTTTTTTACCACTGCACCTTCTTTCCCAACATGTGTCACCAGAGGTTTCTGCTTGTCCTGCAGCATAAAACCCCAGAGGGCCTGATCCCTGAGAATGAATAAACTGGTGAACAGGTACAAGGAGAGTTAAATGAAAACTGCCCAACTCAATTCTGAGGGGCCAAATGTTTCTGAGACTGGCAACCCAACACCATGGGCAGTTTGAGGCAGTGAAATGAGCTGTTGTCTTAAGAAAGAGTTAAATGTGGGAACAGTTTCCTCCCTTGGCAGTCAGGGAGGGGGCATTGAGGAGCCTTATTACAGTGCTAAACTGCAGGAATCAAAGGTGATTTTTTAGAGACATTTGTAAAACAAGCACCCTATTGACCTGCAAAGCAAAGAGAGAGGGAGAGAGAGCATCAGAAGGCAGCACTCACTGTGCTGGAGGTGGGGGGAGGAAGACTATTTTCAGCTCCACAAGGAGCTATAGCAGCCAGGAGGACTGGGCAAGATCCCATTTCTAATCCCCCTCCCACCTCTGAATCTTTGATGTGCAATTTGTAAGCCAATCAGCAAGGTGAGCTTTTAAAATAAACACAGGTTTAAACACAGGTTTAAAATGAACACATGCAGGTTCTGAAAGGGTAGCCTCAGATCTTGCCTGAGGCAAGCTTCCTGTGGACGTGTGGTGGGCCTGGTGAGGGAAGGAGGAGAGGCATGTGGCAGTGTTTGTGTTCTCGCTGATGAGCAAAAGAAGTGATGACAAGGCAGAGGGTTCTCGGACTACCCTGAAGAAGAGGTCAGACAGGCAAGAGTTTTTCACCTGCAAGGTCTCCTGCAGGCCAGTGGGTTGCTGTGGCTGGGGGGTCTCTGGGGGCCAGAGGGTCACTGGTGGCCCATGGGCCATACTTTGGAATCCCGTGGTTTAATATCTTAGTTTAAAAAAAATCTCTGACCAAATCATTACCAGTGAACTGTCTCTTATGTCCATGATACACTGATACCACATAATGGATAACATATGAATCAGCAGTCTGACTGCAATCCTAGGCAGGTCTACTCAAATGTAAATTGAATTGTTTTCAATTGGACTCACTCCTAGAAAATAATATTTTTGTACAGAATTGCAGCCTAAGATTATCAGGTGGCCATGAATCAAAAAGCAAGAAGAGTTAGAAGATTTCCCACATCTTGAAGGGGATAAAAGTCTAGGCCAGGTCACATTGCACATGATAGCTAAAGTTAAATAGAAACTAAGATAAAGGCAGCTAGCGTGCCCGTATGGGCACGCTAGCGCTGATTGCCAGGCTAAACCCCCTATCAGCCGGCAGCAGGGCTTTGCTGCCAGCTGATTGGCTGGCTGGCCTTGGGGGGCGGGACAACTGAGCCTGATCTAGCGCGCAGGCGCTAGACCCGGCTCAGTTCCGTTCCTGGAAGCGACCGAGCAGGTCGCTTATCCAGGAGCGGAGAGAGGCTGCCCCACGACAGGGCTTGAGGCGCGGAGATCCATGCTTGCAGGCTCCCGTCACTTCGGGCAGTGGGTAGCCTCTCTTGAGCTGTGCGCTCTGCGACTTTAGCTCCGGGGCTCAGCGTCGGAGCGGCCCCGTGAGAGCTTGAGGGGGCATCCCGCTGCGCGCTCTGCAGACGGCGTCAGGGGGGGTGACCCGCTGCACGCCCTGCAGGGTGCTATCGAAGGGGGCGGCCCGCTGTGCGCTCTGTCCGAGCGGCAGCGGTAGGGGGCGGCCCGCTGCGCGCTCTGCCGGCCGCGGGGCTGCAGCGCTTCGCAGATCTGCGCACCCCGCGGCTGCGGGTGCAATTTGGGGGGTCCGGTGGGGCGGCAGGCGCCCGTGGTGGGCAGCCGCCCCACGTTCCTCCTGGGGCGGGCCTGCGTGTTGGGGCGCATTTTGGCAGCCATTGGGGGGGTGCCTCGTGTCTGGGCGCCATTTTGGGCCCTGCCTCATGGTGCTCCGCCATTTTGATTATTTAAATACAGCCTGTCGGCCATTTTGTGGGCCCCAACTGCCAAAAGGGTCTCTTATTTTCAGAGTTGGGCAACTTCCAGTCACAGCGGTCTGCTGACACAGCGCGGAAGGCCAAGATTCCGGACTGCTGAGGCGTATCGTATCCAGTTAAAACTTAGAGCACAGGGGGCGGGGGGCCCCACTGGGGATATTCCTTCACTTGGGGGGTGGACATGGGGAAGAAAGCCCAGAAGTCGGGTGGCAAGGCCACCAAAAAGACAGCTCTAGCATGGCCCCCCCTCCCCTCCCTTCCTCCTTATCGTATGATGAGGAGTAAATGCCACAGTTGCAGGCCTTGGCTTGCTACAACGCGAGACAAAAAGAAAAGGCCCGTCGAAAGGCGAGGCAGGGGGAGGCTGAGGCTCGCCCGCATAGTCGCACACCCGGCAAGGAGGCCGCGGGCTCCGCACGCCTTATGGGCAGTGGAGGCATTTTAGGGTGGCCGCATGGCACGCGGGGGCCCATAAGGGCCCAGGGCCATTTTGTTACTAGGCAAGGGCCAGGCCTGGTTACTGCTGGACAGGGAGAACACCTGGGAATTCTGGGTGTTGTAGGCTTATACCAGGGGGAACGCCCGGGAGTTCTGGGTGTTGTAGGCTTATAGCATGGAGAACGCCTGGGAATTCTGGGTGTTGTAGGCTTATACCATTGAGAATGCCTGGGAGTTCTGGGTGTTGTGGGCTTATACCATTGAGAATGCCTGGGAGTTCTGGGTGTTGTAGGCTTATTCCCCAGACTTTGAGATTACAGTTGCCAAGCATTTTAGGGTGATTAGTGGGAAACCCAGGCGCTTATTCCCAATGCCCAGATTCAATACTTCCGATCTATTTCACCTCCTGCGTAGTCAAATGCTCATGCCCACCTGACTTGTGCAGGATGTCAGATTTACATTTCCTCAGGAAATGCCCTTGTTTTGAAGCCAGAAATGTCATTTTATTGCATTCGGAGGGAAATCTGTTAGGCCCTTTCCCTCTTTGCATTCTTGGTGTTAAAATAGGTTATGATAAAACTAGCTCAAAGATATAATAGCACAAATCCATAAACCCTCTGTCTATGTTCACAGTGCAGAGTCTGTGTGGGAAGACAAGGAAGGCATTCCTTGGGCACCTAGCCGGGCTGCACCAGATCAGCCCTGGTCTCCTTGGGGGCCTCCTTCCTTCTGGCAGGGGCCCAATTACCCCCAGTACCCCTGGGCCCTGGGTCGGACGTATCCCTGTCCCAAATCTGGTCCTAGGGCAAGCAGGGCACCCCCCCCCAGTGTGATCATTATCCTGCCACGGCTGACACAGAGTTGGACCAGCAGGATGTGGACTGGGGGGAAGAGTCATTGGGATTGGTGGTGGAGAGGGAGAAGCCTACGGTTTCGTATGGCATCATCACCATCCCTCTGGGCTCTCACCTCGCCATGTCGGTCAAGGAGAAGACATGGCGGGGTGACTTTGTGGACATGTTCAGTCTCCTTCACATTGAGCCTGAGCCTACCCCCAAAGTGGGAGACCCTGTGCGTGACGAGGAAACCGTCAGGCAGAGGAAGATAGACAAGAATTGGACCAATTGGCCGAATGGGTTCATTGTCTATGCTGGGGTCACTGTCCAGTTGCACCCCAAAAAGGTGGGGAAACTGTTCAAATACCTGGACATTATTCATCGTGCTTTGCGTGATCATGCTGGTGCGGCTTGGATGGCTTATGACCGTCAATTTCGCATCAGAGCCGCGCAGGACCCATCTTTGGACTGGACTATACCCCAGTGGGAACTCTGGGTGCAATTAGTCCTGCCGGCTAGGGCAACGTTGGGGGATAGGGTGGATAGCGGGCATTTGATTGCTCGTTCCAGACCCGAGCAGCCTGCGTCACCTGAGGGTGCGCAGTGGGTTCAATCCCCTCGCTCTTGCTTCCAATTTAATGCCACTGGCAAATGCAACAGGCCAGGATGTTCGTTTTCCCATGGCTGCCCCATGTGTGGGGCTGGGCATCCCGTGGCAAAATGTCCACGGATCAGTGGACCACGGCAAGGTTTCCGCCCCTTCCGTGGTAAAAAGCCGGGTGGTGGACCCTCAACTGGTGTTGGCAAAGGGCCCGACGCCAATTGAGATTCCCTCCTTGGTTTACTGGCTGCAATTTTATACAGATCGTTCTGCAGCCAGAGTATTTGAGGGTTTTCAGCTTGGTTTCGAGATCCTAGCCCCGCCTCCAGTTAGCCCCACGTTCACTTGCAACCTCCGGTCAGTGACTGACATGGAGGAGGTGGTGCGAGGTAAAAATAGCCAAGGAGTTAGAAGCGGGTAGAGTAGCTGGACCGTTTGCGGTTCCTCCACGGAGGAATTGCAGGTATCCGCCCTGGGTGTGGTGCCTAAAAAAGCCCAGGGCCAATTTAGACTGATTCACCACCTGTCCTTTCCAAAGGGTTCCTCCATAAATGACGGGATACCGACCCACCGGTGTTCAGTCAGATACACTTCTTTAGACAAGGTGGTTGCCTGCCTCAAGAAGTGTGGCCCTGGGGCCTTGATGGCCAAGGCAGATATTCAGTCTGCCTTTTGATCGCTTCTAGTGCACCCCCAGGATTTCTGCCAGACAATAGGGCATTGCCAATGGGGTGTTCAATTTCCTGTTCGGAATTTGAGGCGTCCAGTACATTTTGGAATGACTGTGCGTTTCAGAACCGTGTTACGATCCACTGCCCACTACTTTTTATGGGACCATCTGGGTCTGGCGTCTGTGCTCGGCTCCTGGCTGACTTTACAGTGCTGTGTGAGCAGCTGGAGGTCCCCCTGGCACACGAGAAGACAGAGGGCCTTGGCAAGCTCACCTTTTAGGTATCGATTTGGACTCGGTTACACAGACCAACCGCCTGCCAGAGGACAAATTAGATAAGCTGATAGGGATGTTGAATAGCGCCCTAGGGTCCCGGGTTATGAATCTGGTTAGAGTCTTTGTCAAACAGTGTCTTGCTGTCACCACTGTTTTATCAGCCAGACATGAGCCGGGGCTTGAAGATAGCATGGCCGACGCTCTCTCTCGATTTCAGGGGGAACGCTTTTGGCTGCTGGCCTTGCGGCCAGGCTGTGTCCAGATCCCAGGCCCCCACGGCTGCTTTGGTTAGGTCACGGTTTGCCCCCCCCTGACAGAGTCCTTCAGTGGGGGGACTGTGTGTCACGGTCTGGGAGTTTATCCATAATATACCAGTTAGGGCGTGGGCAGTGGATTCAGTTGTAACAGGCTCCGAGCCGGTGTCTTTGTCCAGTATCTGTCAGGGAACAGTGCTGCTTAATGGCTCCTGCAGGAGTGGGCCCGCTATTCCGCCACGAGGATCGCCCCACCCCTTCCCCTTTACCAGTTTCGGGCCATTTATTAAACGAGCGCAGTCTCAATTAGGCCTGCGGCCTGAATTGTTTGGGCTGCATTCATTTGGATTGGGGCAGTATCCATTTAGGATTGGGGCAGCATTCATTTAGGATTGGGGCAGCATCCATTGCGGCCAGCATTGGTTTTTTCCCCCCAGGGCATCAGGCGCATCGGTAGATGGCGCTCTGGTGCCTTTAAATCCTAAGTGCTGAAAGGTGCCGCCAGGGCTCTGTGTGCAACGCCAGCAGGCACAATGTGTGCACTGCCAGGTTGGCACGATGTGTCAGAGCCATGTAGGCCCTGTTGGCAGCGCTCAGTGAGCGTGTGCCACGCCAGTGTTGGCGAGATGTGTCAGAGCCGAGTAGGCTCTGTTGGCAGCGCTCAGTGGGCGTGTGCCGCGCCAGTGTTGGCGAGATGTGTCAGAGCCGGGTAGGCTCTGTTGGCAGCGCTCAGAGGGCGTGTGCCGCGCCAGTGTTGGCGAGATGTGTCAGAGCCGAGTAGGCTCTGTTGGCAGCGCTCGGAGGGCGTGTGCCGCGCCAGTGTTGGCGAGATGTGTCAGAGCCGCGTAGGCTCTGTTGGCAGCGCTTGGAGGGCGTTTGCCGCGCCAGTGTCGGCGCAGGGGGTAGGTGGGGTCCTGTAAGTTAGCTAAGGTGGACCAGGTCACTGTCCGTGACTGGCCATGGGAGTGAGTATTAGAGCGGAGGAAGGATTCCTCCTTTCTCTTGGCCTGTCCAGTGAGCTTATCTCTCGATGTGCTTCTTTTTCCCACAGGTCCGCGAAGGAGCTGCCCCGCCAGGGTCTTGATCTGCGGACACTCCATAGTTTTTTGGGCCTGGAAGCATGCCATGTCATCCAGTTTCAGCTCTCAGCTGGCGCTGGGTGATGTTGCACACATTGATTGGTTGGCCAAGAGGGGTATGTGTTGGGGCCAATTTTGCCCAGCCATTTTGGAGTACATTGCTGGTAACCCCCTGCCGCAGGTAATCATGGTGCACTTGGGCGAAAACGACTTGGGTCAGAGGACGTCCATGTCCTTGAGGCTCCAGGCCCGCAAGGATTTTGACTCATTAGTCCGTCAGTTTCCCGGGATTACTATCCTGTGGTCTGACATGCTGCCTAGGAGAATTTGGCACTGGGCGAGTTGTGTAAAAAGAATTGAGGTAGCACGAAAAAGGGTCAACGCTTACCTGGGCAGGGTCGTCACGAAGCTTGGTGGAGCGGCTATCCATCATCCCAGCATTGCTTTTGAGGAGCCTGCTCTTTACCGTGGCGATGGGGTTCACCTTTCTCCTATGGGTTATGGGCGCTTTCTTTCAGAGTTGCAACAAGGCTTGGCCCTCTTTTTGGGTGTAGGGAAGGCCAAGCGCGAGGCTGACCTTCCCTTGTGGCGGTAGAAGTGCGGGGTGGGTAGACAGAAGACCTTCTCCGGCGTCCAATCTAAGCCAGCAAGGGCAGGGGTGAGCCAGAACCGCTCTTTGGATGCTTGTCCGGCTCGAGGAGGCAGGCTGGCTAGCCCCTGGTCTGAACTTTGGGGCCTTGCAGGGGTGACCTGAAGGCAGAGTAGTTTGGCTGGCTTACCCTCTTTGGGCGACAGTGAAAGGCGGGCTTAATAACAATTGAGCTGCGCCTGGAGTTGGGTGGACGCCCCATGAGACTGGGGGACGTAGACGGCTAGGCCGTTTCCCCCATTTAGAACCCCGCACTTAGTTTGGGTATTGTTTCCTATTTTGCCTTGTTGCGCTTGTTGTAAGTTAATAAAGTGGCCCATTTAATCCCATACCTGTTGTCGGCTGTATTTATTGGGGAATGCATGGTAAATAAAAGCTCACAGGGCTTTCCTGTGAACAGGGACTTCATGTGTCTTCCCTAAAATGACTGCTTATCTTTCTTTTCTTCTTAATGCAGACCTATTAAGAAAGATCAATGTGTGAAGGTCAGAATTTATCAAAGTGTATAGAAAGAACATGTGGGGGAAAGCATGTTCTGCCCATCCTGTTATGCTCCCCTTGAAGCCCTGGCTCTTGCTTCCAGTGTTAAATGCTCATCATGGGGAGAAGTTCTCCCAGTGATGATGATGATGATGATGATTATTATTAACAGTATTTATATACCGCTTTTCAACTAAAAGTTCACAAAGCGGTTTACAGAGAAAAATCAAATAACTAATTGGCTCCCTGTCCCAAAAGGGCTCACAATCTAAAAAGATGCAAAAAGAATACCAGCAGACAGCCACTAGAACAGACAGTGCTGGGGTGAGATGGGCCTGTGATTTCACAGTGGGCTTTCCTCTCCTGCTCCAGAGCAAAGGGAGGAGATGGATCACACTTGATCAAGGTTTCCTGGGTGTAACCGAGCCCTGCATCTTCCTTTCTTGGTTCACTTGTGACTTGGTCTATGCAGTAGTCTATGCAGGCTTTGCTCTTACCACCTGAGGGGGAGGGGCTGTTTACAAAATGTGTTGAGGCACCTGCAAAACATTGCGCTGTGCCTCCCCTGAATAGTACTGGTTCTATGAACCTGATTTTTTTTTTAAAGATCTATTCTGCCCTATGGCCAGGACACTGAGAATTCAGAAAGGAATTAAGAGGGAAGCATATTTCATTCTATTACTCTCAACTTACCTGCTGCAGCACCCTGGGAGTGGGCCACGAGGTATAATGTATTCTGCTTAATTTTCTGCAGGATAAAGTTTATTGTTGCTGGAACATCATATATCCCCAATTCATGAAAACTACAATACAAACATTAAAAAATAGAGTTAAGATGTTTCCCAACAACACACAAATACCATAGTATAGGGCAGCACTTCTCAAACTATCTGATGTGGGGGACCAGCAATTTTTTTTCCTTATGTGCAAGAGACTGACACCTTTTTCACCTTATATCTGTGACTTATTATTACTATTGTGTCTTTCTTTCTTGGACATTTGCAACAAACTGGTAGTTAATGGCTTGTGGACCACCACTTTGAGTAGCACTGGTATAAGAATACTTGGAACAGGGCTTGATAATGTTTTCACTTACAGGGCAAGGTGGCAGATTTATTGTCCTGTGGAAGGAGAACTGAAACAAGCACTCTATCTTTACTGCAGTGCTTCCCAAAATGTGAGCTGGGACCCGCCAGTGGGTCACAAGTCTATTTTTGGTGGGTTGCAAAAAATTTTTAGAAAAGAAAAAAACTTTGCATGCATCCTTGCCCAGTTTGCAGAAGAAAATTGTTAGCTGGAATCCTAACCTGTGGTACAAGGTCAACTTAATACCCCCAAATTAAAATGTCATTTCCAAGAGTGGATTTCAGTGCTAAAAAGTTTGGGACACACTGCTTTAGTGCATTTACGGGTAGCTCAATGCTAAACTATACTAGCACAGCCAAACCTCATGTCTGCATCCTATGCAGTTTAGGATGTGACTGGAGGTCACAGCTGCCGATCCCCCCCTTCTGGGCCCAATCCACCCCCTATCTGCTCTCCACCTGCCTCAAAATGTCCCTTCCCTGCCTCCATTCACCTCCCGTGCCATCCAGGGCACATTTACTTGGCTCAGGGTCAGGATGCAGCCTGACCAAGCCTTACAGAATGTTTGCGACACTCGAAGCCAGTGCAGGGAGGCCTGTGCTTGCTCAGCCCAAACTGACCTGCATGCCTTTAAAAGGGAATTGGACAAGTTTCAGGAGGAAAAATCCATTACAGGTTACAAGCCATGATGTGTATGTGCCAACTCCTGATTTTAGAAATGGGCTATGTCAGAATGCCAGATGCAAGGGAGGGCACCAGGATGCATGTCTGTTGTTATCTGGTGTGCTCCCTGGGGCATTTGGTGGGCCACTGTGAGATACAGGAAGCTGGACTAGATGGGCCTATGGCCTGATCCAGTGGGGCTGTTCTTATGTTCTTATGAAAATTAAAAATCCAAAGCAAGAAATTTAAAGAATTTAAAGTCATATGAATTTAAACTCATATGAATTTAAAGTCATATTGTTTGATTTGATTTTTCAACCAGGATTTTGAATTGTTAATTCTGGCTACAATGCAGGAATGGGTTTCTCTCTAAGTACTGATAATAACAACAATGACTCAGAATTCACAACAGGAAAGCAAGCAATGGTGTTAACGCACTCGCCATTTTGTTTGTTTTTGTAAACAGCAAAGATGATCTTCTTGAATCATTTATATTTATTTATAGGGAACTCTGAAAAGTTTTTGACTTAAAGTTCACTGTACAAAATGAGTCTCTATGTTTACCATAAGCTCAGTGCAAGAATTTGAATCAGCATTTACTGTACTAATGGAATAAAACTGCAAAGGGGTAGAAGGCAAAGATGCCCTTTCACCAAGATTTGTTTCCCATCTTCCTAATATGTGAACTGTTTTCTAAGCTTACCTGAAATTCCAGAATTCTTCCTGATCAACAGACAGATACTTGTGTCTTCTAGACCAGGTGGTCCCCCTGCAATTAAGAATCCAGACATCATAGCCAGCATCTGCTAGGAAGAATGCCAGACTGTTGTTGGGAAGATTTGCAATCCAGGACCTACCCTCAGCCACGAAACCATGTACCAGTAATACAGCTGGCCTGTGCCCTGGAAAATAAACAAAGCAGAAACTGTGGGATCTGAGATTAGTCATTCTACCTTTGCAGGAAGGTGGCACCTGGGAGGGGTAGTCTGGACTTGGATGACTTGGACACAAAAAAGCGTTCTCTTAAGTGCTACCTGTTCCACGTGCAGGGCCAGCTAGGCAGGCGGAGATCAGGGGTCTCAATGCGTGGATGAGACAGTGGTGTGGGGGGGGGTTAGATTCCTTAGACACTGGGGAATGTTTTGGGACAAGCGGGGCCTGTACAAGAGGGACGGGCTTCCATGAACCAGAATGGAACCAGACTGGAACATTCTGGATGGAACATTCAAAAGGTGGCAGAGCAGCTTTTAAACTGATCCCTGGGGGAAGGCCAACAGGAGCCAAGGGGCATCGGGTTCGGGACTCCTCATCCCTATGGGACGAGGATGGGGAGATTAGAGAACAACAAGACAAAGGCAGAGTAGGAGAAGAAATTGGGAATAGTAGCATGATGGGATGTGATAGACGGTTTGGCACAATGAGAGGATGTGGAGACAAAGGAGCGAATAAGCAGTCCATCCTGGGGCATTCCATGTACAAATGCTTTTATGCAAATTCCTGAAGTCTCCAAGCAAAGATGGGAGAACTGAAATATCTGGTGACAAGGGAAAATATTGACATAGTGGGCATAACGGAAACCTGGTGGAATGCGGAGAATCAGTGGAATACCGCAATCCCAGGCTATAAACTCTACAGGAGGGACAGGGAGGGGTGTGTTGGAGGTGGGGTGGCCATTTATGTTAAGGAAGGGATAGAATCCAGCAAAGTAGAGATTGAAGGTGGGTCCGACTCCATAGAATCTCTATGGGTTAAATTACCAGGCCTGAGGAGTGATGTAATACTGGGGGCGTACTATCGTCCTGCAGACCAAAAACTGGAAGGGGACCTTGAAATGAGGAAACAGATCAGGGAGGTGACAAGGAGGGACAGGGTTGTAATCATGGGGGACTTCAATTATCCTCATATTGACTGGGTCAATTTGTGTTCTGGTCAGGAGAACAGAAATTCCTTGAAAAGGAGACCAAATTCCTTGACATGCTAAATGACTGTGCCTTAGAGCAGCTAGTCATGGAGCCCACCAGAGGACAGGTGACTCTGGATTTAATATTGTGCAGTACTCAGGACCTGGTTAGTGATGTCAATGTTACTGAGCCATTGGGGAACAGTGATCATGCTGCGATCCGTTTCGACATGCACATTGGGGGAAGAATGCCGGGCAAATCTCTCTCAAAAACCCTTGACTTCCGACGAGCGGACTTCCCTCAAATGAGGAGGCTGCTTAGAAGGAGGTTGAAAGGGAAGGTAAAAAGAGTCCAGTCTATACAGAAAGCATGGAGGTTGCTCAAATCAACAGTAATAGAGGCTCAGCGGAACTGTATCCCACAAAGGAAGAAGGGCTCGACTAAGTCCAGGAGGGTGCCCACATGGCTAACCAGCCAAGTTAGAGAGGCCATAAAGGTCAAGGAAGCTTCCTTCCATAAATGGAAGTCTTGCCCTAATGAGGAGAATAAAAAGGAACATAAACTGTGGCAAAGAAATGTAAGAAGGTGATACAGGAGGCCCAGACGGACTATAAGGAACACATGGCCAGCTGCATTAAGGGGAATAATAAAATTTTCTTCAAATATGTTAGAAGCAGGAAACCCGCCAGAGAAGTGGTTGGCCCTCTGGATGGTAAGGGAGGGAAAGGGGAAATAAAAGGAGACTTAGAGATGGCAGAAAAATTAAATGAGTTCTTTGCATCTGTCTTCACGGCAGAAGACCTCGGGCAGATATCGCTGCCTGAACGGCCCCTCCTAACCAAGGAGTTAAGTCAGATAGAGGTTAAAAGAGAAGATGTTTCAGACCTCATTGAGAAATTAAAGATCAATAAGTCACCGGCCCCTGATGGCATCCACCCTAGAGTTATTAAGGAATTGAAGAATGAAGTTGCTGATCTCTTGACTAAAATATGCAACTTGTCCCTCAAAACAGCCACATTGCCAGAAGATTGGAGGATAGCAAATGTCATGCCGATCTTTAAAAAGGGAAAGAGGGGGGACCCAGGAAACTATAGGCCGGTCAGCCTAACATCTATACTGGGTAAGATGGTGGAATACCTCATCAAAGATAGAATCTCAAAACACATAGATGAACAGGCCTTGCTGAGGGAGAATCAGCATGTCTTCTGTAAGGGTAAGTCTTGCTTCACAAACCTTTTAGAATTCTTTGAAAAGGTCAACAGGCATGTGGATGCGGGACAACCCATGGACATTATATATCTGGACTTTCAGAAGGCGTTTGACACGGTCCCTCACCAAAGGCTGCTGAAAAAACTCCACAATCAGGGAATTAGAGGGCAGGTCCTCTCCTGGATTGAGACCTGGTTGAAGACCTTGAAACAGAGAGTGGGTGTCAATGGGCAATTTTCACAATGGAGAGAAATGAAAAGCGGTGTGCCCCAAGGATCTGTCCTGGGACCGGTGCTCTTCAACCTCTTCATAAATGACCTGGAGACAGGGTTCAGCGGTGTGGTGGCTAAGTTTGCAGACGACACCAAACTTTTCGGAGTGGTGAAGACCAGAAGTGATTGTGAGGAGCTCCAGAAGGATCTCTCCAAACTGGCAGAATGGGCAGCAATATGGCAGATGCATTTCAATGTAAGTAAGTGTAAAGTCATGCACATTGGGGCAAAAAATCAAAACTTCACATATAGGCTAATGGGTTCTGAACTGTCTGTGACAGATCAGGAGAGAGATCTTGGGGTGGTGGTGGACAAGTCAATGAAAGTGTCGACCCAATGTGCGGCAGCAGTAAATTCTATGCTTGGGATCATTAGAAAACGTATTGAAAACAAAACACCTAATATTATAATGCCGTTGTACAAATCTATGGTAAGGCTACACCTGGAGTATTGTGTCCAGTTCTGGTCGTCGCATCTGAAAAAGGATATAGTGGAAATGGAAAAGGTGCAAAAGAGGGCAACTAAGATGATTGCTGGGCTGGGGCATCTTACTTATGAGGAAAGGCTATGGCGTTTGGGCCTCTTCAGCCTAGAAAAGAGACACCTGAGGGGGGACATTATTGAGACATACATGGGAAGGCTAGAGAGATGCTCTTTATACTCTCACATAACACCAGAACCAGGGGACATCCTCTAAAATTGAGTGTTGGGAGAGTTAGAACAGACAAAAAAAAATTTCTTTACACAGGGTGTGGTTGGTCTGTGGAACTCCTTGCCACAGGATGTGGTGACAGCATCTGGCCTGGACGCCTTTAAAAAGGGATTGGACAAGTTTCTGGAGGAAAAATCCATTACGGAGTACAAGCCATGATGTGTATGTGCCACCTCCTGATTTTAGAAATGGGCTATGTCAGGATGCAGGTCTCTTGTTATCTGGTGTGCTCCCTGGGGCATTTGGTGGGGCCGCTGTGAGATACAGGAAGCTGGACTAGATGGGCCTATGGCCTGATCCAGTGGGGCTGTTCTTATGTTTTTAAAATCCAGAGTAAATCTCCCCTGCCAATACAATGTGCTGCATCCTGTGCTGGGGGCAGTAACAGGAACCTTGGAAAAACATTTGTTCCCATGCCCAGGGGTAAGCCTCTATTTGCCCAATGGGATCACCTTAGATCTGCATCAGCTACATTGCTGGCACAGGTCCAAGGCGAGTAAGGGAAAGGAGGGAAAACCAGTGGATGTTTTTCCCCTACTTGAAATAGTAACCAGGTGATCAAAGATTGGACTCAAATTCATGGTGGGGCAAAGTACTAAAGCACTCCATCCCACTTAGACTGCATTTCTTTTCTGAACCTTATTAGAGCAAGAGCTCAGAGCTCTCCTAGGCTTGACTGCCTTGCTTTGTCGACTGCCACTTGGAAGGCTGAAGAGGACATTCAGGGCCCAATCCTGAACTCCATTAGCATTGTTGCTGATCTCCAGCCCTGGAATTGGGCGTCAACAAAAGTGCTGCAAGGCACCAGAGAGGAGGGGCTGTTGGCACTGAGACTCAGTGCTACATGGAGGGCCAGACAGTACCCTTGAAGTACCTGCTAGCGAGTACTTTTCGGGCAGTGAGAGGTGGGGAGTGGATAGAATGTAAGTAAGTGGATACACTTAATTACATTGCCCCAGTTTCTCGGGGCAGTGTGAAATTGGCGGAGCCATGCAAAATAGCTGGCACAGACTTGAGAAGCCCCATTGCAAGACTTGGGACTTTCCCCGAGGAGAACTCCAGCAACTTCAGCAGAACCACCAGGGATAGGACTGGGCTGCCCAGCAGACGATCAGACAGTACAAATCACCTAACTTTTATCTACTTCATAACATTGACAACTCCATGAAAAACAAATACAATTGCCAGCACGAGCAAAGCTCAGACAAGCACAGCTAAGATTCAGGGGTGCTCACAAGCTGCAAGTCTCTCACAAGCTGCAGTGATGTGAAATCGTACTGAGGGAAGCTACTGCCCTGCAGTTATTCTGAATGGGATTTTCATTTCCATGAACATAGATTATATGCTCATCTGTCCCAATAAGAGAATCACAGGAGGAGAAAGGGAACCAGCAGTGGTTCACAAGACTGCAATCCTTTTTTGCATGACGAAACTTCTCTCAGTCACTCCCCTTCACATCCTCCCATTCGGACAAAACTGAAACCACAACACGGGGGGGGGGGAGAGAGAGAGAGAGAGAGAGAGAGAGGCTGCAGGCAGAAGAGGAGTGACTCTTGCAGCTGCTCTTCCCCTCACTGGGAAATAATAGCAGATCAAACATAATGGTACACTCAAACAATCATACAAAACACAGGCATTTCATTATAAAATACCTGTCTTTCCAGGACTGTGCACTCCATAAGGAATTCTGTTTACTTGTAGATAATAGCCATCAGCTGTCATGATTTCATACCGTTCACTAGGGTATCCCCAATAGTCAATAATTTCACTCTGCAAGGGAAAATAAAGATGTTAACCCTGAAAGTGGCGGGTCTGTGGCAGACCTGCCATTCACTTAATGGGGCTAATGCCCTGGGCATTGGGCATTGGGTCTCCCACAACTTTAGGACCACGCGGAAGCCTCTCTGAGACTCCCGAGGGGGTCAGAAACTGTGATTCTGGTTTGCTGGAAGCACAGTTTAAAGCATTGGGGAAACTTCAGGAAGCTTCCCCAACACATTCTGGTGCAAGAGCAGACTTGCGCCTGGGGGCAGTGGCATCCCGCATTGGGGCGCCGTTGTGGACCTTTGTCCCAGGGTGCAGTGTTGCTACTGCCTGAAAGCAGGGATGAGAAAACCCAGTGTGGCTTGACTCAAGTCGAATTGCCGAGTCACCACCCCCCATGATTTGTCTTGGAAAAGACTCATAACAGGGGCACTTTCTGAGTCTCTGAGTCACCTTTTAGTGACCCTAAACAAGCACCCCCAGACACAGGCAGACTTGAGTCAGCACACATGGGAATGGGTGCCGCGTCAGGGGGGCCCTGACTCAAGTCTTTTTCGGAGTCTTCCACGTGTGCGACTCACAAGTCACAGAGTAACCCAAAATCACGCATTTTCACGACTGGAGTCCAAGTCACCTGACTCGAGTTCCCAATACTGCCTGAAAGTATCCATGAGTACTGCTAAGTAACTTGACTAGACCAAAGTTCTCATAAAGAAAGAAGTGACAGGAAATAATAACCTGTTATCTATCAACTGTCTAGCATTAACACCTTCTTCCTGTTAAGCTGTCGCTAGTAATTGAATGGGGCATCAATGCTCAATAAAAATAGGATTCTAAAATTTGGAGGCATAGTTAACATTACTAATGTGTCTTACAGTCCAGTCCTATCAGGGCCTAACACTCTTGATCAGTGGTTTTCAAACTGGGGGGTTATGACCCACCAGCCAGGGAAGCATTTATCCCTGCTCCTTTAAGCGGCATGGAGGGGGGGGAAGGCAGCAACATGATCTCCAGGATTGCACTGTTGCCAGGGACAGGAGAGTTTTATTTTTTTTAAGTTGGCTCCAGCCAATTGTGGAATCTTGGTAGGTCCAGGTAGTCTGGGGAGCCCCCTGCAGGGCTCCCCAAGCCTCTGTAATTGTGGAAAAACAACAACAAAAAACTGGCACTTCCAGTTTTTGTTGCAAAACCTGAAGTGTCCTTTTTTTTTGTTTTTTTCACAGTTGAGGCTTGGGGAGCCCTGTAGAGGCCCACTATAAATTTGCAGCCACCAGACTACCTTCACTTGTTGAACTCCCATTACCATTTGATTGCTGAGAATGACCATTGCCCTGCTGAGTGATTCTGGTCTTGTCCAGGCCACCATAAGCAACTGAAAGAATAATGGTCCACAGTAGTATAAGGAATACTGGTCCATAATAGTGTAAGGAATACTGCCTAGTTCATCAGTATGGTGAACCGCTGCACAAGAATGGATGGTCACGAGAAACAAAATGTGTGTGGCCCATACAGCTGAGCCCTGTCTATGGTTCTACGCATGAATTCAAGCTCTGTGAGTTCGCCGGATCCTAGAAATGTGGAAGGAAGACTTGAGTCAAGCACTTCCTGAAGGACTTGCCACTTTGGGATAACCTGAGCACGGATGAAGATCCTCCTGCGAAGCATCCGTAAAACTGGTTCCAATGAATATTGTGAGATTCCACTGTGATAGCACAACTTACTATTTCAAAATGCATCTGAAGAAGTAACTTACAATATTCATAAATCCTTGAGGATTCAGGTGTCTTTTTCTTATCAACTCTTCTGTATTTGCAGACTGTTGGATCAAGCATGCTACCACCATAAACAGCCACATTGTAAACCTGTAAAAGATCATGTCAGTAATTTCAAAAGGATGTAGTGCAGCGGTGTCAAACCTGTTTCATACAGAGGGCTGAAGTCAGCATCCATGGTGTCTGCTGAGGGCCAGAAGTGACAGCATTAAGCAGATGATGGCCAGAAATAAGCACTTTGCTGTCATGTAGAAACTCATTAGGTGCAAATGACAAAAGAGGAAAAGTGCATATCTGGATCATCTTTTCAAGATATGAGAGAGCTCAATTATCATGCTGGGAGAGCCCAATTATGAAAGGAGCCTGATAAACTGCTTCTGGGGGCTGCATCCAGCTCACGAAACTTATGTTTGACACCCCTGATATAGTGTCTAGCCTATGAAAATATCTGTTTTGAGAATTAGACATAAGAAAAACCCTGTGGAATCAGGTCAAAGGCCCATCTAGTCCAGCTTCCTGTATCTCACAGTGACCCACCAGATGCCTCAGGACATCTGACAACAAGAGACCTGCATCCTGGTGCCTTCCCTTGCATGTGGCATTCTGAGGTACCCTACTTCTAAAATCAGGAGGTTGCACATACCCAACATGGCTTGTAACCTATGATGAACTTTTCCTCCAGAAATTTGTCCAGTCCTGTTTTAAAGGAATCTAGGCCAGATGCCATCACCACATCCTGTGGCAAGAAGTTCCACGGATTAATTGCCGACTTCTAAAAAGTTTGCTCCTATTCTGAAAGTCCCAAGTACTTTTTATGCCACCTCAGTTCCCTATTGATCTTAAAGTCCCGGATGCCAAGCACTGGTAGCCAAGAACCATTTACACTCAATGTCTCCACTCTTCTGTCCCTGTTGCTCTGATGTTTGTAAATCTCAGTGTCTTCCTTGTAAATTAGATCCTGTAAAGCTCCCTGTGTCCTGTAAAGGACACAATTTGATCTTGCACTGGAACAGGAAAGCCAGGAGGGTTGCTCTGTACCCAGCACAAGATAGGGCTCCACAGTGGCTCAGCTGAAAGTAAGGGGAACCCCTTACCCCCAGGCAAGCCACTGCAGCCCCTACGGGTCTCCTCGGACCTGCGCCACCTTCTGAGGTGGCACAAATCTGAGGAGAGGGAGCGGCTTGGAGTCACTCCATGCTGCTCAGGAATGGGGTTTGGGATCCAGCATAACAGCCGGATCCCAGCCCTGCCTTCCGTTCCCCGCTTGCCCATCCGCTGCCCACTGCCCGCCCTCCCCCGGCCCCAGAAAGCCTCCCTCTCACCTCCTCCCCACCCACCCCAGAGCCTTGCATCGGCTGAGCTAGGCTGACGCAAGGCTTGCCCCATAAGCCACCAGGGAGGCTAGATGCAGCTTCCTTGTGTCAGGGCACCTCTGTGCACTGGCACGGCTTGCTCTAGAGGAGGTGCAAATGTGCTTTACGGCACCCTAACTCTTAGGCTGGCGCAAGGGACTTGCACCAGTCTGAGTCCTAGTTAGGATTGCGCTACACATAAGATTTTATTCAAAGTTGAGAGAATTATGGTCTTTGTCCTCTCTTGAGGGGAGGGTTGGGATCCAGGCAATGGGCACTTTCCACAAGGTCTGCTGCCAACCCCTCAGGCGACCACTCACCCTTCCTACCCACTTCCTTGGTGGTCTGCTTACCTGCCTGCACTTACAAAACAGCTTCTGTGCATTATCCCTTCTTCCACCAGGCAGTACATCTACCAGCAAGTGTGGCCAGGAGCAGCAAAGATAATAATAATAATAATAATAATAATAATAATAATAATAATAATAATAATAATAATACAGGTATTTCTCCTCGGACTTTATTCAAGGCGGTTTACATAGGCAGGCTAATTAAATCCCCATAGGGATTTTTACAATTTGAAAGAAGGTTTCTATCTTTCAAGAAACCACAACATTCAGATGTTTCTTTCTGATCTGGTCGCAACATTCTGGCCTCCATCCTCCCACGCTCAGAGCAGATGGAATAACTCGGCTCAGCTTATCAGCTGCTTCAAGTTCGCACGGTGCCGGTGGCCTTGAACTGGCGACCTGCGAATGTTATCTTCAGGCAAAATGGAGGCTCCACTCTAGACCAGACCTCCTGCCCTAGAAAGATGGACTCTCTCTAACCAATCAAATTTGATCCTAATACTTGCTGATTCATGACCTGCCCTTTGTCTCCATGGCATGTAGGTATCTCGTGCGTGTCCTAGAATTCTTCCAGGCATCTCCTCAGGATTGATGCCCTTCATGCCTTGCTGCTCCCATCTGATAACAGCCCTCTGCATTAGCTAACTTTCTGTTCACAAGGCAGTAGCTGCCAGATACTGCTGCTGGGCTACTTATTTCACTGGGAGGGTGTTAACCACAGCCATTCCAAACCTACTTCAAAAGGGAAGAAGATCTCATCCTCTCCCCATTACCCAACCTTCCATCTTTCCCAACCTATACCAAGAAGAAGGAATCACCACCTCAAAAGCCTCTGGGGGACACAGTCCCCTTTCCCCTACCCAACTCTCATCTATATATAACCAAAGGGGAAAGATTTTGCTCTGCAACAGCCTTTAACAGCTCAAGGTGCTGTTTGGATTCTGTTTTTTGCAGTTAGATCCAGAGATGCTCAAGTGACCTCAGAAGTCTAGGACCAAGATCCAGCTGCTTCCTAAGAGGGACCTTCACCCTGAATTGTCATTTGGAAATACTGGTTCCATACATGACCTCACTACAAAGCTAGAGGTTGTTGAGCACAGCCAGATGGCTAATAAAACTGATGCTGATATCATGGATGAAGATTCTGGCACTGCCGGGCAGAGCAGCTGTGTTTTGTGTAAGCCTACAGAATCTAAACTTCTCCCAACTTTCATTCCCAGGTTGGCCACCACTGAAAAGACATTTGTGCCAGTGCAGGATCTCACCCAGGATGTACAGATATCTGTCAGGAAGCCTGTGGTTCAACAAACTAATATTTTTGAGTCTTGAGTCATCACCTTGTGATGTCCAGAGGTGAGCTTGAATGTGAGCCTTTCCCCTCCGAGGGTGTATTGGGGAACACACGAGAGCTGAGTGCTGCCACTGGCTGTTTTGAATACTGATCAGGACACCTCTCAGCCTCCTTGGGTGTGGGCCCCCCTACCTGGTGTCCTGACCTGTAGTCAGGTTACTTAGCCTGTGGTCAGGTGTGGCAGGGTGTCCTATCTGTGAGTCCTTTTGCCTGGCAGGCGATGGCTTCCTTTACCTGCAGTCTCTCTTATGGCAGTGTGTTCCTCCCATTGGGTGGTCACATGGCCTGTTCAGTGAAGGAGACGATCTGAAATGGCATGTTGACATTTTTAACCTCTTACATCGAGGGCCTGAGCCTACTCCTATGGTGGGGGATCCTGTCAAAGACTAGGAAACAGTCAGGAGGTGCAGGATTGATCAGAATTGGCCAAATTGATTAATGGGTTTCACTGTTAGTGCAGGAGACCTCATTCACAGTCAGCCTCATAGGGCTCCTGCATTAATCAAAGATCTTGACTCCATCCAGTGGGCCTTCAGAGAGTACATGGGTGTGCCCTGGGTCAGCATTTGATGACCAGCATTTGAGAGAGCACATGGCTTAGGACCTCACCCTCAACTGGCAGCAGCCACAGCGAGAGCTGTGGATGAAGATCTTGCTACCTACTCAACCCTACCTGGAGATTGATCTGATATTGGCCATTTGATTGCACAATCCCTTGGCTCATCTGACCAATGGGGCGGCTGCATCCAGCCAGAGGGTTCAACCCCCTTGAGTCTGTTGAGACTTTAATGAAGCGTAATTTTCCTGGCAGCCATGCCAGTAAATCCACACCTCCAGCAGGGTGTATGGCCAGTGGCACCCAAGTATATCTTGCTTCGAAGTCAGAGACCAGCACCAAGTGGCCAGAGGGGAGTTCCACTGAGATAGCTGTTGGAAAAGTGGCCCAGCCCAATTATACTCAGTGTATTGTGTAGAATTCTGACTCTGTATCCCTATAAAGAGACTGCCAAGTATTTGTCTTAGAGAATTGCACTATGGCACCTAGAGCCCTGGTGCTGTTTTCCCAGCCTCCCTGGATGTGTTCGGGAGAGAGGCAGTAAAATCGAGGTAACCCATTGGCTGCCAGATCAATTGGGGGCATGGCATGGCTGGTACTGGGGACAGCAAGGTCTCCCCGACTTCAGTTCATCTTTTCATCAAGCCCTGCCTACTCACCCTATGTCCAGTCTGACTGTAGCTGGTCACTCCATGTGGGGACTGGGTAGGAATTTTTGGCTGGTAACCTGATTGGCCTTGGTTATTGGTTTTTCCCCTACCCTAGACTAGCATTTGGGCATGATGTTGTAGTTATTTAAAGATTTCCCTGAGTGGGGCAGGTGGCATGCTGCCTGGGTAGCCAGGAATGGGGGTGGCATGCATGCTGAGATAAGCAAGGTCAGGGGATGAGCCAGGACCACTCTGACAACACTTGTTCAGGTTGGTGAGGCTGGCTGACGAGCCCCCTGGCTGGTTAAGCAAGGGCCAGCTCATGGCTTAGCCTGTGTGGGTCAGTGCTGGCCAGCTGCCTTGAGCCCTTGGGGTTGGCTAAGATAGGTTCACCCTGTCTCTGATAGGGTGATGTCTGGAGTCAGCATGTCAAGTCCGTGTGGTCTGGGGCGAGGTAAACAGCCAGTGCCATTTCCCCCCAAGCTCCTAGTGGCCAGCATGCTTTGGGGTTGTCACTAGCTTAATCTTTCCCTGCTGCAGGTTATTTTTACTAGTTCAATAAATTGCAGTCATCCCAAGCCTCTGTCTCGCATCCATCCCTGTGTAGGTGTACTGAGGATGCCTACCACCCCAGATAGGATTGTGCAGGAAATGGGAGATGGGAAGTGGGTGGAATGGGGTAGAGGTGGGAGGAACAGGGTGAGAAGGAGGGGGAATTTAAGGTTTGGTGGCAGCAGCATCCGTCAAATTCAAATTCCCTTTCTGGGCTTGAACTACCTTCACGGGTTCATGCATACTTGAGCTAGTAATATAGCTGGTGCAGGTTTGAATAGACCCATCAGCCTGGCAGGTATTTAGTGAGAGGAAAAGGCAGCAAAAGTTTCCTTGGCCCCAAAAAGGCCTCCAGATGGTGAAACTCCCCTGCAGTGTTGGCGGCTCTGCCTTATCACCCTAATACGTGATGGCACATGTTCAAGACTGCCTGTCAGCACACAAGATTAGTCTTTTGAAACTACAGGAGTTGGCAGGGCACGTAAGTTTGGCCTGCAGGTTACTTGTGCCTGGGCATGCTTTCCTTTGCCACTTATGTGGCAACCTCAGGCATGCAGCTCCTCAGCTGCCTGGGTGGGAAGTCTCGGGGCTGGAGGACGTCATCCTGGAGAGGAGGGAAATAATCCCCTAGGGGGGACCCCTTCTTCAGGGGACGAGCCCGTATATGAACACACTCAGGATACTCCTCGGCAGGTGGGGGGTCGGGGGCTTCTTGTAGTGGGGGATATGATTATTAGAAACATAGAGGGTGGGTTGCGACGGATGTGAGGACCGTATGGCGACTTGCCTGCCTGGTGCGAAGGTTGCGGACATCACTTCTCATCTAGACAGGCTGGTAGACAGTGCTGGGGAGGAGGTAGCAGTTGTGGTGCATGTCGGCACCAACAACATGGGCAAGTGTGGCCAGGAGGTCCTGGAGGCAAAATTTAGGCTATTAGGTAGGAAGCTGAAAGCCAGGACCTCAAAGGTAGCATTCTCGGAAGTGCTACCTGTTCCACGTGCAGGGCCAGCTAGGCAGGTGGAGATCAGGGGTCTCAATGCGTGAATGAGACAGCGGTGTAGGGAGAAGGGGTTTAGATTTGTTAGGCACTGGGGAACATTTTGGGACAAGCGGGGCCTGTACAAGAGGGACAGGCTTCACTTGAACCAGAATGGAACCAGACTGCTGGCGCATAACATTAAAAAGGTGGCAGAGCAGCTTTTAAACTGATCCCTGGGGGAAGGCCAACAGGAGCCAAGGGCATCCGGTTTGGGACTCCTCATCCCTATGAGATGAGGATGGGGAGATTAGAGAATAAGACAAAGGCAGAGTAGGAGAGGAAATTGGGAATGGTAGCATGATGGGATGTGATAGACGGTTTGGCACAATGAGAGGATGTGGAGACAAAGGAGCGAATAAGCAGCCCATCCTGCGGTATTCCATGTACAAATGCTTTTATGCAAATTCCCGAAGTCTCCAAGCAAAGATGGGAGAACTGAAATGTCTGGTGACAAGGGAAAACATCGACATAGTGAGCATAACGGAAACCTGGTGGAATGCGGAGAATCAGTGGAAAACCGCAATCCCAGGCTATAAACTCTACAGGAGGGACAGGGAGGGGTGTGTTGGAGGTGGGGTGGCCATTTATGTTAAGGAAGGGATAGAATCCAGCAAAGTAGAGATTGAAGGTGGGTTCGACTCCACTGTAGAATCTCTGTGGGTTAAATTACCAGACCTGAGGAGCGATGTAATACTGGAGGTGTACTATCATCCTCCAGACCAAAAATCGGAAGGGGATCTTGAAATGAAGAAACAGATCAGGGAGGTGACAAGGAGGGACAGGGTTGTAATCATGGGAGACTTCAATTATCCTCATAAAGACTGGGTCAATTTGTGTTCTGGTCACAAAAAGACCGAATTCCTTAACATGCTAAATGACTGTGCCTTAGAGCAGCTAGTCATGAAGCCTACCAGAGGACAGGTGACTCTGGATTTAATATTGTGCGGTACACAGGACCTAGTTAGAGATGTCAATGTTATGGAGCTATTGGGGAACAGTGATCATGCTGCAATCTGTTTCAACATGCACATCGGGGGAAGAATACCGGCCAAATCTCTCACAAAAACCCCGACTGCCGACATGCAGACTTCCCTCAAATGAGGAGGCTGGTTAGAAGGAGGTTGAAAGGGAAGATAAAATGAATCCAATCTCTTCAGAGTGCATGGAGGCTGCTTAAAACAACAGTAATAGAGGCCCAGCAGAGGTGTATACCACAAAGAAAGAAGTGTTCCCCTAAATCCAGGAGGGTGCCCGCATGGCTAATGAGCCAAGTTAGAGAGGCTGTAAAGGGCAAGGAAACTTCCTTCCATAAATAGAAGTCTAGCCCTAATGAGGAGAATAAAAAGGAACATAAACTGTGGCAAAAGAAATGTAAGAAGGTAATACGGGAGGCCAAGAGAGACTATGAGGAACACATGGCCAGCAACTTTAAGAGGAATAATAAAAGCTTCTTCAAATACGTTAGAAGCAGGAAACCCACCAGAGAAGCGGTTGGCCCTCTGGATGGTGAGGGAGGGAAAGGGGAGATAAAAGGAGACTTAGAGATGGCAGAGAAATTAAATGAGTTCTTTGCATCTGTCTTCACGGCAGAAGACCTCGGGCAGATACCGCTGCCCGAACGGCCCCTCCTGACCAAGGAGTTAAGTCAGATAGAGATTAAAAGAGAAAATGCTTCAGACCTCATTGAGAAATTAAAGATCAATAAGTCACCGGGCCCTGATGGCATCCACCCACGAGTTATTAAGGAATTGAAGAATGAAGTTGCTGATCTCTTGACTAAGATATGCAACTTGTCCCTCAAAACGGCCATGGTGCCAGAAGATTGGAGAATAGCAAATGTCATGCCGATCTTTAAAAAGGGAAAGAGGGGGGACCCGGGAAACTATAGGCCGGTCAGCCTAACATCTATACCGGGTAAGATGGTGGAATGCCTCATCAAAGATAGAATCTCAAAACACATAGACGAACAGGCCTTGCTCAGGGAGAATCAGCATGGCTTCTGTAAGGGTAAGTCTTGCCTCATGAACCCTATAGAATTCTTTGAAAAGGTCAACAGGCATGTGGATGCGGGAGAACCCGTGGACATTATATATCTGGACTTTCAGAAGGCGTTCGACATGGTCCCTCACCAAAGGCTACTAAAAAACTCCACAGTCAGGGAATTAGAGGACAGGTCCTCTCCTGGACTGAGAACCGATTGAAGACCAGGAAACAGACAGTGGGTGTCAATGGGCAATTTTCACAATGGAGAGAAGTGAAAAGCTGTGTGCCCCAAGGATCTGTCCTGGGACCAGTGCTTTTCAACCTCTTCATAAATGACCTGGAAACAGGGTTGAGCAGTGAGGTGGCTAAGTTTGCAGACAACACCAAACTTTTCCAAGTGGTGAAGACCAGAAGTGATTGTGAGGAGCTCCAGAAGGATCTCTCCAGACTGGCAGAATGGGCAGCAAAATGGCAGGTGGGCTTCAATGTCAGTAATTGTAAAGTCATGCACATTGGGGCAAAAAATCAAAACTTCACATATAGGCTGATGGGTTCTGAGCTGTCTGTGACAGATCAGGAGAGAGATCTTGGGGTGGTGGTGGACAGGTCGATGAAAGTATCGACCCAATGTGCAGTGGCAGTGAAGAAGGACAATTCTATATTTGGGATCATTAGAAAAGGTATTGAGAACAAAATGGCTAATATTATAATGCTGTTGTACAGATCGATGGTAAGGCCACACCTGGAGTATTGTGTCCAGTTCTGGTCGCCGCATCTCAAAAAAGACATAGTGGAAATGGAAATGTGCAAAACAGAGTGACTAAGATGATTACTGGGCTGGGGCACCTTCCTTATGAGGAAAGGCTATGGTGCTTGGGCCTCTTCAGCCTAGAAAAGAGACACCTGAGGGGGGACATGATTGAAACATAGAAAATTATGCATGGGAAGGATAAAGTGGATAGAGAGATGCTATTTACACTCTCACATAACACCAGAACCAGGGGACATCCACTAAAATTGAGTGTTGGGAGAGTTAGGACAGACAAAAGAAAATATTTCTTTACTTAGTGTATGGTTGGTCTGTGGAACTCCTTGCCACAGGAGGTGGTGATGGTATCTGGCCTGGATGCTTTTAAAAGGGGATTGGACAAGTTTCTGGAGGAAAAATCCATTACAGGTTACAAGCCAAGATGTGTATGCGCAACCTCCTGATTTTAGAAATGGGTTATGTCAGAATGCCAGATGCAAGGGAGGGCACCAGGATGAGGTCTCTTGTTATCTGGTGTGCTCCCTGGGGCATTTGGTGGTCCGCTGTGAGATACAGAAAGCTGGACTAGATGGGCCTATGGCCTGATCCAGTGGGGCTGTTCTTATGTTCTTACGTGATGCTATGGCTGGTGTTTCAAAGCCCTACCATCACATTTGGGTTTTCCAAAGTAGGAAGGAGGACTTGGCTGTCCTTTTTACAAAATTTTAATGGGCTGTGTTTTGGAGAACAAAATGTCTCCTTGAAGCCTGTCCACTCTGAGGCAGCTGGGGGCATTGGTTGTGGAATCTACTTTAGATGGCACTGGTGTTCAGCATGCTGGCCTATGCATTGTTTGTGTCAGAGTCTGATGACTGACCTCACCTTTTTGGAGTTTTTCCTGTTGTGGCTGTGCACATGTGGGAGCATGATTTCAGCAACGCTTCAACCTGCTTCTGGTTTGATCAACAAGCTGTGGTCAACCAGGAAACACATCACATGACCTGGTGTCTTGTTAGGGTTTTTGCGCCACTGTGTTTGCGTAATCACAGTTTGTTGTTTGGTACATTCCTAGCATAGCAAATGCAATGCCAATGGTCCTTCTCATTTTCAGGAAGAGCATTTCTGGGAGTTGGTGCCTGCAGCACATGGGATCCTGATCCCAAGATGCCCTAGTTATGACTTGCCAAGGTGCATGAGATCATGTGGGCAGCCCAAGCCTTCTTTACAATGGGCCAAACAGGTATGCTAGCAAAGTTGGGGAGTTTTCAGCCTTCAGGTTCTGTTTTGATATGGGCCACAACTGAAGATGTGGTGGGGTTTCTTGTCCAACTTAACCCATTTCACATTTGAGCTCTGTTGCATATATACAACATTGGGCAGAAATGTTTGTGGCAGTCAGCACACTGTTGGGCTCTCCTGTTTCTAGGTCAGGGACTTGAGTATGCACAGAATTCCTCATCCATGGGGGTTCTGAAACCACCTCCCCATGGATAATGAGGGCCCATTGTACACATGTATTTAGATTATCTTACAGAGTGAGAAGTTGGGGGCTATATGGTCCTTTTAAATGTGAATTCCACAGCCAATGTTTCCCCACTCCTGTTTAAATGTACCTGAAGGTCATGACATATTTTATAAACAATTCCAAACATGGATATATTTTTTAAAAAATGATACAGAAGTATTTTGTTCACTTAATTGTACCATTCCTAAGAACATCTCTATGATGATCTAAGACAGGGGTCTCCAAACTTTTTGGCAGAAGGGCCACATCACCTCTCTGACACTGTTTTGGGGGCTGGGGAAAAAAAGAATTAATTTACATTCAAAATTTGAATAAATTTACATAAATATATTAGAAATGGAACTTGAATGAATGAATTTTACTAAGCTTATGATACACTAGAGAGGACACAAGAACTTAAAGACTTTCACACAAAATGCATGAGAACTTTAATACTAATATTCTTCTTTGATAAAAACTCATGGAATTTCATTTCATCAAACCGGGAGACAAATCCAGAAGGGGGGGAAGGGGAGTGAAAGAAGCTGGAAAGCACACCTCCTGCCCAGGGAGAAAGGCTGCACACGTGGGGAGATACATGGAGGTGCTGCGTTGGAGGGCTCCCTTGTGCTGCTCTCCGGCTCCTGCTTGGTCGATGGGCTCACTGGCTGCAGCCCTGCAAGTGAGCACGTGGGCAGCAATGGCGGAGGGTGTGAAGCAGCAACCTTGTTAGAGCTCCCCCATGCTGCTCTCCCGCCCACTTGCAGCTCTGCAGGTCTCACAAGAGGTTGGACTTTCAGCCTGTGGCTTGCACAAAGGTTAAAGCACTCAGCCCTTGCGCAGATAGTAGTTGCATCAGGCCAGCGAGTGCAGGTGGAGGTCTCTACCAGGCCAGAGGCTTCTCAGAGACCAAGGGGTCCATGCGGGCCAGATTGGGGGTCCCCTGGGGCTACAAGCGGCCCACAGGCCACAGTTTGGAGACCCCCTCACCTAAGACCTACTAATGTCTGAATTGCTTTATGTTGGTTAATGAGGTTAAAAGATAGATTCTGGAAGCTGAAGCAGGTCCAGGCTTTCCTCACACAACCTTGTTACTTTGAATAGTGTCTCCATTCACCTTCTTTTGGCATCCAAGACCATACAAGCACAAAAGGCACAGGTGACCTCTTGCACAGGTGACCCTAAATATTGCTGTACTGGTGGAACAGGCCACCAAATGAAAACCAATAAACACGCTGTCTGGCAAATTGTTCTCGTAAGTGCAGCCTAACCTTAAACAAGCTTTTCTTCTCACTTTGCTAAATACTGACTAAATCCTACCAATTTCAGAAGAAAGTGAGCATTTAATTGTGATCTCAAACCTTGTTTAATCCGTGAAAGTAACCCTGTCTTAGACTACAGTCTTATGTGTTTCCCTGGGAGTAGGTCCCATTGAGGGACTTGAATAGGATTGTGCTGTCACTCTTAGTAAAATATACTTTATTAAATACTAATAAGCTCCTTGTCAATGGGACCACCTAAAAATAAAAGCTGTTAAGAAAATATTCCAAAACAAAGCTTAACACTACCTAATTAAATTAAGAGATGAATCGCAGAAAAGTCTTCTTTCTTACCTTGCCCTTCTTCTCTAGTAGCATTTGGATCTCTGATGTTGCAGAATTGTGTAGAGCAGGCAATTTCAGTAGGTGCAGCTTCTCATCTGTGAGATATGTGAAATAACAAGTTGCACCTGCTGAAATTCCCCCCTCTACACAATTGTTAAAGGTCCAGGAGCCCTAAAGCTGAAAGGTTGGCCACCCCAGCATAGTTGAAACTTTTTCAGTGCTGTTTTTATCATTTCATTTCATATGCTCAGATTTAGACCTTCTTTCTTCTGATTAAGGGATATATGGTGACCCAGCGCAATCTCAGGACTGTGCTCTAAAAAGGATAAGCCTGCTCCTCCTTCTACTGTTGTTAAATTCTCCCACTGGAGATCTGGATAAACTCCTTGCTTTGTTAATAGCTTTCAGATCACAATCTCTACAATTTTGGCAGCAGTCTGACAAAATGTTGCAACTTGTTGCAGATGGGCAGCCTTTGAAGGATTGATTCAACATTCAATAACAAAAACATTCTGACATCTAATGTTTCAGAGCTGGATGATACGATAGCAGGTTTACAGGACTGAGAGCCCAATCCTGAGCCCTCGGGGCGTACAGTTGCGGCGGCACCGAAAACAACTGCCACCACATCCTGCTCACTTATGGCAGCCACAGGTGGCACCTCAGGAGACTTTTGTCCCCTTCCCCAGGGTAAAGGGAGTAGCCCCACAATGGGGCTACTCAATTCACTGCCAACCTTTTGGTTGGCAGTGAGGTAAGAGCCTTCGTTTTGGGTGCTGAGCCTGACACGAAGGCTCAGGATCCAGAGGAGCGTGGCTCTAATAATAATAATAATAATAATAATAATAATAATAATACAGACATTTATATACCGCCCTTCTTGGTCATCAGTTTTCTCCTCAGACTTTAATTCAAGGCGGTTTACATGGACAGGCTGTTCTAAATCCCCGTAGGGATTTTTACAATTGAAGAAAGGTTCTATCTTTCAAGAACCACAACATTTCAGATGGATCTTTTATGGTCTGTTATCACTTTCTGGCCTCCAGATTCCTCCCACGCAGGCTGACAAGCAGCTCCTTCATCTCTTCAAGAGCAGGTGGAATAACTCAGCTGGGCTTGGCAGCTGCTTCAATGTCTTGCCATTCATGGTGCTGGTGGCCTCGAACTGGCAACCTTCGGATGTTCTCTTCAGGCAAACGGAGGCTCAGCCCTCTAGACCAGACCTCCTCCCCTGACCTCTACCGATTCCGCCTCCCTCCCTCCCTCCCTCCCTCCCTCTCCACTCCCTCCCCTGGCACACCTCCCCCACCCTCTCCCTGCCTCCCCTCACCCTGACATGCCTCCTCCCCGCCCTCTGCGCACCCTCTGATTGCCTTGCCCCTCCCCGGAATGCATCCTCCCCGCTTCGCCCCGCTCCCCACTTTCCTCTCTGCTGCTCGCTCGGCGTTAGAGCCTGACATTAGGTGGTAAGCCAGTGCGTCAAATTCAGGATTGGGCTCTGAGTAAACAATAAGGAGGATACCGTGATGGTCTCTCAAAATGTTTTATCCCAAAGAATTTCTTATCTGGAATATGCAGCTCATTCTGGTGACCCATGAATTCCTAATATACCAGAGGCTGAGGTTAAGGTCACAACAGAACCTCTGAGAAAAATGTTATCAGGGGGTACAAAGTTTCTTTTGGGCCCCTTCCCAAAGAGGGAGGGGTGAAACAGAGTGGGGGATAGCAATGGCGGTGGGCAGAATGGGGTCAAAACAGGCAGAGGGAAAGTGGCAACAGCTGGAATAGTCTTTGGAGTCCAGGTCTACCAATCTTCCCAATGCAGAGCTCAGATCTACCTGCCTGCCTGGTGTTGGCAGCTAGATACAGTAAACAAAAAACCAAACATAATAAAATCTTTGAAATATAGAAAATCATTGTAGGAGATTAGTATCGTATTTAGGCTCACACTAGAATGGAAAGTGCCCTGTGAACACAAAAACAGAATTCTGCAGTCCTGCAGTCCCCTGCAGTAGCTGTATGTCCCAATACAATTATATTATTGTATAATAATACAATTATATTGTATTAATATACAATATTAATTAATTGTATATCAGTAATGAGGATGACATTAGAGCATCAATGGAAATTTTTCTATAAGCATTTTTTTCTATATGCTATCTTCCAACAATATACAGAAGAGTTAATGAGCATGTTGTTTCTGTTTGCGGCTAATCTTTCTTCACTGTTCTGGGCTTAAAGCCAATTCACCCGGAATCTAAACATGGAATTTTAAGTGTAGATTAACAATTTTTTTAAGTTGCCATAGCGAGCAGTTTTTTTTCTCTTTTATGACTTCAAAAGAAGGAAGCATGTGACCAGCTTACCTGGAATCTTAGAGGGCTTTCTCTGGGTTTTTTTTTTACTGTTGATTCCCTCCCTTTTTATTATGATTGTTTTCCAAAGTTTTTTAAATATTGGAATGGGCAAGACAATACATTAGTTTATTGTTATTTACATTTGATTTTATTGAATGTAATGGGCCTTCAAGATCCTAGCAAATATTAAAAAGTTATTTATTAGTTCTTTATTAGTTCCTTAAAGCTAAGATAGTCTTGCAAAAAACCCCATTTGATGGCAGCTGATAAGAGTTACTTATGTAAGAATTGGGTAAATGATGCCTATCTTACAGATGTAAGTAACTGAGTTCAAGGGACACATGTTTCATCACTATCTTGATCAAAACCCATTTCCAACCACAGGTGTGTTTGCGCAACAGTGCCAATGGTGCGTTTTTGCAACATTTTCAAAGACATTCCAGAGGGAGGTAAATGCCTGCAGAAAAAATTCAAGGTTTTTCCATATAATTGAAATAAAGGTACTGCAAATGCACAACACCAGTGGGAAAAGGTGTTGTTTTTCTTGCAGTCTTGTCCAGGGTTCTGGCATATTTTTCTCTAAATCATAGGCAGAAGCTGACCTTACCCAGGAGACTCTCTAAAATACATATATAAAACCAGGTTTTACTGAGTGCACAGCTTAACTGTTATAGGATGTTGCAGTGGAAGGCCTCAGTGTGGGGCTCCTGGAGTAAGGAGTGTCCTAGTGATCTGGCTGCAGCAACAGCAAGATTAGGTGTTGTAATACAACCTGCTACTTAACTTCCATCCCCATTTTATTTATTATGAATGCACTTTATTTCAAATTGAGCTAGCTGCTAAAACAGCAGCTGAGGTGTTTTGTAGGTTGCAATAAAGCCAGTTAGCTACCTTCCAAAAACAAACCTCTTAGGAACCTGGAGACAGAAGTCTTCAGTTGAAAGAAAGAAAGAAAGAAAGAAAGAAAGAAAGAAAGAAAGAAAGAAAGAAAGAAAGAAAGAAAGAAAGAAAGAAAGAAAGAAAGAAATCTCTCTAGTAGTAGTGCTACATGACCTATAGGTGACTTGTTATTAGTTGGGGGGAAAAATTTTTTTAACATTTCTTTGGGTCTACAACAGCTCAGCCACTATGTTCCATGAGGCTTGAATAGCTCTTTATATCAGCCTTCTTTGGGTAACAAACATGTGTGAAGCACCTAATGATAGACAATAACCACATTTACAAAGCTGGAAACAGAAGCCTTGGGGAGGAATCTACCTAGATTGTGCTGTGAAGTCAAGCAGTGAAGGATTTTGCAATTTTTGTACAGATGTTTTGTTATAAGCAACAAAAAACAGAGGATAAAAAAGAATTTCCTGCTGACTGAAGTATGATTTCTGCTAACAGTGAGCTATCAATCAAACCTGGCTAATCAGCATTTTTCCTAACAGGCACATTCAGTGTTGCTAAGAACAAGCAGCATAAAAAAGCAGTAAAAACACCCTGATTGCTCTCAGTGACTCAGGTATTGTCTTTACATAACCACAGCGGTAATAAATACCTTCTCACTGAGACCAGAGACAAAACAACCCCTGAAACTGTGAGACTGGTTTGTAACAGCACAATTCCCCCAAGAAACAAGAGGGAATTATGAAAAGTGAAGAAATAGAACATAAGAAGAGCCCCGCTGGATCAGGCCAAGGGCCCATCTAGTCCAGCTTCCTGTATCTCACAGTGGCCCACCAAATGCCCCAGGGAGCACACAAGACAACAGACACAACCTGTGTCCTGGTGCCCTCCCCTGCTTCTGGCAATCAGAGGCAGCTTGCCTCTAAAACCAAGAGCATACACATACCTACTATGACTTGTAACCCGTAATGAACTGAATATGGTTGAATGAATGGTATTTACCTCATCTGAGGAACTGCAAACCAAGTGGACTCCAAAGTCTCTTCCCTTACTATAAACAGTGGGCCAAAGTTTCATTTTTCATTACGGGGGGGGGGGGGGGGACACACTGCAAATAATTCCAGTGCCTCAGTTTTCCTAAAACAGTGATTGTTGCCCTCCTGATACATGAAAGTGGATGTCCTGGACATGCTGCAAAAAATTCTGAAATACTTTCATTTCTCCACTTCACACAGAAAAAAAATTAAGAAGAATTGGTGGGGGCAGTTTTGGGGGCTTTTTTTAAAACCCACCTCTTATCACTGTTGCCGGAACACAACTCTGGTAAAAAAAATGGATTAACTGTTAAATATATCTTATGCCTGTTTGTTGAACATTTTAATGATATATTGGATCCTAATTTAGATCAAACTATCTCTCCACATAGAACATGTTCATTGGTAAAAGCAACACTTAAAGTTTAGATGGCAGAATTAGGTTTAGTTGATCCCTGGCATACAGTATGCTGATAGGATAAGGACTACAAATTTATTTCAATTCA
This sequence comes from Tiliqua scincoides, assembly GCF_035046505.1. Classification (NCBI taxonomy): domain Eukaryota; kingdom Metazoa; phylum Chordata; class Lepidosauria; order Squamata; family Scincidae; genus Tiliqua; species Tiliqua scincoides. Next base: position 160,568,531 of record NC_089823.1, on the reverse strand, counting down.
GCATAATTTCCTTCCATTAGTTTACAGGCATGCAACTGTATTCATGGGGGTTCTGTTCCAGAAACTCCCGCGGGTACCTGAATCCACGGATACAAGGAATGCCCCCTCACCCACCAGAAGCGAGGGGAACTGTGCTCTTTTCACCCCTGAAGAGTCTTCTGACCCCTGCAGAGGCTGTGTTGGTCTGCCCATGGCCTCTGCGGGCCTCAAACCGACAATCACAAGTGAAAAAATGTTGCTTTGGGTTTTTTGGCAAAACTGGAAGTGAGGTTTTCATGCCTTTAAAAGGCATTATGAGGGCTGGGGAAGCACAGCTCCCCTCATCTCTGAAGGGTTGGGGGGCACTTGCATTCTGCAATTAACTGAAACTATGGATATGAGATCCACGGATACAAAGCCCCCTCTGCCCCCCCCCGTATTTTCTTTTATTAGCTCTTTCTTACCAGAAACCAGTGATTGACCATCAATGAGGCTAGAAACATCGCCACCAACTGGAAGTGTGTCATGAATGAGAAATAAATTTGTAGTCTCTATCCTGTACACATAGTGCATGCCAGAGATCAACTGTGTAATTCCTGTGGTTTTTCTCCTTTTTACTTGCTTCTCTGTAGGCAGCTTGACCTCCAATGGGTATCCTTTGGGACTATTCAAGCCGTTTTCCTGGAGTGTATCTAAAGAGACCCCTGGGTCTGGGTCCTAGTCAATGGGGGGGGGGGGAGACACAGGATCTTGGTGTGCACACTGGATCCAGGTCAGCTGTGGATGACAGCACTACTTCACCAAAGGAGAGGCCAAAATGGGGAGGGGATTCAGCTGCAATGTGGGAGGTAAATATTTTATATATCTGAGAAGATAAGACAACAAGTGTTAAATAAATATCTTGGCATACATTTTTTAAAAAAAATTTCTATTATTCCCCACGGGGTTACTCATTACCAGTTCTGTCTTTGTTGTAACGTTTTGTGGCATTAGGGGCATTTATATTGTCTGAGAGGCACTTGGGGTATGGCATATGTTGACTCCTCTTCATCACACATGTACACTCTCACAGTGCACCTCAAAAATGTATTTACATTTCCTGAGCTGTCTTGACACACACACACCCATAGCCTGCAGCATGTGCTTTGTCAGTGGAGCTGCAAGGTCTGGGTTGGTGGCGGCCCTTAGGCTTAAGGGCCCTTAAGTTTGGGCCCTTAATCTGTTACCCCACTTACTCAGTGACTTATAGAAGTGCACCAATATACATATCCAAACATGCATGTATGAAAGGATCTTGGACTGCTGTCTCATGGCACACTCCAAACGGGCATTTAGGAGAGACCACAGTCTCAGATACAGGCAGAAATGCAATATTTATTAAGGGGATACAACCAGAAGAAGAGGCAACAAAGAATGCTAATCTCAGTGGCGTCATATACCACCTGTACATCATTTTGTAAAAGTCTCCTTTAAAATTCATATTCAACGTAAATTTCATTCTTTTAGAGTAGACCATATCTTTTTCCATTGTTTCATTAAAATAACACACCCCACTTTTTTGACCCATTGAATCATACATTCTTTAACCTGTTCATATTCTGACTCATATTTCAACAACAGTTTTTATATTTTAGCAATGTCATGGTTTGAGAAAGTTTGAGAACTACTGCTCTAGAGGCTCCACCCACGTAAATAATTGCGCAAGCTTTGGGAGTGAATCCCAGGATCTGTGCAGTTCCTTATCTGTGCTGGGGATCTGGAACAAAATCCCTGTGGATAAGGAGGGGAGGGTCACAGTATTATTTTTAAATACAGACCAGATGGAGCCAAATAATAATAATAATAATAAATAAAAACCACAGACGGGTGTGGGGGTGGGTTGAACCACAGATGACTGGGAGTTGGAAACTTTGATCCTGCTTCAATTCTATTCCCAATTGCACATTCTGAGTACTATTTTAAACAGGAAAAAAAAATTCCTTTTTTCCTATCTAAAATAGCATGCTGGGGAGGGGAGCACAATCAGAAGAAATGTGTAGCTAGGTCCTTAAACACACACACACACACACACACCATCCTTTAGACCGATGCCCAAATTCTATGCAGTGCTACTGCAGGCAGAATTAGTATTCCATTGGCAATATGTGCTTTATGGCCATCAGAAACAGAAATCCGTTTTGGTGCAGCTGCATCTATAATGCAGAAAAGTATGGGGTTGGGCTGTGAAGCTTCAATCCTATGCACACTTTCCTGAGCATAAGCCCCACTGAATACAGTATCTATCTCCGAGTAGGTATACATAACTGAGTGTCAAAGTACCCTGATTGATAACTTATATCTGCTTATTTCCAAACTAATTTCTAAGACTGTTTCTTGTCTGTCTCAACTCTCTCTAGACTTTACTGTCTGAGAGTTCGATAAGTGGGTGGGGGTGGAAGGAGGAGGGGAGCAGAGGACAAAATTGACTTGCACAGGAAGAAGAGGAATGGATTTTGAAAAAGCGTCAAGCAGCCTATGACACAAATCACCAACTTTTTAGTTTCTGTTCTGTTTTAAATTTAATGAACTTTAATTTATATTTAAGTTATAATTTATATTTAAATTATATATATTCCAATCTCCCAGCATCGGTATAGATCTCAGCCAGCCACTAGAGGGACTAAATGTAATGGAACATCAGCAGCAATTGCCCACCTCTAATGTCAGAAAAAAAATACTGGAATGTTGAGTTTGTACAATAGCAACATAAGAGAAATACTGACCTTTAGCACTTCTTCAGGAAGTGACAGCAGCAGTGCAAAAAGGCCTTTGGAGTCCACCAAAGTGTAGGCAGGAGCAAAGCTGATGAAGAGTTTGACCTTTTGAGCCAGCTGCGGAATGACTGAAAAGGCAATGAGGCTGTAAAAGAGAATAAAATTCAGAAAACTCAGACAACCTGTAGGATTTTAAATGGGAGGGGAGCACTTGCATATATTAACACCTCTCACCTGTACTGTGTTACATCTTCATTGTGGTAACACCAACTGTACCAAATTCAGGTTTTGGGCACCTGAAAATAAATCCCTGTAATGAGATTAGTGTCCCTGCTTGTTGTTTGTGAAATTGGATCCTTCTTTCCTGGTGTCTTCATCCTCTGTATTCAGTTTTGTGGTTTATTGTGGGGGAGAATGTCCACATGCCTCAACATAGGACTGAGCTCTGATCCACAGGGAACCATCTTTTTATTTCTTTTTCTGCATGGGTTGCTCCTTAAACATTTTTGGTTTACGCTGCTATATAAAATGTTTTACTAATAATAAGAAAAATTTGATCTCTACTGTTCACAAGAGCCACTGATTCTTTTGTCAACATAAGCTCTATGCAGGGGCTTAACAGACAGTGAGCAACAGGCAAACTGTTTCTCACCACTGCACCTTCTTCCCAACATGTGTCACCAGAAGTTTCTGCTTGTCCTGCAGCATAAAACCACAGAAAGCCTGATCCCTAAGAATGAATAAGCTTTTGAAAAGGTTCAACAGGTACAACAAAAGATGGATGAAAACTGCCCAACGTAGGGCTCAATCCTATCCAATTTTCCAGTGCCGGTGCAGCCATGCCAATGGGACACGTGCTGCATCCTGTGGTGGGGAGGCAGTCATGGAAGCCTCCTCAATGTATGGGAACATTTGTTCCTTCACCTTGGGGCTGCATTTCAGTTCCATCAGCACTGGAAAGTTGGATAGGATTGGGTCCTTAGTTCTGAAGGGGCCAAATGTTTCTGAGACTGACAGTCCAATGCCACAGGTTGTTTAAGGCAGTGAAATGATTGTCCTACTGTCACAAAAGGTGCTGCAAAGGCACAGAGAAGGCATTGCCTCTGGGCTGGTTCAAGCAGCCAGTGCCAAAAGGCAACAGCATTGGAACCATGCTGCTGTGGGCCCTGGACCATGCCAAAGCTTGTATGTTGGCAGAAAGAGGGTTTCGTGGGTGGGGAGGGGGAGGGCAGGGGGATGAAGGAGGAGGATCTTGGTGACAGCTGGCAGCAATCCAAGGAAACCCAGAGGCCATCAGGAGGCCCACACAGAGGTAAGTTTCACAGACCTACTGATTGTGTCCCCTCCCCCCATTATAGCATGGAACACCTCTGTGAAGTGGCTGCATACTTCAGCATGGTGGGTAATAACATTGGGCTGTAGCTTTCCCATTAGTTCTCTGAAATGCTCTGAAAGTTCTCTCTCTCTCTCCTTTTCAAAAGCAAGATCAGAGCTTTTACCCACAATGAGAAATGCTAGGATTTGCAATTTTCATTGGGACCTTTACTTCTATTCCTCACAGCTCAAGTTATTAGGATAGAAAGAATTAAAGCTGCACATCTCAGATATCCAGCAGCAGCGCATGCTGGAAAGCCCCTATTTGAAGCTCAGTCCTATTTGGCTGCTGAACAGCTGGAACCAATGGTCTGGTAGCAAAGCATGGTGCACCCATGGTCTGGTAGTGCAGCATGGAGGTGCACTGGTACACAGAGGCTGAATCCAGCCTCCATGGTGGCTTGTGTGGCATGGCGAGCCTTGCGTCGGCCCAGCTGGGCTAATGCAAGACTCTGGGGTGGGTGGAAAGGAGGTGAGGAGGAAGCGGGGAGGAGGTGGGAGGGAGGTGTTCTGGGGCGGGGAGAGGATGGGCAGTCCTGGAGTGGGTGGGTGGGGAGCAGGAAGCGAGGCTGGAACCTGGCAGTTATACCAGATCCCAACCCCTGTTCCCAGGGAGCCCGGAGCGCTTCAAGCTGCTCCACTCTCCTCAGGAGGTGGTGAAAGACCGAGGAGACCCATAGGGGCCATGTGGCTTACCCGGAGGTTTCCCCTTACCTCTGACTGAGCCACTTTGGGCACCTATCGTGTGCTGGATATAGTGCAAGCCTTCTGGCTTGCCTGTTCTGGCACAAGATAGGATTGCGCCCTTAGAATGGTCAGTGCCAAGCTAAACTGTATTTGAGCTGAGTTAAACTGCCAAGAAGAATTGAGCACGGCTCTTTCTGAAGGAATTTATCTCCACTCCCGCAGTCCTGAAATTCAGTGGCACCACTACAAATATTCTGCACGTTAGGCTCATGTCACCTCTACTGAAATCCCTATGAACCCACAGTTGGTGCTTAACCTGGTCAACTCTTGATGCCTCTCTATCAATGACCAGTGGTTAAGATCAGCCTTGGATTTCTCTAACATTGCTTTCAGGAGCTTTCATCTGAAAATAAAACATAAATATGGTAATATGTATTATCTGAAAGAGCCATCAATGACCTTGGGATAATCAATTTTGTAATTAAAAATAGTTTAATAAATATCTCAGAGAAAATGGTTACTGTGAACTGCCTCTTATGTCCATGATACCTCATAATAGATAACATATGAAGCAGCATGACTGTTCAATGCTAGGCATGTCTATTCAAATGTAAATTCAATTGTTTTCAGTGAGGGTTCACTCCTAGAAAAGAATGCTTTTGTATAGAATTGCAGCCTAAGAATATCAGATGGCCATGAATCAAAGAGCAAGAAGAATTAGGAGGTTTCTCACATCTTGTAGAGGATAAAAGTCTAGGCCACATCTTGAAGAAGATAAAAATCACATAAATAGAAATGAAGACAAATAAAAGCTCACAGGGCTTTCCTGTGAACAGGAACTTCATCTGCCTTCCCCAAAATGGCTGCTGATCTTTCTTTTCTTCTCAATACAGACCTATTCAGATATGATCAAAATGTGTAGATCAGTGGTTATTATTCTTAACAGTATTTATATACCGCTTTTCAACAAAAAGTTCACAAAACAGTTTACAGAGAAAAATCAAAACTATTGGCTCATTGTCCCAAAAGGGCTCACAATCTAAAAAGATGCAAAAGATCACCAGCAGACAGCCACTAGAAAAGACACTGCTGGGGTAAGGACAGCCAGTTACTCTCCCTTTGCTAAATAAAAGAGGAGCACCCACTTGAAAAAGTGCCTCTGACCCAGTTAGCACACATTAACCCAGTTACCCAAACATTTAGCACTGGGACTCACTTTTTAGAATGAGAAGCTGTCAGGATCCACCGGAAGTAATGTCATGACCAGAAGTGACATCATCAAGCAGGATAATTTTTAACAATCCTAGGCTGCAATTCTGTCCACACTTACCCAGGAGTAAGTCCCACTTACTATCATCGTTTAAAGAATATACATAGTAGCTTGTTAAAAGTACAGTTCTGTAACATTTCCCCAAATGCAGTCACATACTATGGTATCATCAAGTCTAATATACAGTGGTGCCTCTCAAAACGAAATTAATTCGTTCCGCAAGTCGTTTCGGTTTACAGAGAAAAATCAAATAACTAAATGGCTCCCTGTCCCAAAAGGGCTCACAATCTAAAAAGATGCAAAAGAATACCAGCAGACAGCCACTAGAACAGACACTGCTGGGGTGAGGTGGGCTAGTTACTCTCCCCCTGCTAAAAAAAAAAGAGGAGCACCCACTTGAAAAAGTGCCTCTTACCCAATTAGCAGGGGTTCATAGTTCATAGTTGCTGGAACATCATATATCCCCATTTCATGAAAACTAAAATACAATACATACATTGATAAAATGGAGTTGAGAAGTTTTCCAATAATACACAAATAAGACAGTGCTTCTCAAGCTATCTAATGTGAATAACCGGCCATTTTTTTCCTTACTGTGCATTTTTTTCTCCCCAGGGACTGGAAACCTATCTGTACCCTATTATTATTATTGTTTCTTTCTTGGAAATTTGCAGTGAACTGGTAGCTGATGCTTTGCGAACCACCACCTTGAATAGCACTGGTACAGGGTATGTGGAACAGGACTTGATGATGTTTCCACTTACAGGGCAAGGTGACAGGTTTATTGTCCTGTGGAAAGAATACAGGAACAAGCACTCTATCTTAGTGCATTTACAGGCAGCTCAATAGAAAAATGGCCTACAGCAGGCAAGTTTCATGGCTGCATCCTATGCAGCTGAGGAGGTGGCTGGAGGTTACAGCCACCAATCTCAGCCCCCTCCTGGACCTGATCTTCCCTCATTCCACCCACCCCATAATACCCTCTCCCTGCCTCCTGCCGCCATCCTACCACCCTCTTCCACAACTACCCCTGCAGCCCCTTATGACACGTTTGCAACATTCAGAGCTGGCTCAGGGAGGACTGTAGTGTGAAACAGTGACACATTAAACAAAATACTTCTGCTATCTGACCCTGTCATAGACTTTTTTCCTCAACAAATACCATATATTGTCCATGGGCTAAGGAAAGCTATTTTTGCTTTCCTTATATATATAAAATACCTTGTTCTTTTCAATGCAAACACAACATTTAAAGTTCACCCTCCTTCCTCCACTACGAGGGTATATGACACTGGAGCAGTGGCAATCCTGAAAATACTCTGGCCCTCAGAAGGCCTTCTAAGGCTTCTGGATGGTCTTAAAACACCACTTCCAGTTTCTCAGAGAAAATAGAAGTGACGTTTTAAGCCCCTTAGAAGGCCTTCCAAAGGCACGTGCAGCCTTTCCGACCCTCAGAAGGCCTTATAAGACCTCCAGAGGGCCTTAAAATGCCATATCCAGTTTCTTAGGGCTTTAGAAGGCCTTCTGAGGGTCTGAAAACATCATGTTGTGTGCAGCCTCTCTGAACCCCAGAAGGCTTCTGGACACAACCAGTGGTCTGGATTTTCCTGGGAGATGGCAATGGGTATCCCCCTCAAGAATGCTAGTCCACTAGTTGGCTCTCAGAACACCCTTCGGTTGCATTTGGAGGGAGTGAGGGCGGCCATGGAACTCTGCGGGCCACCCGAAGAGGTTCTGCAGGCTGCATCTGGCTCATGGGTCATATGTTTGACAACTCTGATCATTCTGGAACATTCCAGAGAGCAGCAGGCCCTTGAGCTGTTCTGGTAATAATTCTACTCCCGCTAGAAGCCTAGATACCAATGAGAGCAGAATTCTCTAACTCAAACTATGAATTGCAATGACTGAAAACACTTAGTCATGAGTTTGCTTTGTCAAAAGCATTCATATGCATTGATATGTAGGTCTCCCTTTCCATTTTCACAAAATAAATATTTTGAATGAAAAGTGCTGACTGCTCTGCACTCTAGCTCTTTCATCCATCCTTCAGAATTCTGGAGTCTGCAGAATTCTGCAGTCTGAATACCATCTCTTTCTTGAGGTCACCCCATGTCTTTTTAGCTAGCTATGTGGACTGGGGGAAATTCATTTATTTGTGTGTGCAACGTCGGATTTCTTTCCCACAAGCATATGTGAAACCAAACACAATTTTCGGGGGGAAAAAATAAAAAATGATAATAATCAAAGAGATGGGGGGAAAACTATGAACAGAAATGTAATGATAGGTGTGAATTGTTGGAAAAGAGGATTCCCACTACTTTGATGACTGACTCTTACCCGAGGCCAGATTCTGAAAAATAACCTACCGGTAATTGTTACCTAAGAACTGTACAGTCTCTATTTAAAAAATAGTAAAAGATCATAAGATACATTTTTAATCATTAACTTTTAAATTCTGGCCTTCACAATTTTCTGTAAAACTGTCAGAATATGTGCACTGTAAATAACATACCAGTAGAACCAAATCCTTCTTTAAGGTGCCTGGTATGTTAAGTCAGAGGCTCTACATATAACATACAACTTATAACACATAACTAGGAATATGCAATCAGTTCACAGCATAGAGACAAGCAACAAGGAATGAGCATGAGCAAGTGCAGCTACACATAGTTACAGCCTGATTTACTCAGAAGTAGACCCCATTGCTTTTTCTGGGTGTTATTCTTAAGTAATGGTGCACTGAACTGCCGCCTGGAACTTTGTTTCAGATGGAAACAAAGGAGGATGGAGGATTACATCCTGGTGTTCGAAAAACCAGACCTCTGCCACACATTTGCAAAATGAGTGCAGAAGGGTCAGCTGAAGAGAAGGAGGTTCACTTGATTTAAATGGAAGCCTTGAGTCCTGGCTTACTTTTTTCTCAGGAGGAGAATAAAAGGTTAACTTTGGCTGCAGTTTGCCAGGGAGGTTGCCATGGAGATTAATGGACCTCTAATTACACAGGCCAACACACATTTGGCTTCCTTAAATGTTACACCAATTCCTGGGTATATTTGGACTGCCGATTCCAAAAATGGCATCCGTTTTGCCCTATCACGTCTAGTTTTGGAGACACAGCATAGCCTCTTTAGTGAATGGTTCAAGCAACTTCCTCATGAGGAAGCCTACACCATGGCTTTCTCATGAGGAAGCTGCTTGAACCATTCACTAATGAGGCTATACTATATCTCCAAAACTAGACATGATAGGGCAAAACAGATGCCATTTTTGGAATCAGCACCCCAAATTCATATCAAACCACCATAAAGTTTGAGATAAACTTTTCTGACCCTCAGTTTCGTAGGCCTGTGTTATCTCTGCATTGTCCTCTACCTTCTCCAGGTGCCAGAACTTGCCTGACCCCTGTGTGACCTCACAGATAAGGTGAGGAGATGATCTAAGCTTGATTTATTGGCAGAAATTTCTCACCTTTGAGTATCTATGGTAATTGTGGTTAGGTGGGGGAGAATTAAGTCCAAGCATAAAACCAATAGCACAATCCTATCGTCTGATTGTGCCAGCAGAGCATGCACTCCACTAGTGCAGAGTATTGCAGTGCAGAGTGTTTGGTATTTTATTGTTACGGTCAAAGACCAGCAAAAACAAACACACAGTACCACCCTACAACAGGAAGAATTTAAAATTTCAACATTAAAATACATTCAGCATTAAAATGCAACATTAAAATACAATAAAATAGTCATCATAGTAAATAAGGAGTAGCAATTAAAATTTCTTCTCATTATTAATAATGCTCATCCGGGTTTTGTAAGCAGCAGCCAAAAAACTTGCAGTTGGTCTTAAAAGCTGAGAATTAGCACCTGAAAGAAGTTTCTTGGCCACTTCTGTTTGTGACAAGCCCAAGAATTTTCTGCTCAGGGGAATAATAAACTTATCTCGCATCCCCTGATAAAATGGGCAACAGAACATGACATGTTCAAGTGTCTCAACCTCCCCTGAACCACAAGGACACAGTCTTTCAGAGATGGGGATCTTTCTGAAACAGCCCCCAACAAATGCCAAAGGAAGAGCTCTCCACCTAGCTAGGAAGAAAGCTCTCCTCTGCCCAGGAAGCTCTAATAATGAAAGATAAGTGGCTGGGGCAGCTATACACCTTGTGTTGTCAGAGGCAAGAAAATCTGGAGATCTGCTGACATCTTCTTGTCATTCGATGTCCCTCAGTCTCTGTTTTATAGTCACTCTTGCCTGAATCAAATCCATTGCCAGAACAATCTCTGGTGAAAACCCCAATTGTCTCAGCTTTGTGTGTACCGCCTTGAGCCAGGTAGATTGAAAATTATCAATTAAAACCAAAGATGTTAGGCCTTGGGTGTTAAAATTTAGATTGAGCCACAAATAAATGGATGCTAAGGCAATCCTGGCCTCGACCTTTAGCAGGCCGGAATCAAGATGTAAGCTTGCATTAGACACATAGCTGGACACTTGAAATATAGATCTTAAAAATTTGGATTGGACACGTTCAAGTGAGACAAAGAAAGAAGAAGAGGGACCAAGAATTGTTCCATACAAAAGTTGGGGCAAGACCTTTGCAAGATATAATCTAATTGCTGCCGGAATATAATGGCCACCTTTAACACGAAAGAACTTGGTTATTGCACTTGCAGACTTCTGACCAGCCGCAGCCACAGATTCGTGATGAGCAGTTCTAGTTCCAGTGGAGTGCAGCATTACACCCAGATATTTATAGGAACTCACCTGCTCTATCTTATGGCCATTAATACTCCAGAGCCTGCTCTTAGGTCTCTTGCCAAAGGATATAATCTTGGTTTTCTGGTAATTAATAACCAGCTGGTTTTCTTCACAGAAAAGACTAAAACTATTAAGAGCCCTTCTAAGTCCCACTGGGGTCCTTGAAAGGATAACTCTATCGTCCGCGTACAGTAGGACAGATATCTTACAGTTAGCTAAAGCTGGAGGATGGAAGTTGGGAGAGCTCAGGTGATCCACCAAGTCATTTATATAGATGTTAAATAAAAGGGGGGCAATAACACAACCCTGCTTTACACCCTTATAAGTTGGAATAGCATTTGAGAGATGTCCATACCTGGAACATCTCACCTTAAGTGATGTGTTGGAATATAAAGCACAGATTAGAAATAATAATCTGCTATCAGTGGACAAACCCTCCAGCTTCTCCCACAGTTCGACTCTAGAAATAGAGTCAAAAGTAGATTTTAAATCAATAAATGCTGCGCAGAGGGAACCAGACTATTTCTCCAGCAGATGCTGCATGATTATAGTGTGTCTATTTGTGGCCCTGCCCTCCCTGAAACCAGCCTGTTCCTCTGCAATTAGGTTTTCTTGATCAGCCCAACATTTAAGCTTCTCTAGAAGATTGCCAGCGTAAAGCGTGCTGATAATACTCAGCAAGCTTATCAGACGGTAGCTGGCAGGGTCCTCCCTCTTACCCTTCTTGAAAATCGGGACTATGACAGCCTGCCTCCAGCCATCAGGAATGCATCCTGTGGAGTCAATTATGGTAAATAAAGAGGCTAAAAATGGAGCCCACCAATCCACATAGTTTTTAATCAATTCAGGAGGGATTGATTAAAAGACTTTGCCTCTTTTGAGTTGATTGATTAATGAAATAACTTCATCTATGGGAACTGGAGGCCATTGGGGCATGTCATTAAACTCATATGAAGTGGCTTTACAATAAGAATCAGCATACAGTTCATAAAAATAATGCTTCCAAGCACTAGCTGGAATAAGGGAATCTAGAGGAGAGAATTCTTTGAAGGAAAAATTGGAAATCAATTTCCAGAAATGGACTTGATTTTCCTCCTTAGCTGCATGAATGAGCTGCTCCCATGATGCCTGAACATCTGCTTTCCTCTTCTTGGTCACTATATTCTTATAGGATTTCTTAAGGGTCAAAATATGTTGGTGAAAAGAAGGAGTATCAGAACCAGGGACAGTGCGATAAGTCTGGTAGGCAGAAGTAAATGCCTGCTTAGCTTGAATACATTCTTCATCAAACCATCTTTTAGACTGCCTACATGACTGGTAAACCTGTGAACCAATCACTGGCGCACTTATATAATTCCATCCCTGTATGATTTGTTCATAAGGGAAGAGGAAATCATTACCCTCAAAGCTATTCATTACAGAACTCTGACATGTTATCATACTCTTGTCAGCCAAAAAGGCACTTGCCTTATGTTCCAGTCGGGTAGACCATTTAACGTGACAGTTGGCCCTTTTCAATGTATTAATGGCTGCTCTATACTGACCTTTAAGGTGTACTGACTGAGATGGTGGGGCCACTTTCAGGAGAAAGGGAAATGATCGCTATCAAGATCAGGAAGAACCTGCAAACTTTCAACACAGGGAAGTAAACTGTTGCAGACCGAAAAATAATCAATGGTACTGCACCTTGCTCCTGCCATAAAAGTAAATTCCCCAGGATAGTCTCCTATCATGGCCCCATTTAAGATATGAAGGTTGAGATTTTGAGCCATAGCAAGCAATCGAGTACCAGCAAAATTTACCTTGCTATCTTTTGAAAGACTTGGAAGATATAAATAAGTGTGTTCATTGCCCTGGATTGCTATTTGACCCTTGGCCATCCTATTAAAGGGATGGCCATTTGCACCAGTGCAGGCATTAAATCCCCCCCCCCCAAGAGAACCATATCTACTGAATTAACAGAGATTAGATCTTCAATATATCGTTCCAAGTTGGCCCAGGACTTATTAATGTGAACTCTTGCTTGTTGTGGGGTAAGATAGACATTCACCACCAGTACTGTTTGGGCTCCCAATTTGAAGCTAATAGACATAGCCTAATTATCTAAGGGGTGCATATGATATTTAAAGAGGTGGAGACCAAGATCCCCAAACCCTCCTTCAACTTCCCTGGCCCTACCCCCAGAGTAGCCCCAACACTAAAAGAATGGTAACCATTAGCCCTAAGTTCTTTATCTGTCCATGTTTCTTGAAGTAAAACTATGTCATAGTTTTGATGAAAAAAAAGAAACGTCCTGGCTTTTACAGCGTGTCCAGCCTGCAATGTTCCAAGAAGCAATTAACAAAAATTTCATTCGGTCCAATGCAGACTTATCCTTGTGTAGTCAGGCCAAGCCTGCCTCAGCTGACTGCTGGTTTGAATTACAGTCTGCAGTTATTGCGCCTAGACCAAGGTTGTCCATAGGAACACTCACGTTGGACCACAAGGAAGCCCTTTTAACTATAACTGTTGGTTCTAGTGGGTGACAAGGCCTCTTCAAGGAGGGCAGACCCTTGTTCTTTGGAATCACCTCTGACAAGTTTTGGCCAGAGAATCTGGAGATAGCTGAAAGGGCATTAGCAATAGATGACTGTTTAATATCTTTCAAGGCACAAACCAAAGATTCTAGTCTTGTAATCATAACATCTTGTTCATTAGAAGGCAAATGTCAAAATGAAGACAGGAGCTTGGCATCCATCTCATCTTCTGACAGGCCAGGTGTGGAAACACTCCTCTGTAATTGTTCTAATGGTTTGTTAGGGATTAAGAGGGATGTCTGGCCACTGGTGTTACTAGATGAGTGCAGGGAGTGCGGGCTGCACCAGGTGATGCGCTGGGGGGGGGTGACGCGCCCTGAGGGAGGATATGCTAACTTTGCGGGTTAGGAGCTACCACATCATGCCATATACCATTGGATGTGGAATGGCCTGCAGAGTGCAGTGCAAAACACAGAATTGAAATAGCTCCTTTCATTCAAAAGTTATGGCCAACAAACCAGAAGGAAAAAATGCATGGAGCTCTATGGAAAGTGAGCTGTATCGTGTGTTTACTCGTGAGTAGGTGTACTTGCCATAATCCATTGGAAAGGACAGGCTGAGAGGAATACAACACCAGAATGGTCCCAATCCAATGAATGCAGCCCAAAAAAAACACCGGAGAAGCTCCTCCCTCCCAGCTGCGAGTCTGAGCCCGAAATAAAGCCACGTGACTGTGTTTACTCGCAAGTAGGCTGACTTACTCAAGGCAGGCTGAGAAGCTCCAAGGATGTCAGAATGGTCCTCATCCAATGAGTGCAGCCCCCAAAAACACTGGAGAAGGAGGTTCCTGCCTCCCAGTCTATGGAGCCCTATGGAAAGCAAAGCAGTCTCACATCGCGTTTACTTGTGAGTAGGCAGGCGTGCCTTGGCTGGTGGTCAGGCCAGGGAAAGGGGAATGTGAGGACACCGGAAGGGTCCTGATCTGATGGAGCTGGTCCAGAAGGCAGCCTCCTTTCCCCCCCCCCCCAAAAGAACAAAAAAGAGGCTTGAATGGTAAGGGGAAAGTTTTCTATTTTGCACTTGCAAAGTCAGGAGGGTCTTTGTACTGATATGCCTGAAATAGAATAACTTTAAACTGAGCACTGGGAGGGCTGAAGAGCTCACTGATTCTTTTTTGGGGGTTGTTATTGCAGGCAGACTACAGAGTAAGCTCCATTGACCACTATGGGACTTACTTCAGAGTAGACATGCATAGGATTGGGCTCACAGGCTGCAATCCTACCCACACGTTCCTGAGAGTAAGCCCCATTGACCACGATAGGACTTACTTCAGAGTAGATTCACTTGGTGGAACAGGACTGACTCCACCTTGTTTAATTATTTCATTTTAATTTAATTATTTATAATTATTTTAATTTGCTTGATGATGTCACTTCTGGCCATGACATCAGTTCCATGTGTGTGTGTGTGTGTGTGTGTGTGTGTGTGTGAGAGAGAGAGAGAGAGAGAGAGAGAGACTCTACAAATTTTCAAAATCATTAAAATCAGAATTTGGAGGAATAAGACCATCATGTTATATATCAATCAATGCGTACTTTCATGCAGAATGCAATGAAACAAACCACATTGAAATATCTGTGTTCTAACAAAAGCTACAACCAAAAAACTGGTGGGGGCAGGGCAATGGTACATCACCACACCCACCTGGGGTGTTGCCCTGCCCACTACATGGGGTGACGCACAGGCCTCCGGCACCGGGTGATGCAATTCTTAGTGATGCCACTGTGTCTGGCTCAAGACAATAGGGAAGCTTACTGATTTTACATTAGTCAATGCCATTGGCGTGGGCAGATTTGTTGGCGTAGGTTGATCTAGTAAACATGGTGCTTGAGTTTTCACCACAGGGATGCCCTTCTGAGCTTTAATAGCCTCCTTGGCACCCTCACCTTGCTTCACAGAGTTAGCTCAAGCTTAAGTAATACAGAATCTCTAAAGTGATGATGCACCTTAATCCCAAAGCCGGATAACTCGGAGGCCTGTGCAAGAAGCTACCTTGGGATTTTGGTTGTCCAAAAATGAAGAAGGAAATGCTCCTGATGTCTCATGTTGGGCAACCTTTCCAGCTTATAAAGATCTATCGCAGCAGGGGTCTTCCTGAGAAGGAATGCAAGATGCTGCCTGGCCTTCCATTTGGAGGACCAGTCTATACATCTCTCCCGGAAAGGGGAGATATAAATAACTAAACTGTTTATATCCAACTTAAGGGCAACATAATCTTTCTCAAAGGTTGTCTGTGTAAAATGACCACCAGGCTGTGTCGTAGGGGTAGCTCTTCTATTTATAAATCCAGTCTCTCTACTACTTGTCTGGGCATTCAACTGATTCTCTGGCTGTAAATTTTTGTCCCTGTCCTGCAGCCAAGTTGAGTAGATATTGCTTGAAGTATCTCAGCCATGAGGAAATTCTGGTTTCCCTTCAGATTATTAGCATTTCTCACACATAATAAGCAGCTACCTTCCTGTGTAACTTTAGGAGAGGGTTGCCTTAAAGGGCTCTCATTTGTACATGCAGCCTCCAAATAATCTGGATTACTCTGCTCCTTTAATGGCATCTTTGTTAATACAAAGAAATCTTTAATCTTATATTGCTTAGTTGCCGGAGATAACTTTTCTTCCTCCGCACCCTCAAGGGAGTGAGAACTTTTCAGTCCCATAATAATTTTTCTCTTTGTTTCCAATTGAAGAAATAACTTGCTGGAATCTGGCATATGCCACAAGGACTATAAATAATTAAATCTAAAGTCCTCAGTCTGTAGGACATAAAGGTCAATAAAAGCAGTAGAACCTTGCTAAGGAATCCTTGTTGAAAGGGGATGTAAAAATTGTGGAGACCCACGTCCTAACGATTGTAAACTGGGGGAGCATTAAGACATTTTTCTATTGTGGAAATGTTAGCTGGCAGTCATCTTCCTCCAGAGCCTTGGATGCGAAGTGATGAGGGAAACTCAGGAGATAGCTGCTGACCGTCTTGGGAGCCTTGTCAGAGACTGGGAAGAGTGCCACCAGCCCCTGGGCAAAGAGCACTTTGGCTCTTGCCCTTCAGGTTGTGCCAAAGGCTCATGCCTCTGGCAAGCCCTGCAGTGAAATAGTATACCTGCCAAAGAGGAGAAGGAGGAGAAGAGCAATCAATCAGTCAGTCCCCCAGCAGGTCAGCAGGCTTGTAGGCTCCACCCCCAGCAGGCTAATCCCTCAGCTGAGCTTAATGGACCCTTCCAGACACTGACTCTCACCGTGCAGAGTGTTTCAAATGTGCTGTAAGGCATATGGTGACAGTGCAGGTTCCAAATCCACCAATGGGAAAGCCTCTGCCATCCCACCAGCACTAGTGCAGTGAGCAGTGGGTGCAGGAGTAGGTGAGGTCTGCATTGAAATCACAGAAGATCTGGCGAGCAGGTAGATGTGGTATTAGCAGTGGCCCCTTTAAGGGTAAGGCCTGGGCATCCAGCAGAGTGTACTGCACAGCTGCAGCCACTTGAAGGCAATAGTGCCCTCAGGCATAAAAGCACCTGATGAAGGGAGAGTTTGGTGTGGGTTGGAGATGAGACTGACTGGTCTTATTGACTTTGGAATATGACCTCAGACTGTGACTTGGCTTATTGACTTTGGAATATGACCTCAGACTGTGACTTGGCTTATTGACTTTGACACTCTGACTGACTTACCTGGAATGTGACCTTGGATTGTGACTTGCCTTATTGACTTTGCCCTTTGCCCTGGATACTCTGACTGACTTCCTGACTAATGGACTGACTAAAGGACTACTTGATTGTATCCTTAAGGGGAGTGCTTTGCACTTTTAACTAGGTAGGGCTGCTGGAGGCTGCAGGAGGTGTGGGGAGACCTGCGCAGCTCTACCCAGGGCTTGGAATTTTCAGTAAAAGCAGGTGCAAAGCATTTCCATTTTGCAGGAGGTGCTTTGTGCCTGCCTTTACTGAACATTTCAAGTCTCAGGGAGTGCTGTGGAGGGCTGTGCAGGACTCCCCACACCCCCTGCAGCCTCCAGCAGCCCTACCTAGTTAAAAGTAAGTGCAAAGCACTCCCCTCCACAGCACTCCCTGAGGCTTGGAATGTTCAGTAATATACTCAGGTACTTATTCCCTTTCATACATACTGCTTCCAAGTCAAGTTTTCTCCATCCAATAGATCTGCCTCTGGTTTTCTTTGGATCTCTGTGCAGAACCTTACATTGTTCTCAGCTGACCTTCATCTTGTTAGTATGAGCCAAATGATCAAACCTGTCAAGATTACTTTAGATCCTGATTCAGTCTTGCAGAGAGCTAGGTATTCCGGCCCTGCCCCCCAGCATTTTGTCATCTGCTAATTTGTAAGTATCTCTTCTATCTCATCATCTAGGCTATTTACAAAAATGACAGAGCCCTGTGGCAGCCCATTCAATCTCTCTCTTACATGGAGCCATTTATTAGTACTTGTTGGGAAAGGTTGTTCAACCAGCTGTGAACACACCTGCCAGTGGTACCATCTAGCCCAAATGTATGATTTTGCTTAGAAGGATACAGGACAATGTCATGGGAGATATTATCAAATGCTTTGCTGAAATCTAGGTACACTATGTCCTCAGCATTGACACGGTCTACCAGACCAGTAACAAAGAAGGATATGTGATTCCTTCAAATAGAAGGGTTATAGACCACGATGAGCTTTAAAGATGATAACCTGAATCTTGAACTGGGCCCCGAAATGAACCACCAGCAAGAACAGCTGGTCCAAGACAGTGTGATTCGCTCCAAGCAGCTCACATCCATCAATGACCTGGCTGCTGCATTTTGTACCAGCTGAAGTTTCTAAACTAACTTCAATGACAGCCGAATAGAAAGTGCATTAGAGTAGTTTAGTCTGGACATATTCAGAACATGGATATTGAACCGTGGCCTGACTTCTCCAGAGTGGGCTGCAACTGATAGAATAAGCATCAGCAAAACTGATAAATGATGCTCCTGGACACTTCCATCAATCTGTCAGCTTCAGATCAGGACCACCTTAAAGTTCTGTATTTACATTTTCAGGAGGAGGGCAGCCTCATCAAGTGTCTCTTGTTGCCCTCCATCAAAACTGACATTTCTCACAGAAAATGTCACTGTTTTGTGGGTCATTCCTTATCAAATCATCACACTGTTTTGGACTGACCTTTTTAGATTTTTATGAAATCTGGATGCTTATTTATCCTACAGTGTAATGCAAAAACACCAATTTTTAGCAGTCTGTGTTTTTTATGTGACATTTTATAGCAATGTAAATTTTCACTTTATAAAAAAAATGACATGCTAGAGATTTTTTAATGAGCTGTAAATCAGATAGCAGTTGAGACATAGAGTTAGGTTTTATCTCATTTTAAAGCACATTTAATGAGCTTTCATATGATATACAACACAATTTGTTTAGTAAATTAAATTTTTTAAAATTTAATTTAATTAAAAAAAATTTACTAGTTGCAATGAATTCCTGAGTGACATTGGGGATAGGAGGAGCCTAGTAGAGACCAGGATGATGCTACAGGTGCTCAAAAGTTTGCCTGCAACCAGAAAACATAATGGTTTCACTACACTAAGATAAACAAAAATATTTTTAACATTCCCCTTTCCTTTCCCTATCTTTTCAAAGGGTGTCCCCAGTATCCTCAGATCCCAACATCCGCATGTGTTCCAGAACGGAATCCCCGTGGATACCAGGGCACTCCAGTGTTGCCATACTGGTGGAATAGACCAAATGAAAACCAGTTAATATGCTTTCTGGCAAATTAGTTCTGTATATACAGCCTAAAGCAAATAAACAAGGTTTTCATCTCACTTTGCCATGTACTGACTTAATCCTACCAATTTCAAAAGAAAGTGAGCACTTAATTGTGATCTCAAACTTTGTTTAATCCATGCAAGTAACCATGTCTTAGACTGCAATCTTAGGTGTTTCCCTGGGGGCAGTTCCCACTAAAGTCAATGGAACGTGTAAGTGCACAGGATTGTACTGTGACTCTTACTAAAATATACTTTTTAATATACTAGTAAGCTTCTTGTAAATGGGACCACATAAAATACAAGCTGTTAAAATGTATTCAAAAAGAAAACCAAACATTACCTATTTAAATTAAGAGTTGCATCACAGAAAAGCCTTCTTTCTTAACTTGCCTCTCCTCTCCAGCAGAGTTTGGATCTCTGATGCTGTGAAGTCTTCAGTAGAATAAACTGTTGCTAATAAAGTACATTTAGTTTTGAAGTATATAAATATGCACCAATGATATTAAACCCTTTTAATTACTAAATAATAATTACAGAATATTAGACCTCTGTAGTTATGGATCAGTAAAAGCTATTAGCGCCAATCAGGCCCTAGCAGCCGATTGCCCCCTCCCTGCCTCGTGCACAGGGCTGAGGCTTGAGCTGTGATTGGTTTTCATGGCTGGGGAGGCGGGACCAGAGCCCTAAATGCGGAGCTTGCGCTCTGGGTGGGCTCAAAGCGCTCCTGGCTGGCAACCCCGCCCGCCCACACTATTAACCAGTCTGGGATTAGCTGGTCGCTTCCGAGGGCCGGGTAGGAATTTTTTGCTGTCAGCCTGATTGGACCTTGGTTGGCCGTTTTTTCGCCTACCTCAGACTGGCGAACAGGCGGTGCGGTTTTTAGGATAACCTGGGTTGGTCACTCCCAGTGTGGGCAGGGTACGTGCGGGGCTGGGTAGGTAGGGACTTGTCTCGGTGTCTATCCAAGGCAGCAGGGTGAGGGCTAAGTCTGAACCGCTCCAGGAGGCAGGCAGGCGAACCCCTGGCCTGGACTGGCAGGATGGCGTGGCTCGGCCAGCTAGCCTGAAGTCCGGCTGCCTTGCCTCCTCTGGGTGTGGTGTTGAAAGACCTCAGCTGGCGCTTGTTGGCTGAGGCCTCGAGCCAGGTTTACGCCCAATGAGAATGTAGGGGGAGGCAGACGGCTAGGACCGTTTCCCCCATATGGCCCCGCAAGATTGATATTCAGTGTTATTGCCCTGCTGCAGCTAATGTTTAATAAAGTGGCCCATTTTTATCCAAGCCGAAGTCTTGTGTCTTTATTGCGGGTGAGGGGGTAATATTACAACTATCTTTGACACCTGCCTGCTTGGAGGGGAAAGGGCAGGATATATATCTAAAAGAAAACTATAGTTATTATGATGATCATGTTGCTCCTCCTGAATCTGAGAACATTACACAGGACCTGAAGTGTGTGTTTGATACAAAGATGAGGCAAACTGGGGTCAAGTTAATGCCAAGCTTTGATGCTGTGGGAACTGTTTGACAAAAGAAAAGTACTGTTCAGAAAAAGTAGCTACCTGGGAATTTCTTTGGTGCAGATTTCCTTCCCATCGCTGCTTATTGTCTTTTTATTTTTATTTTTTTGTTAAACTTCTGTTGCTACCTACATTGAGTCTGGCCATAAGGCAGGAAATAAATGTTTTCAAACAAATTTTAAAACTGATGTTTTGGTTAATAGGATTACATGGTTGAAGCTGTTTAAGTGCTTGAATTGCTTGAATTTAGACTTTCTTTCATCTGATTAATGGGTATACTGGCTTTGTTTGGTTTTTGACTCTAATTAGCTTGCTCTTGCATGTTGATTTGTCTTTGGCTTGTTTTAAGCAACTGAAAAGGATCAGCCTGCTACACCTTCTCCTATGGCTGTTAAACTCTCTCACTGAGATTTGGATCAACTTCACAATCTCCACAATTCTGTCAGCAGTCTGAGCAACTATTGTAGCTTTGCCAATGGGAAGGACTTTGAGGGACTGATTCATCAGGTACAAAGCTCTGTTAACAGTCTGACATCTAATGTTTCAGTGATGGATAATAAGGTAGCTGGTTTACAGGACTGAGTAAAGGAGGAGGAGGTTACTATGATCATAGCTCATAATGTTTTATTCACTAGAATTTCACAGCTGTTACTTATAGCTCATTCTTGTAATGTGTGGATTTTTGATATACCAGAAGTAGAAATTAAACAGATAAAGTTGGGGAAGTTGTTTGATTTCATGGAATAATTATAACATGAGATCTTACAAATCGCATCTGATTTTCAGTTATCAATTAACAAGCTCATCTCTTAAATCTTCTCATTGCACATTCAACTTGGAGCTTCTTCAAGCCCAAGTGTTAGAAATCATCTTTTACAGCTGGCATGACAGAAGCAGGACTTGAATTGGGGGCCTGATAAGTCTTGTGTCATGATTTTTCCAAAAGAAATTGCAACACAGCCTTTCCAGTTTATGAAAGCAGGTCAACTCACAAAAAGCTTGAATTAATGTAAGTTTTCCTGCCATTTTTTGCATCCTTGTCCAACAACTAATTAAAAAGTCCCATAATCCAGCAACAGCAAAAGGTTTTCTGAGTGCATTATAGCAAGAAGTATCTTCACCTACAACTAACTAACTAACTAACTAACTAACTAACTAACTAACTAACTAACTAACTAACTAACTAACTAACTAACTAACTAACCGCCTTTCTTTGATCGTCAGATTTCTCCTCAGATTTTAATCCAAGGCGGTTTACATAGGCAGACTGTTCTAAACCCCCATAGGGATTTTTACAATTGAAAAGTTCTAGTCTTTCATACATCTCCTTGTTCCAGCTGCTTTCCTTCCCGATCTGGTCTCACCCTGTTCCTTCACCTCCCATGCTCCACTTGATGGCAACTCCTCTCTGCCACTGAGGGTCACCCTATCAGTGTGTCGTCAGTTCTCGGGTACTTCCAGTTGTTTCGAACTGGCAGCCTCAGATCTTCAGGCATACAAGGCGGCAGCTGTACCAACTGAGCCAGACCTCCTACCCAACCACAGAGTTCTTTGTGCGCTCCCAATGCAACCAACCAACCACACCAACTCCCATGTTTTAGCAACATTTTAAGGGAAGCTCCAGAATGGGGTAAATCCCTGCAGAAAAAAATCATGTGTTTCCATATACCTGAAAAAGAGGAGCTTCAAATGAGCAATACTAGTTGGAAAGGACATCATCTTTTTTGCAGTACTATCCAGGGTGCTGATGTATAGATTCTTATCTAAATCATAGAGAAGCTGACCTCACCCCCCCCCCCAAATATCTTTAACAAAAATTGTTTTACTGAGCACACTGCTTAGCTGTTACAGGATATGGCAGAGGAAGGCCCCAATGTGGGGTTCTTGGAATAAGGAGTTCCGTGTTGAAGAAAAAACAAAACAAAACCATTGTTTTCTGGCTGCAGTGACAGCAAGATTAGGTGTTTTGCAGGCTTGTAATACAGCCTGCTGCTTCTCTTCCAAGCCCAATAATTCTTCAGTCAGTACAAGCCTCAAGGAGCAGTTGAATCCCTGACCCTTGAATCCCCCGAATGCCCTTTATTGCAAGTTGTGCTAGCTGCTGAAATAGCATTCCCCTTTTGCTGTTTTTTACTCAGTACCCTTCACTTGTGCCTTGGATGCTACTAGAAGTCATTGGCATTGCGGGGAGGGGTGCGGGATGCACTGGGTGACACGCACAGGGGGGTGATGCGCACTGGGTGGGTGACACACTAAAATCGTAATGGTTAGGAGCAATACCATCATGTCATATACTTTTGGATATGGAATTTCCAGCAGAATCCAATGCAAATAACCAGAGTGAAATATCTCCTTTCTATTAAAAGTTATGGCCAAAAAAACTGGAGAACCAAAAATGCATGGAGCCCTATGGAAAGTGAAACTGAGCGGTATTGTGCATTTATTCATGAGTAGACAAACTTGCCTTCATTCCTCGGAAAGGGCAGGCTGAGAGGAATCCAATGACACAAGAATGGTCCTGATCAAATAAATGAAGCCCCAAAAAAAACATGAGAAGGAAGTCCCTCCCTCCAAGCAGATGAATGTATTGACCCCTATGGAAAGCAAAATTAAGCCTCACGGTCGAGTTAACTTGCAAGTAAGCAAACGTGCCTTAGCTGGGTGTCAGGTCAGGCAAAAGGGAATGTGAAGCCACCAGAATGGTCCTGATCTGATGGAACTGGAGGTCAATAAAAGCTCCAGAAGGCAGTCCCGTCCCCCCCACTAAGAAGGATGAAAACAGAGGCTCCAGTTGATAAGGTGAACTTTTTTGAGACTTGAAAGCCAGGTGGATCCTGACAGTGATCTGATTTAAACAGAAGTTCTTAAATTCAACTGGGCATTGGGTAGGGCTGAAAAACTTACTGATTTTGGGGGGAGTTTCCCTTGGGCCTCATTATTATACTTCTCATGCTAATAGGACTGAAGTGACTTCATACTTATTTTGACTGTCCAATCAGAAGCTTTTGAGGAGAGAACCTTCTTAAAGTTGGCCTGGTTGCTAGCTCCTCATAGTTCTTTACCCCTCCCAACTGGAGATCCATAGCTGCATTCCATTCCGCTTGATCTGGCGCCTCTCAGTCTACTGAGGTGTTAAACATTCCAATGAGTTGTAATTCTTGTTGTCGGTCCTTTCTGGCCAGCAAAGGAGAGACAACAATCTTTTTGTTTGCTTACTCACATTCTTGCAGCTAGGAACTGCTAGCCACCTCTCCGTTACTGACTTAGTTTGGTTCAGGCTTCTACTGCCAACCTAGGCCTAACATGTACATATTCATGACAGGGGGGTATTGCAGGCAGGTTACAGAGGAAATTCACTTGGTGGAACAAGGCTGGCTTCTGCTTATTTATTTGTTTTACTTTAATTATTTATACTTATTTATTTGCCTGATGGTGTCACTTCCACCATGACATCACTTCTGGTGGGTCTTAGACAGATTGTCATTCTAAAAGGTGGGTCCCAGTGCTAAATGTTTGAGAACTGCTGCAATAAGGTGTTAGTAAGTTGACTCCCGGGGGGGTGGTGTGACACCAGTTGTTGGCAACCTTCAGTCTCGAAAGACTATGGTATCTCACTCTGAAAGGTGGTTCTGGAACAGCGTCTAGTGACACCACTAGTGACCAAAATCACAGTTTGGAGGAATAATACCATCATGTTATATATCAATCAATGTGTAATTTCATGCAGAATGTGTTCTATCTTTGTTTTTTCAAAAGGTACAGCCAAAATTAGTGGGGGCAGAGTGATGGTACATCACCACGCCCACTACCTGGGGTGTTGCCCCACCCACTGCATGGGGTGTGACACACTGACATTCTGCACTGGGTGACCCTAGCAACACCACTGCTAGAAGTGTCATTTCCTCCTCCTCCTCTGCCCTGCCTTGTGCCCATTACCTTCAAACCTCCCCTCACCTCTTTGCTAAGACTGGAGGAGGGCTGAGCTGAAGCATGTTGTTCCATTACTGGCATTCTGTACACATCTCCCCCTCCCCCCCTGCACTGGCTGCTGCAGTTGCTGGGCTGTCATTTCTTCCTCCTCAGCAGCCCCTGCTAGCCGGGATGACCAATTGCTATCGCAGAAATGGTTGTTGCTGCTACATCTGTTTGTGTGCTGCTGGAGGCTGCCAGGAGACAAGGTAAAGCCCATGTGGCCCAGATGAAAAGGCTCCATGGGCCTTATGTTTGACACCCCTGTCTTAGGACACAGAAGTCTTCAATAAAAAAAAAAAAAAAAAAAGCCTCCTAGGTAGGGGTGGTACATGACCTTTGGTGACATGTAAATAACTGGGGAAAAACCTCTTTTTTACATTGAGTTGGGCCTGCAACAGCTCAGCCATTATGTTCCATTAGGCTTGAATAGCTCTTTATCTCACAGCCCAATCCTTACCAAGTTTTCAGCAACAATGCAGCCAGGATGAAGCCCTGAGGTAAGGGAACACATGTTCTCTTCCTTTGAGGAGGCCTCCATTACTGCCCCCCACCACAAGGTACCTATGCCCCATTGGCATGGCTGCAGTGGCTCTGGAAAACTAATTAGGATTGGGCCCTCAGCCTTCATTGGGTAACAAAGAGATGTGAAGTGCCTAATGAGAGGCAGTAAACACAATTGCAGAGCCAGGACAAGAAGCCTTGGGGAGAAAAAAAGAGAAAAGAATTTACCTAGTGCATGCTGTGAAGTCAAACAGTGAAGGACTTTGCAGTTTTAGCTTTTTGGTGATAAGCAACAAAAAGCATAGGTTAAAATAAAGGACCGTTAGCGCTTTCAGTGCTAACGGCTATTACCACGCCCCCACCCTGATGCTGCCAGGCTGGAGGCTTGTTCTTATTGGCCCGCCCATTGTTCTGGGCGGGAACAAGAGGCTGGAGACAGGCGGCTGCCCGACCCAGCCTTCAGTCCAGGAGTCAGCGGTGACAGGAGTGGCTGCAGTTCACCCGGCTCCGGACCTCGCCTCTCTTCCCTGCCCGGGCATCGGGACAGGGAGTAGCGGGCGCCTTTCCGCCCCGTGGGCACCAGGGGTTACCCTGGGCAGGCGCGGCAGGCATGCGGCGCCCAGGAGGCTCGCTCCGTTCCCGCACCTGTCTGGTGCTGCGGGCGCGCGGCGCTTGCGGCTGCCCCTGCAGCTGCGGGGGCTCCGTTCCAGGCGTGGGCGGGTGTCCTGCTTCCCCTGCATATTGGGGGTCGCTGGTGGTGCCGTTTGATCCCCTGCGGGGTGACAGCGGCAGCGCGGGGTGACACATGCCTCCTTGGGGGCGCGCGTGCTCTCGCGCAGCAAGCCCACCTTTGCACGTGCCATCGCGCGCCAAGCGGGCCGCCCGCTGCCACCTTTTTGGCTTCGTGGGGGCCCTTCCGTGCCCACCGCTGGCCAGGGCGGGGGGCGCCTGTGGGGCACTGCGGCGCATTTTCCCGCCTTGGGGCCAGCGTGCAATAATGCTCGGGTGCCATCTTACCGCCTGGCCGCCATTTTGTGGCACTCGGGCGCCATTTTGCTGGCAGCCCGCTCCTTTTAGCCTGGCTGCGGCTGGCTCTGCAGGCGGGGGTGTGTGTTGGCCCACCGTTGCTGCCCCCCTGCTTGGTTTCCTTAGCCCCCCCGGTTCCCTTCTCACTGGGAGTACCCCCCAACAACAAAAAATAATAATTCAAACTGAAATAATAATAATAATAATAATAATAATAATAATAATAATAATAATAATAGTTAGGAAGTTGTATTCCCTGGGGGTTCGGACCTTATTGGCCTGCTGAAGGGGCATCTGGGACCTATATATTAAAAAAAAAAAACATTCCTTGCAGTGCTAGTCACTCATCATGCCTAAGCGCCCTCAGAAGCGGTGCGGCAAGGCGTCGAAACGCCCACCCCCCACACCTGCCAAGTCTTCTTCGTCAGATGATGAAGGAAGGGATCTAGGTGAACTTAAGGCGTTAGTAGCCCGCCTTGAGGCCCACCAGAAAGAGATGGCTATGCGTAGGGTGGGTAAGGGCGATGGGGGTGGGGCTTATGGCATCGGGGGATCTCAAAGCAGTTTTGACCGCCCAGGGCGTGGTTCCTGCCTTAACACTATCTTGTCTTCTACTAAAAAAGGTAGAGTCCCGGCGGCTCAGAGGGTCTCAGACGAGGAGTCGTCGGTGGGCTCCGGGGTTCCAGCGGCTGTTGACACTGAGACATCTGCCCGGGGCAAGGCAACAGTGGCCAAGGGGTGTGCAGGTGAGATAGAAGGGTCAGAACAAGATCCATTTACGCCGGTTTGGGATGTGGAAGGTGGTTCACCCGACCACCCCAACGTACAGGCATTTAATTACCCATTTGGGAGTTTCTGGTGGCCCCCTCAGGTGCCTTTGCCTTACGGCAGTCCTGGTTCTCCTTGGCCCCCTGGGTCCTATGGCTTTGCTGGTCCAGTTGCCCTGCCCACTGGAAGTCCCAGTAGACCTTTCAATGCTCCCTTTACACCGGGCCAGGTGCTTCCCTTTGTTCAAGGGCAGCAGTTTGGCACCTCAGGGCACCCAGATCCTTCCGAGCCTGGTGGCTGAACCCAGTGAGTGCCCCCGGATTTCTTATGGCGATATTGCCTTGCCGCTGGGTGGGCACCTGGCCCTTTCGGTCAAGGGACGAATTTGGTGGGGGGAGTTCGTTGATATATTTAGTCTGTTACAGGTGGAGCCGGAGCCTGCCCCGAGGCTCGGTGAGCCCCTTAGGGACCAGGAATTAGTAAGGCGCAGGAAAATTGACAAGAACTGGACGAACTGGCTTAATGGCTTCATAATTTATACCTCAGTCGTCCTTCAAATGTATCCTAACAAGGCGCCTTCACTTTTCAAGTATCTCGATATCATCCACAGGGCATTTCGTGATTATTCAGGCCCTGCCTGGTGTTCCTATGATGAGCACTTTCGCCTTAAATCCTCTCACAATCCCTCGCTAGACTGGCATGTCCCGCAGTGGGAGCTTTGGGCGCAGTTGGTCATCCCTTCGAGACCCACAACAGGTGACCATTCAGACAGTGGTCATTTGATCGCTAGGAATCGGTCTGAGCTACCCCGAGCACCTCAGGGTGCGCAGGGGGTTCAATACCCTCGCACCTGTTACGAATTCAATGCTGCGGGCTGCTGTAGCCGTCCAAACTGCTCCTTCTCCCATTTGTGTGTCCAATGTGGGGCCAAGCACGCAGTGTCCAGTTGTCCCAAGCTCGGCTGGGCTAGGTCCCGGGCCAGAGGTCTGGCCGGGGGCGGGCCAAGAGGCGGTGCCCCTCCCGCAGCCCCTTCAAAGGGGCCCAACCCCAATTAGGCTTTCCTCCCTCGGCCGCCTGCTTGATCGTTATCCCAACCGGCCGATGGCCCAATATCTTTGGGAAGGTTTTTCCGATGGTTTCCGGATTCCTGCACCCCCTCCTTCTCATCCCACCTGGGCCAAGAATCTTCGCTCAGTCCGTGGGATGGAAGAGGTGGTTAGGAGAAAGATCACCAAGGAAGTCACTGCGGGCTGTGTAGCCGGCCCGTTTGCGGCACCACCATTTCCCAACCTTCAGGTTTCTCCCTTAGGTCTTGTGCCCTAAAAAGCTCCGGGTGAATTTAGGTTAATCCATCATCTATCGTACCCCAAAGGCCTGTCGGTGAACGATAGGATCCCGCACGACCTTTGTTCAGTTAGGTACACGTCCCTTGACCAGGCTGTCGCCTTGGTTCGAGCCTGCAGCCCCGCTGCCCTTATGGCAAAGGCAGACATTCAGTCTGCTTTCCGCCTGTTGCCGGTTCATCCCAACAATTTTTGCCAGTTGGGTTTTTATTTTGAGGGGGCGTATTATGTTGACCGGGCATTGCCTATGGGCTGCTCAGTCTCCTGTGCTGCCTTCGAAAGCTTCAGTTCATTCTTAGAGTGGGCGGTTCATGACAGGGCACGCCCTGTTTACTCCGCCCACTATCTGGATGATTTTTTGTTTATAGGCCCGCACGACACCACCGTCTGTCCAGATGGCTTGGCTGCCTTTGTCGAGCTGTGTATGGAACTTGGGGTTCCCTTAGCCCATGAGAAAACCGAGGGTCCCACCACTTGCCTTACTTTTTTGGGGGTGGAGCTTGACTCTGTACTGCAGCAGAGCCGTCTCCCCCTCGCCAAACTGGTTAAGCTTCGCGATCTGCTGGACGCCGCTTGCGCAGCCCGCAAGATCATGTTGCGGGACCTCCAAGTATTAATTGGTCATTTAAATTTTGCTTGCCATGTTATCGCCCCGGGCAGGGCCTTCCTCCAGCGTCTGTGTGATGCCACAAAGGGCTTGCGACATCCACGTCACAGAACTCGTATTACGGCCCCCACGCGTGCTGATATGGGCATGTGGTCTGACTTCATGCGGCATTTCAACGGTGTCTCATTTTGGAGAAGCCAGAAGTTGCTGGAGGCAGAACTACAGGTTCAGTCTGACACCGCGGGGGGTTTAGGCTTTGGCCTCTACTTTAGGGGGCGCTGGTGCTCCGCCGTCTGGCCGCCTTCCTGGACGGCAACGGGGATCACCAAGGATTTGACCTTTTTGGAATTATTCCTGATAGTGGTGGCGGTTTTTATTTCGGCTGACATTTTTAGAGACTCCGCTATTCTGTTCTGGTGTGATAATCTCTCTGTGGTGCACATCATTAATTGGCAGACTTCCAAATCGGGTAGGGTCATGCGCCTGGTTCGGGTGTTTGTTCGACAGTGCCTCTCGATTAATGCAATTTTTACTGCCAGGCATGTGCCGGGGCTTGACAATGGTATTGCCAACGCCCTCTCTCGTTTGCAGGGGGAAAGTTTTTGGCAGCTGGCCCTGGAAGCGGCGCAGGACCCAGATCCCATGCCCAGCTGGCTGTGGAGCCTTGGTTCGTCCGAGCTCAGGAGGCCATTTGGGCATCTCTAGCTCCTTCCAGTCAGGCTAGTTACCGCAGTAAGACTCAGGAATTTACCTCTTTTTGCAGGGATGCGGCTCCTGCCCTTTCCATGGCCTCTCCGCCCGAGGCTGTTATGCGTTTTCTATTGACCTTTAAGGACCGCAATCTCAGTCCGGACCATGTCCGTTTACCTGGCGGCCATATCTTTTGCCGCCAAGGCATCCAGAACTAAGGATCCAGCTGCGGATTTTAGAGTCCGCAAGATGCTTGAGGGTTTCAAAAAAGGCAACCCCCCGCTTCCGGATCGGTGTAGGCCAATCACAGCCACCTTGTTGCATGGACTCTATATCGAATTTGGCTTATTGTGCTCTTCTCAATTTGAGATTTGCTTATTTCGCACGGTGTCCATCGTCTTCTTTTTCGGGGCATTCCATGTTAGTGAGCTTCTCGCCCCTTCAAGGGCAGCTTCCATGGAGTGAACCATGCAGTGGGGTGACTGTGAAATCCTGGGCGATGCAGCTCGCCTGCACCTTCGCCATTCCAAGAATGACCAGCTGGGTAGGGGGCAAACCGTGCTTCTCCGCCGGTCACCGAACGTCCGTTTGTGCCCTGTTCATGCCCTTACGGTGTATCGGGCAATGGCCCCCCCGGGTCCCGGCTGTCTTTTTCGACACGGGGATTTAACGCCTCTCACTCTTTACCAGTTTAAACAGTTGTTTAAACGGGCTATTGAGCAGATGGGGCTGTCGCCTGAACAGTATGGGCTCCATTCATTCCGTATTGGTGCTGCCTCCTTAGCGGCACAACTTGGTTTGCCCACCCCTGTCATCCAGAGGATTGGCAGGTGGCGCTCTGGCGCCTATCATTACTATCTGAAGTAAGTGCATGGAGTGAGCCAATTTCGTGGCCTAATGTTACTTTCCGCAGTAGGCTTTTCTGCCTGATTGGCCTTCGGCTTGTTATGTGGGATGCATGCTCAGCTGTTCGGCAGATCCCAGTAGTTCACATGTGGGGACTCCCTCTTCCCCCTAAGAGGGTTTCTCTGAGGCTGTTGCCTTTGGGCCTATGGGTCCTGTGTTGGGGGAGCCCCGTCGGCTCCCCTGTGTTGGCCCTAGGGGGATGTTGGGCCAGTGGGTTCATAGTCCTGCGGGGCTAGCATTCATGCCTTCCGGAGGGGGATTCCCCTGGCTTCGGCCATGATTTTTGATCATGAAGTCAAGTTGTTGTGCTATTTATCTATAAGGCACGGTTCCACTCCTTACTGTTCCTTTTGCCTCGACAGGTCCACCTCAACCGCAGCTTGTTCAGACTTTAGTCATCAGGCATTCTATCGTTTTTTGGGCCAGGAAGCACGCGATGTCCACCAGCTTCGGGTCTCAGCTGGGCCTGGCTGGTCACACCAACGTGGTCTGGCTGGCCCGAAGAGGCATGTGCTGGGGGCACTTCCTGCCCATGATCTATGAGTTTGTGTCTACCCATCCGCCTCCCCAGGTAATCATAGTGCATTTGGGAGAAAATGACCTCTGTCAGAGGACAACCCTGTCCTTGAGGCTGCAGGCCCGTAGCGATTTTCTCACCAGCCGCAGCTGGTTCCCCGGGGCTTCGATCCTGTGGTCTGACCTGCTTCCCAGGAGGGTGTGGAAGGGAGTGCGTAGCATGCATCATGTGGATGCTGCCCGACGCTGCCTTAGTGATTACCTGGGGAGGGTCGCTGTGGCTTTGGGCGGGTCCGTCATTCCTTATCCCAATATTGTGTGGTCTAGCCCTGCCCTTTTCCGCAGCGACGGGGTTCATCTGTCCCCTTTGGGCTATGATATGTTTTTGACCGATTTACAGCAGGGTTTGAAGCATTTCCTCCTTCGTGGGGACAGGAACAACAAGCAGTAGGCTGTCTTTCCTTGTGGCATCAGGGTCACAGTAGGCAGACACACCCCGGTGTCCGTCTAAGACAGCAAGGTCAAGGGGTGAGCCAGTACCGCTCACATGATGCTTTCCCGGCTCAAAGAGGCTGGCTGGCAAGCCCCTTTGACTGGACTGGCACGCCTGGCAGGCTTGACCTGCGGGCCTCCAGTCCTGCTGTTTTATCCATTTGGGCGACGTTGACAGGCTGTCCTCGGCCGTTGATCTGGTGACAGCCTCGAGTCGGGCGGTTTTGCCCTTTGACCTTGGGGCAGGTAGAAAACTAGGTTCGTTTCCCCCTATTAGCGACCCCGCATGACTTAGGACTGGGTGTCTTTAGTCAACTACCCCAGTCACCCTGCTGTAATGTTAAAGATCAATAAAGTGGCCCAGTTTAAACCCAAGCCGCAGTCTGGTGCATTTATTTGGGGGGTGCATCAAATAAAGCTGGCGTGAAGGCTTATGTCAGCCTCAGCAGGCTGGTACTGCTCGAAGTGCCGGCCCAGCTTCCTCTTGAGGAGGCACAAACGTGCCTTACAGGTCAGGCTTAAGGAGTGTCATGTATGCATTCCTTGGCCCAGCACATATGGCTTGCCAATCGCTGCAGTAGCTGCAGCCGCAAGTTCATGGTAATATCCCCAGCATCCCATGTGGGCAACGATAGGAAAATGTAAGATCCCAGAAAATTTCTGGGCCCCCTCCTTTGGCTTCTGAGCCCCCTTTTTGACACTTGGCCTGGGTACAAATTATCCCCTTTACTCCACTCTCCTAGGCCCTGATGCTCAAGACACAGTTTCGTAAGCCTGACTTGGAATTGGTGCAGCAGGAAGTCCTTGCTTGCCAGTGTGGCTCTGATAAGCTGTTTGCTTTCATTTCTTTAGGTTTCCAGTTCATGAAATTGTGGCTTCCTGTGACTCTGATAAGCTGAGATACTGACATCCTTCCAAGCTGACCATTGCATAATATTTGTTCTGGCAACCCTGCAGTTCAGGATATTATTTTGTTGTGTCAAGGTTGTAAATTGGCTTTTTTTCTTACACTTTGCTATTGGAAAATGGTTGAGAAATAACCCAATAAAAGCTAATAAAATGCCGTGAGATACTCTCACTTTATTACAGTCAACACTTGCGCCTCGACCCTGTGGTGTTGACTTTATTAAAGGAAGATCTCATTTCCTGCTTGATGACATCACTTCTGGCTATGGTATCACAATGAGGGCTTCCTATTTGATGTCAATTCTGGCCATGACATTACTTCCAGGCTGATGACATTACTTCTGGTGGGTCCCAGACAGATTGGCATTCTCAAAAGTGGGACCCTTGCTGAAACATTTGAGAACCACAGGCCTAGAACATGGTGTAAGGCTAACTCAAGTCCTCTGGCGTGTGTAGAAACTACGACCTTTCGTATGTGTGAACTTATAGACACTTTACCATAGTTTCATTTAAGGTGGGTGATATTCAGCTTGCAAGTTTCATTTCACACATTTACACAGTTTACTTTCCTTATATCAGTTGCTCTGATGCCCCAACACTTTTAAGTCCAAGTGATTTTAATGATGAGATTAGATGAATGCTAGATGGCTCAATCCTATTCTTGTGATATCTCTGGTGGAGCTCTTGATCAGCCAGCATATCACACAGGTGTCATAGCTCATTGGGGGTAGAGGTGAATTGGGGCAGATTTGAGTGAGGATCAGACTGGGGCATGGGTGGCATGGGGCAGATCTTGGCAGTAGTGGCAAATGTGAGATCCAGAGCCCTAATCTGGGCCTGACACATCCCTGCAGCAGTTTAGATCCATTTCAGTGAAATAGCTGACGTAGACCTGAGTAGGCCCATAGGATATCAGAGAGCAGCAGAGGAAATATGTAAATATTTCCCAGCCATGGGATGCAGCGCAGGCTGTCTCAGCATCCTTGCACCATGCAGGCTGGCTCCAGATAGGATTGGGCTGCAAATCTGTCCTGCTGAAATTGATGGAATTTAAAACTGCCGAGGAAGAAATGAGCCCATTGTTTACGCCAGTTTAATGTACAGAACTCTGTGATGGATTCTGGTCATTGTGTTATGTTTAATCATCTCACCAGAGACATGTTTAATTAAATTGGCTTTTATAAAACATGATTCCTAACACAAAGTAGAAAGGAAAATATATATTTGAAATCCATGAGAAACACCTGGAGCTTCCTTAAGATCACATCCTTCGTATCTTTTGAAGAACAACAAAAGCAAGATACAAAGTAGACCCAATTCCCATCTGGGCAATGCCTGGGTTAATGTCTCTCTATGATGTTCAACGACATCATATCCCCACCAATAGTGCCTGTGCAACCAAAAAGACTAGTTGGTGAGCTACAAATAGTAACAATATAAATAGTTTAAGAAAAGATTTAGAAAACCATTTCTAAAGACACAAGATCTATCAGATTTTTAAAATACAATATATCCCACATACTTCAAAATGATATGCAGTCTTATTTGTACTGCTGCATCAGAAGAAGCATATCATGATACAGAAGCTCTGGAGTATCAAGACCCCAGATGAAATCTACATGATTCCAAGAGGGAATATACTTTTGGTAAACTAAATGAGGGATGCGAGGGAGTAACAGTTCAATATCTTCTTTGGTTGCAATAATGTCATGTCCTCCATACCATACAGCTGTTGGCACAATCATATCTTCTATTTTATAAAATGGAGGTGTGGTCTGTTGAAAAAACAAATTAAAAATATGAAAACAAGTTTCACCGATCAATTCCATATCAGCCCTTACTTTTCAAACACCACAGTACTCTTGGATTTGTAATATCTGGCCCTGAAGTGTTATATTCCAGCCATTTATGCTAAGACTCAACATACATGCCCTTTCCATTCCAGAGGTCTGTCTGGAAATTGAACCCTACATAGCTCAAAGTAACCGGTTCTTGCCTGCCCAGAGGACCTGTCCCCTGGCACTTGCCTGAAAGCACCATAAAGGACTCACAGTCCAATCCTATGCATGTCTGTGCAGAAGTAAGCCCCATTAGAGTCAACTCCCAGGAAAGCGTGGATAGGATTGGGCTGTCAGGGCACAGCCCAATAGACTTCAAGGTGAGATTCAGGTTCATAAAGTTCATAGAGTATGTGGTGAAGAGGGTCCCCTGAAACCCTCAATTTTCTCCATAGGCTGAATGATTTATTATCTGCTAATTCAGTATCCACTAGGGTTTCCTGTAACCTAACCATAGTGGATAATGAGAATTGACTGCAATTCTGCTGTTTTAATTATTAGAAGTCTGTAAGCAGAGTTTTCTGTCATATAACAATTTTAAGAAAAAGAGAGAGTACCCTTATTAACTGGACAAAGGGGCACATTTTAAGCATGAATTCTTTTATATTTAGTGGGAGGACAACTCTCCCTATTTATCACAGCAAGGCATCTTTACCATTTCCTCCTTGCTGGTGCCTTGCTTCTGCTCATTAAATTTTTAAATTATGAGCCTTCTGGTGGGGCTCCCATGGCAAGCAATGGGAGTGATTTTATGTTGATATTAAGAACTATCTGATGACATCCCCCCCCCCCAAGATCCTCACTGTACATATTGGGAAGAATGGCTTGGTTAAAGTGCCTGGAATATTCAGGACATGGAGTTAAAATGCTATTTCCTGGGGCTGTGGCATTGGTGGGGAGGGGGGGGTGTAGCAAGAGACTAGAATCCCTGGTTCAACTGCTAGAGAAACTGCTGCTTAGAGAAAGATTAATCAGGAGGTGACCATATTAATGCCTATATTACACCCTTATTAATGTCAGTATAGATGTTTCTGCCAAGTAACACAAGCATCCACTTTACATGCCAGCATATATGGATGCCAGCCTGTCAGGATGAACTGTTTCAACCAGAACTCACACATTTAAACTGGACACCAGGCTAATTTCATGAAGAAACCCTTTGTTTTTCCTCTTTGCCACTCTTCCCCCTTTTCCTATCTCTCTGTCTCTAGCATTTAGCAGGTGGGGTGGAAGAGCAGGGGCTCCTCAAAATCCTTTCCTTTGAGATGGCCCTTTTCTCCTGACTTCATCAGATGCTTCAAATACACTCTGCATTACAAGCAACCACTACCATAAGGCAGGATTTCTTTGTATGCGATAGTTCTATAGGTATTCTTTTATAAGAAAACTGACCTTTTCAGTGAAGTCATCTCTCTCTTTCTTAAGGGATGGGGATTTTCTACCATGTGCTGGTTTGTTATCCATTCTAAGATTCCTTGTTGGAAAAGAATTGGGGTGGATGGAAGCCATCGTGGGAGAGGCACAGAAGTAAGCGGAAGGGATTGTCCGTGGGGCAGCAAAGTGCCCAACTTGGCCAGCATCTATCACAGCCCATATTTGACTGAGACCTCTTAAAGACCAGACCAAATTACTCACTTCCAAATTATTTCCTCATTTTCCTTACCGTGTTATAAAATTCCTTGTTCTTGGATCCATAGTCAAAATACTTAAATTGTTTTGATTTGAGTACCTAGAAAGAGGAACAGGACATACTCAGATTACAATCTGTGGAATTGTCATAATTCTAACTTTGAAGTAGGGTTGCTCATATTCAAATTAATTATATGGAAAACTGAATAATCAGAATCCCTTGTATAAAATGTGTGGGAGCTTTGCCAAAATACTGGGGTCTCTAAAAAGCCATTTCAAAGATCATACCGTAGTTTGCACTTCTATACACACATATCTGGAAGTAAGTTCCATTGAACTCAGGGAATTCATGAGTAGACATGTGTAGGCTTACAGTGACACACACAGTGTATTTTCTTGGTTAAAGTTTAACTAGTTCAAGAGTTTTGAAGACATTAGTTCTCTTTTCAGTGTTAGTGATTCCGGGGAATCCTCAGACAAAACCTTGTGCTGCCCATGGTGCCTCTATTGCATATGTGCTTCCACACGCATGTGCACTGGGGCCATTGGAGTGGTTTGGATTCTCCTTTCTCAATGTCTTCTGAGTGCTGAGAGGGGAGAGGCTAAACCGACCGACCCCCCCCCCTTTGCACCTTCCTGGTCACTCAGATTAAACTGACAGCTTGTGATGCTCTTGTTTCAACATTGCTTGGGGACTGAGTGTGGAGTGGCCTTTGTCAATAACCTCTTGCCCTTCTCTCACAGTGCCCTGGACCCAAGGAGCCATCACCTTTTCTTCCCTATGTAAGCTGCGGGCATTTTCAGTTGAAACAGAAAGATAGGATATTGCAGATTGCTTGATCGTTATTATGACAGTTTGAGACATTTTATATTTGAGTTTTCAACTCCAAGCATAATCCTTCACCTTTCACAAGCTCTGAGGGAATTCCCATGACTCTTCCTGACCTCTTCCATCACCCACCTCTGGCTGGCCCTAAGTTCAGCACACTGCTGCTATGCCAAGTCCCCTGCAGTGTGCCTGGCTGTTCCCGGATCATGAGTTCTTCCTGAGTTGATGCAGCCTATGGAGTAAACAGCTGGTCTACCCTGTCAAGCCTCCTCCCAGCTTGCATCAAAGTAATGCTCCTTCCAAAAGAAGAGCTCTATAATGGCACATGAGACGCAGGATAGATTTGCATATATAGGAACTGTGGTTGGTGACAATTCAAAGTTCAGGAATTTGTAGAATGATGATTTTCTACTATAAAATTTGTATCCTTCTGGTTGGAATAAAAGAGCCTCTACAAAAGCATTTAAAAACTAGTTAAGATCACATTTGATATTTGAGGTTTGAAAAGATTAAAACGTATCTTGCTAGAAAAGTTTGAGCTGTTGACACACATATAACAGAAACTGAATGTTCAGTCAAGTAGTGACTTTTGGATTATAACTATAGAGAATACATTCAGGAAATCCTACCTGGCTCCAATGAAGTCCTGTCTTCACAGAAGTAAAATCAGGTGCTATTCCACCATACACATCTGCTCGACTCTGAGAAGAAAAATACAAAGGGAGATGCCAAGAATATCTACCCTGCGGAAGAGATTTCCTTGCTTGGCCCATTGAGGTACAGGAACTACAAAGTAAACCTGATCGCCCAGCTCTGTGCCTCTCCTGTGCTGCCTCTCCCAGGAAAGCTGTATTTGGGAATTCACTGCAAACCCCACTCCTCACTCTTAAGGCACCTTGATAGAACTGCCACCACCTCTTTGTCCTCGTTTCCCCCTTCGCTCTTCCCAAAGAGGATAGCTAAGAGTGCTGTGCCGCTGCATTTTGGCCTCTTGAGTTATAAATTCCCTGAATTTAATATAATGCCTCAGCCAAAAGGTGTGTGTGTGGGGGGGGGGGGGCAGTGTGGGAAGCACATGCACCAAAATTCAAGTGGGGTTCACCTCACCTGCTTCAAAATTAGTAAATGCAACTTTTCCCATGTGACCACAGTCAACTCCTCCAGGCTCCCAGCTTTGGGAAAGACATGACTAGCAAAACAAGGAAAGATTGCCAAGTCTAACTGTCCTCACCAACCTCAAGTTTAAACCCAAATTAGAAAGCATGTTAACAAGCCAATGGACCTCCTGAACTAGATACCACACCTGCACCTGGATGAGAAAGACAAAGGCAGCACCAGTTTGGTGACCATTCAGTAATAAAGGGGCTTTGATTAGCTTACCCCCAAAGAATCCCATAGGATTCTATGGGACAAAAATCTATAGAAAACCAGGGCACAAGACTTTTGTACTCTTCATTCCTTGTCTCCTTCCTTTCCCATTGTTTGTCTGGTGCTTTGTGAAGCCCTCCCCCTCCATTCCAGCTGCCATCCAAGAGCACCAGCCAGCAAGCAACCCCTGCTTGCCCTTCCCTTTTCACCCATCCTTGTCAATTCCCCAAGCACAACTGAAGCCTCTGCTCCAACACAGGCTAGTCAGTTGAACTTTGTGGTCTGACTCTCTCCCATGGGGAAAGCAGCTCTGGCTCTCTTACTCTGCATCCCTCCTAGGATTAAGGCCATGGCCTAAGTTTTGTGGAACATAATCCTGGAGTTGTACTGAGCCGGCACAAGCCTCCTGCACTGGCCCAAGAGTGTTGCCAAGATGCTGTAAAGCATGTTCGTAACTATTCATTTTAGATTGAACATAAGAACAGCCCCACTGGATCAGGCCATAGGCCCATCTAGTCCAGCTTCCTGTATCTAACAGCAGCCCACCAAATGCCCCAGGGAGCACACCTGATAACAAGAGACCTCATCCTGGTGCCCTCCCTTGCATCTGGCATTCTGACATAGCCCATTTCTAAAATCAGGAGGTTGCGCATACACATCATGGCTTGTACCCCTTAATGGATTTTTCCTCCAGAAACTTGTCCAATCCCCTTGTGAGCCCTTTTGGGACAGGGAGCCATTAGTTATTTGATTTTTCTCTGTAAACCGCTTTGTGAACGTTTTTGTTGAAAAGCGGTATATAAATACTGTTAATAATAATTATTATATTCTCAAGCCAAGCATGCTGGAGCAAGGACGTGTGCTGGATAGCCAGTTTCAGAGCAAATTAAGATTGGGTAGTTAAGACTTGATTCTTAGGTCTCTTCAGCATTTTACTCAGGAGGCTCACTTGGTCTTGGCTTCCTTGTCCTGTGGCAACACATCACACACAGACTCAGCAGGTGCAGAATGGCAACCTTGGTCATTGACACAGCCTCATTATAGACCCACAGTTCCCCTCTATCTTTCCTCATCTGTCTCATGTGCAGTCAAATCAATGACAGGCTTAGTGTTTCAGACCTTCCTCCTTTCTGTGTATGAGAGTGTGCTTGTGTATGTGTTGACCTGTTTTAGGGGAACTCTGAGATCCGCTTTGGGCCTCCTTCATACATAACTGCATCAAACATATCCCCATCTACCAACAATTCCAGAACCATGAACATTCCTCCTCCCAGTATGAGTATGAGAGAGTGTGCTTGCTTATCTGCACATTCATTTTATTGTTGAACTGTTTTAGGGGAAGCCCAAAAGGGCAATGGCATAGACAGAAAGGGCAAGGGGTGGGCCACCCCGGGTGGCACCCTCAGGGGGGAATGATACCACTAGTGAACAAAATTGCAAAAATCACATTTGTTAGGAATAATACCATCATGTTATATATCATTTGATGTATAATTTACAGCAGAATGCAATGAAAAAAATGTAATGAAATATCTCCTTTCTAACAAAAATAATGGCCAAAAAACCAGAAAACAAAATGCAACTGTCTTATGTAATAAAGTAGATTGCCTTAACTCATTATGAAACAATGAGACTGATTGTTTGAAGAGCCAATGAGATGTTATTATGATACAGCGTGGAACCAATGAGGTGTTAGTAAGGTGACACCCTCAAGGGGGTGACATCATTAGTGACCAAAATTTTGGGAATTGTGGTTTTTCGGAATAATACTGCCACGTTATATATCATTTGATGTGTAATTCAATGCAGAAAGTATGTCACTGAGTACTATGTGCAGGGGAGCAATAGCAAGGGAGGGCACTGATGTTCATCCATTGCCTGTGGGAAATATTCACTGCATTTATTTTCTGGCCATTATTATTATTCATTTCATGCCATGACTATTACTATCTCTTAGCCTCACCTACCTCAGAGGGTTGTTATGAGGACAAAAGAAGGGGAGGAACCTTGCACACCACCCTGAGCGCCTTAGAGAAAGGGTGGTATAAAAATATGAAAAATATTTAATTCACTAATTTTGTTGTATGGGGAGGTGTCAAAATTTTATGGGCCCGGGGTGTCAAATGACTTAGCTACACCACTGCAAAGGGGGAAATGAAAATCAGCACCCGTCAAGCACCATTAAGTAACAACGAAAGGGGCTTTGATTAGCTCACCCCACAAAGGATCCCATAGGCCTCTAACAGCCCAATCCTGAGCTGCCCGGTGCCCAAGGCTGCAGCAACACCAAAATGACTAGTTTCCCACTGGGAAAGCGGGGGAAGTGATTCACAGCCTGCCTCCAGGCTCACCCCTTGTTTGGAGGCCTTGGGTTCTGACCACAGAGATCTGTTCTTTCATCAAAAACATTCAGCATGGTCAGAATTGCAGTACTTTTCTGTCTTCCTATTCCAGTAATCCTCCAACTCTCCTCCCTTTTTTCCCCTTGCATACACCTTCAACCCTCATTTTGTTAACCCTGGCCCCATTGAGATATCCCAGTTTTCCTAAGCCCTTTCTTCCCCTTTATTCTTTATGCCCCTTTTACTTCTAAAGTGTTTCTTTCTCTTCCACTCCTCATCCTTTTCTTTCCAACAGTGGCTTACTCTGAGGGTCCATCCAGGAGTGAGAGGTCAGCAAATAAGTGCAGTAAGATGAGCTGCACTGAGTGAGTGGGAGAGCTTCACTTGGCACTGTTTTTTGTTCTGAGTTTTGTAACTTCTCCCCTTTTGCTTTTTTTTGCACTTTTCACTCTCATGTCCCTCATCCTGCCCTTAGGATCCCTGCACACAAATTAGTTTTCCCCAGTGTGCAATTCTTCTTGAAGTTTATAAAGTACCACTGGGAACAGCAACATTTCGGGCTGTTCAGCAACATTTCGGGCTGTTAAGCAACATACATAAATAAGAACATAGAGTCCACCTACCACATTTAAGTTGTTTTCATTAAATCCTGTTGCTGTGAAGATCAACTGGATGCAAAGTTGGTCTAATCCTGGATAGCTGCACAACTTGGCATTGATGTCTTTAATGCGGTTACTGAGTACACATAATTCTTTCGTCCCAAACATAGCCTGGGAATTAAACATGCAGAATCTTTAGAAACCAATCTAACCAGTAGCCCTGAATCACAAGGAAACATCAAGGTTCTGTCCAAGGATTTTTCTGCCTTAGATTAAAGCCTGCTTATTTGGAAGCCAAGGTTTTCCTCAGACACCTTTCTTGCTTGACTGAAATGGTCTCATTTAGCCCTCCCATAACACAAAGATGGTATTGGGGGGGTGGGATTGGCAGGGTCTGATCTATCTCAAGAAGCCTCTGAACTCCCTCGCATGTTCAGGGACATCAACAGGTTCTTAACTGTGCATACAGGACACGGTAGTGGTGAAATGTGGTGAAACAAAGATTGGATGTCACCAGCAATTACCCACTTGTAATATCGGAAAAGATTAAATGAATGGGTAGGGAGGGAAATATTGGAATGATATGTTTGTACAAGAATAACATTATATAAGAAATACTCACTATTTGTACGTCTCTAGGAAGTGCCAGTATGAGGCCAAAAATGCCTTTGGTACCCACTAACGTGTAGCCAGGAGAACAGCTGATGAAAAGTTTGACCTTTTGAGTCAGCTGTGGCATGATGGAAAATGCAATGATGCCTGTAAAAGAGAACAAAATTCAGAAACCTAAATGAGAGAACCTGTAGGACTTCAAATGGGAGGGGCATACTTGCACTGGTTTGCATGTATTAACGCTTTTTACCTGTACTGTATTCAGGTTTTGGATACCTGCAAATAAATCCCCATAATAAGATGTCCTGTTGTTTGTCAGTCTGATCTATCTTTTTTGGTCTCTTCTTCCTATGTATTCTGTTTTTGTGTTTTTTTATAGGGAAGAATGTCCACATGCCTCGACAGAAGACTTAGCTCTGACCAAAAGGGAACCATCTTTTGATTTATTTTTCTGCAAAGGTCACTCTGAAAATGCTTTTGTTCAACAGAGTTATACAAATTGTTTACTACTAATAAGAATAGTTTGATCTCTGCAGGTCGCAAGACCCACTGATTCTTTTGTCAACATAGGATTTATGCACATGAGAGTGGCTTAACAGACAGGAAGCAACAGGCAAACCGTTTCTCACCACTGCACCTTCTTTCCCAACATGTGTCACCAGAGGTTTCTGCTTGTCCTGCAGCATAAAACCTCGGAGAGCCTGATCTCTGAAAATGAATAAGCTGGTGAACAGGTACAAGGAGAGATGTATGAAAACTGCCCAAATCAGCTCTGAGGGGCCCAATGTTTCTGAGACTGGTAACCCAACACCATGGGCTGTTTGAGGCAGTGGAGTGATTGTCCTGCTGTCACAAAAGGTGCCGCAGTGGCACATGGGGGGCTTTGCCACTAGGCCAGTTCAGACGGTTCAAGTTACCACTGCCAAGAGGCAGCAGCACCGAAACCATGCTGCCACAGACTGCTCCAAGGCAGCGGGAGAGTCTTGTGAGTGTGTAGGGGGAGCGCAGGGAGAGTTTTGGAGCAGTTTTTTTAGGGGCAGAGCAGGGGTGGAACGGGGATGAGGGGTCGATGCTGGTGGCAGCAACTTGCACCAAGAAACTGTCCCCCTCACCTTCAAACAGTTCTTTCTTCTTCTTCAGTTTCCCCCTTTCTTCTCCTTAGACTTATACCAGCTATAGAGCTAGCATTGATGTAAGGAGACACAGGGCACAATCCTAACCAGGTCTACTCAGAAATAAGTCCTATTTTGTTCAACGGCGCTTACTCTCAGGAAAGTGTGGTTAGGATTGCAGCCTCATAGGCCATCAGGAGGCTTACACAGAAGTAAGTTTCCCTTACCCTTCACAGACCTCCTGATTGTGTCCCATCTGTGTGTCTGTCCCCCCCCCCATCATAGCATCCATTGCATGGTTGCATATTTCAGCATGGCAGGTGACTGGACTGTAGCTTTCTTATGAGTTCTCTGAAATGCCTTTTAAAGAGCAAGGTCAGAGCTTTCTCTCACAATGAAGAATGCTAGGATTTGCCATTTTCATGGAAGCCTTTAGTTCTATTCCCCACATTTATTAGGACAGGAGGAATTAAAACTACAAATCCCAGGGATCCTAGCAGCAAGAGAGGTTTAAGCATGTCAGAAAGCCTGCAGCTTAGGGCCCAATCCCATCGGGCTGCTATACAGTAGGAATCATGGTCTGATATCCCAGCATGGCTATTGCAAAAGGTGAATGCCAGACAGGTTGGCTGTCACTGCAAGTGACTTGTGGCTGTGACCGCAAGCCAGTGAACTTCCAACAAGTTCCAATACTAGTGAGTATGAGGGTGGGTGGGAGAAGGGCGTGAGAGGAACACAGTGAGGAGGAGGCAGAATGATCAGAGACTAGGGCAGGGTGGTGTTGTGTCAAGACCAAGAAGGAGCAGTACT
The DNA here is from genome assembly GCF_035046505.1 of Tiliqua scincoides. Lineage (NCBI taxonomy): Eukaryota > Metazoa > Chordata > Lepidosauria > Squamata > Scincidae > Tiliqua > Tiliqua scincoides. Next base: position 160,525,014 of record NC_089823.1, on the reverse strand, counting down.
GGTGGCAGTATTGACGATAGAGGTGCCAACCATAGCCTATCTCCCTTCTTGGTCTAAATCCATCTTCTAGGATCCACTTGGACCTGCACCAGCAAAATCACTTGCATGGGTACGAGTAGACCCATTCAGCAGTGAAGAGTTAGAACTGGTGGTGCGGTTGCATTGGCAGGGGGGTGGGATTTACAGTCCAATCTTAAAGGCAGTGTCCCTGTCGGGTGCAGTGGCACCCAGTGGCATCACTGGGGTTTGCATCACCCGGTGTGGGAGGCCAGCGCGTCACCCCCATGATGGACCTTCTCCCAGTGGCATAGCTAAAGGGGTGCAGGGGGTAGCAGTTGCACTGGGCATCAAGCTTTAGGGGGGCAACAAGCTCAGCTTGACACTAGTGACCAAAATTGTGAAAATCTTGGTGTGTATGAATTATACCATCATGTTATATATCACTGGAAAGGTAATTTTATGCTGAATGCAATGCAACAAACGGCATTGGGATATCTGGATTCTATCAAAAGTTATGACCAATTGACCATAAAATGAAAACACAACTGCCTTATGGAATAAAAAGTGGATTTTCTTATCTGAAAACTGACCTATGAAACTGATTGTTCTGAGAGGCAATGGCTTGTTATTATGTTATTGACATGTTGCAATGACATGTTATCATGATACAGCATGAAACCAATAAGGTGTTAATATGAGTCAGCTCTCATTTCCATGTATCATAATACAGTTATCCCTGCTAAATGGGTAAAAGGCACATTTTCAAGTGGTGCCCCTCTTATATTTAGCAAGGGGAGAATAACCATCCCTCTTTACCCCAGCACAGTGTCTTGATTGATAAGAGACACACTTTTTATTTATTTACTTAATTAATTTTGATTTTGTCTAGGTGGGTACAAATCTTCTTTGACCCCAGGTAGCAGATAGATGCCTTAGTTATGCCACTGACTGGGGGTAGGCAGCAGAGCAAGTGGGTGGTGAGCTGCTGGGGGGAAAAGGTGGGTTCCTCCCAATTTTCACTTTTTTAAAAGCCTGGGTGTGTTGTCACTTCCTGTTGTGACATCAATTCCGGGGCAACATTTTGAATTTGGCACCGGGCTAGACGATAATTAGCTACGCCACTGCCTCCCCCCATGCAGTGAGTGGGGCAGCAACCTGGGTGATGGGCATGGTAATGAACCATCATCCTGCCCCCATTGGTTTTTGGGCCATACCTTTTGATAGAATAGAGAGATTTCAAAGAGGTTGGTTTCATTCCATTCTGTTGTAAATTACTTATCGAATGGTATCTAACTTGATGGTATTATTCCTACAAACCGTGATTTTCCTACAAATCGCAGAACTAAAGCAGCTACTGCTGCATCCTATGGCCCTGCAGTAGCTGCCAGAGGTCTTCTGGGGGGGGGGGAGGACTTTTGTCCTCTTTCCTTGGGGAAACCCCAAGCCCCACAATAGGGCTTCTCAAGTCTGCAATGGCTATTTTGCCAACAAAGACTTGAGAGACTCCATGTTGAGCCAGAATGTCTGACATGAAGAGTCTCACAGAGTCAGGCCTTTTGACTCAACACTGAGTTCAGGATCCAGCGGACCATTGTTTTCATGAACTTTTGTCTGAAAATAAAATATAAATTGGGTAATATGCAATGGCCTGTGCTGCATCCAACATAGGTTAAAAGCAGTGGGAAATCACTTCAGGGTAAGAGGATATTTTTCCCCTTACCCCCTATAATACCACAGCCTGCCTTATGGGGCTAGTCAGACCAGCTGTTTATCCAAGGAGCCCTGTAGTTCTGTTTGGACCAGGGATGGGGGTTAGGATATGGCATATACTGCTGATCCCACCCCCTTCCTGGGCCCGATCTTCCCCCAGTTTCGCTCTACCCTGGCCCAGAAACACCCCTCTCCACCTCTGTTCCACCCTCCCTCCACCCTCTCCCACCCTCTGTGCTGGCCAGTGCAGAGACTAGACCTGATGCCAGCAGGCCAGTGCACATCATTGTGCTGTCACTGCTGGCTCTTGATCAGCGCAAATGTGCCTTACAGCACATTTGCAATACTTGACAGCCGGTGTGTGTGTGTGTGCGGGGGGGGGGTGCTCTGGCACAATGTGCCTTTAGGATTCGGCTGCCCAAATAACACATGGCCGTGAGTCAAAGAGCAAGAAGAGTTTGATGGTTCTCATGTCTTGAAGAGGATAAAAATCTAGGCTAGGTCACATTCCACATGATAACTAAGAGTAAATAGATAGAGCTAAACCTCATTCACTTATTTTTTAAAAGTATTTTTATACGTCCTTCTGTTTTTTACACAGCATTCAAGGCAGTTTACATGAGCAGACTCACAGTAAACACCAATTTTGAATGGGACTTTTACAATATCGTTCTATGAAGGGAACTCACAGAACCCTAAGTTCACCAGGACTACACCAGGAACTGGCATTCTCATCTGGTTAGAGACCAGAGTATAGATGAAAGTCAAAGCTGGATGAATATCAGAGCATAGCCTTATTAAGGATGCAAATTTATCTTGGCTGGCAAAAAAATGTAACTAACTACCCATATGACACATGCTAATGCATGCAAATCCTAAATAAACAGAGATAAAATAAAAACAAATCTAAGATGTTGATAAACAGTGTGGAAGGTTGGATGAAATCATACAAAAGAGGAAAGCATGTGGATGAAATTGTAAATGTGGTTATAATTGAAAAGGGCTGGAAAAGCAAAGCCATGAAAGTCTACTGGATGAAAGTCAAGGCATTGCTGTACAGAGATAAATAAGGCGAGGCTGTCCTAAAATGGCTGCTGAGCATTCTTCTCACTGCAGACCTATTCAGATCTTAACAAAGTGTATAGGCAGAACATGGGGGGGAAGGAAGCTCTGCCCAATCCTGTTGTGCTCCCCTTGAAGCCCTGGCTTTTGTCTCCAGGGTCAAGTGCTAGCTGTGGGGAGAGTTCCTCTCTCAGAGATTTCAGACCTTGGGCTTCCTTCTCCCTCTCCAGAGCAAGGGGAGGAGGTGGATCACGTTCGGCCAAGATGCAGCCCTGGATGCAGCCAAGCCCTGTACTTTCCTTTTGTGCTCCACTTGTGACATGCTCTATGAACTCATTTTCAGCCTATTTTTCCAAAGATCTGTTCTGCCCTCCGGCCCAGAGATGAGCAGCTGAATCCTGAGCTACCCGGCACGTGGGACTGCAGCGGTGCCAAAAATGGCTGCTGTCACATCCAGCATGCTCCAGGCAGCTGCTGCCTCCTCCTTGAGACAAAAGGACTTTTGTCCCCTTACCCCAGGTAAAGCGAGTAGCCCCACAATGGGGCTACTCAATTCTACGTCAACCCGAAGGTCGGCGTAGAATTCACAGCCTCTGTGTCGGGCAGCCAGCCAAACACGGAGGCTGTGGATTCAGTGGAGCAAAGCTCCTCCTGTCCCGCCCTGCTCCCTCCCCTGGAACTCCTCCTCCCACCCTATCATCGCCCTCCCTCTGCCTCCCCCCATCCAGGAATGCCTCCTCCCTGCCTTTTCCCATGCCCCTACCTACCTCTCTGATGCTCAGAGGTCTGTGCAACTGCCAAGCGCTGGAGCTCCAGTGCTCTACCAGTGCTAGTCCAGCGTCGGCCAGCATTGGGCTAGCACCAGTGGAGCACTGGCACTAGGGCCTGCAAATGTGCCTTTCAGTGAGCTGGCGTGCAAAGCTTAGGATTGGCCCCGAGACTTCAGAAAGGATTTAAAAGTGAAGCACATTTCATTCTGTTCCTGTCAACTTACCTATTGTAGCACCCTGGGAGTGGCCCACATAATATAATGCATCTTGCTTAGTTTTCTGCAGAATAAAGTTGATTGTTGCTGGAACATCATATATCCCCATTTCATGAAAACTGCCATACACAAACAAACAAAACAGAATCAAGATATTTCCTAGCAAATACCATATTTGGGTTTCCTACACAAATACCACAGTATAGGGCAGTGCTTCCCCCACTATCTGATGTGGGGGGCCAGCAATTTTTTCTCTTAATGTGAAAGAGACAAGCAACGTTTGCCCCCCCCAAAGTTGCTCGATAGTTGCTCTGTTCCAAAGTTGCAGAAACAGATCTGTACTCTATTCCATGGTGTAGCTAAGGGGGTGCAGGGGATAGCAGTCACACCAGGCAACAAGATTTAGGAGGGGAGACAAGCTCAGCTTGACACCAGTGGCCAAAATTGTGAAAAAATTTGGTATGTATGAATAATACCATTACGTTATACATCATTGGAAAGGTAATTTAAAGCAGAGCACAATGAAATAAACCCCATTTGAATATATGTATTCTATCAAAAGTTATGGCCAATTAACCAGAAAATGAAAACGCAACTGCCTTATGGAACAAAAAGTGGATTTTCTTGACTCAAAACTGACTCATGAAACTGATTGTTCTGAGACCAAATGAGATGTTGTTATGATACTGCATGGAACCACTAAGGTGTTAATATGAGGCAGCTCTCATTTCCATGTATCATAACACAGCTACTCCTGCTAACTGGTAAAGAGGCACTTTTTCAAGTGTTGCTCCTCTTATATTTAGCAGTGGAAGAATAACAATCTCTCTTCAACCCAACACAGTGTCTCTAACCACTAGGGGGCACACTTTTTATTTATTTACTTAATTAAATTTGATTTTGTCATGGAGGGGGGCTACAAAATCTTCTTTGATCCCAGCAGATCAAGTGTGTGGTGAACTGCTGGGGCGGAGGAGGCAGGTTTCCCCCCAACTTGCACTTTTTAAAAGGTCCTAATGTTATGTCACTTCCAGTTGTGACATCACTTCCGGGGCATCATTTTGAGCTCTGCACCAGGCTACATGTTCATTAGCTACGCCACTGGCTCTATTATTACTATTGTGTCTTTCTTGGAAATTTGCAGCAAACTTGTAGCCAATGGCTTACAGACCACAACTTTGAGTAGCACTGGTATAAGAGTACTTGGAACAGGGCTTGATAATGTTTCCACTTGGAAATCCCCCTCCACGGATAGCATAAACCAGGGAATCCCCTACACAGCCCCACGCTCCTGCACCCATTTACAAGTTTTAAAGCTTATCAGGGTGAAATTCTTCTCCCTTAAACAGAGTGCTATTAGCCTACAGACGTATAGCATTTTAAGGCTGCCTCCTGGCAGCCATAACACTTGAAAAAATGTTCTGCTACATGTCTGAAGTGTGTGAGCATCTAGCACAGGACTGTTCTAGCGCCTGACCTGCCTACCTCTTCGCAACCATCAAAAGATTGGTTAGTTCACCTTCACCCATTAGATCTGTTGAATGCAGACTAACACACAGACCAATCCTACCTAACTCCCCATACGGCTATGCAATGGCGTCAATGTGGTACCTGCTGTATCCTGCGGGGAAAGGCCCGGTATCCTGCGGGGGAATACCACCTCTTCCTTGAGATCACCTCATGTCTTCTTAGCAAGCCATGTAGATTGGGGAAAATTCATTTATTTGAGTGTGCAATATTGGATATCTTTCCTACAAGCACACGTGAAACCAAACACAATTTTCAGAAAATTTGTTTTTTAAATGATAGTAACCAAAGAGATGGGGGGAAAAAACTATGGAACCGAAATGTTATGACATATGCGGATTGGTGGGAAAGAGGACACCTGATACTTTGACAGTTTACCCTGTGTGTGTAAAAATATTATTGTGGTAAGGAGGGGGATTTTTTTTACCGGGGGGGGGGAGGGAGGAGCAGTAATTCTGCAACACCATGTGACAGTGAATATGGAAAGAAATGGGAAAGGTTGTAGTTCACCTCCACCTTGTGGCTGTCATGCAGAACTTCAACCACCAGGTTTAAGAGGAAAGAAAAGGGAAAGCAGAAGCTTTGTCCAGGCTTGGAATGTAGGTATCATGATAGAATTCCACTCCACTTTCTCCCACTCAGAAACTTTGCACCATTGCTACTTATGAATGAGCACTTGCTTGCTTAAGACTCTTTTCCTAATATCCACAATTTTAACCTCCAAAGCAAGAAACATGAATTTGAAGTCATATTATTTGATCTGATTGTTCAACCAGGTTTTTGAATTATTAATTTTGTCTATAATGCTGGAATTTGTCATCATGATCTCTGTGTCAGCAACACGTTCTTCAACACGAAGCCCCAACATAGAGTCTCTTGGAGATACCCAAGATCAAAGCACTGGCACCAGCTCGACCTGATTCTCACCAGATGCTACAGCCTTCCCAGCATCAAGATCACACGCAGTTATCAGGGTGCTGCCTGCGACACTGACCACTCCCTGGTGTGCAGCAGAGTGAAACTGCAAACAAAGCGACTGTATCACACGAAAAAGGAAGGAAGACCTTGCACTGATCCCAGCAAGATCCGGGATCAGAGAAAAGTGGAGGAATTTGCACAAGCGCTTGAGGAATCTCTTCCAGGCCTGGCCGATGCAGATGCATCCAATAGATGGGAACATTTCAAGAATGCTTTTTATAACACCGCCTTGTCCATATTTGGCAAGAAGAGCAACAAGATGGCAGACTGGTTTGAAGCCTACTCTGAGGAGTTGACACCAGTCATTGAGGAAAAGAGGAGAGCTCAAGCAGCACACAAGGCCTGTCCCAGTGAGCGCAACCTGCAGGTCCTCCGAGCTGCTCGCAGCAAAGTCCAGCAGACTGCCAGGAGATGTGCTAACGACTACTGGCTCCAGCTCTGATCCCAGACACAGATAGCAGCTGACACGGGCAACATCAAGGAGATGTATGATGGTATCAAGCAGGCCCTAGATCCAACACAGAAGAAAATTGCCCCTCTGAAGTCTGCCGCAGGCGAGGTCATCCAGGATCAGGCGCAGCAGATGGAACGCTGGGTGCAGCACTACTCTGAGCTATATTCCCAAGAAAATGCAGTGACCGAGGAAGCGCTGAACAACATCGACTGCCTGCCTGTGTTGGAGGAGCTTGACAGTGAACCAACCCTAGAGGAACGTCATGTGGCCCTGGACTCCCTCGCCTTTGGCAAGGCACCTAGGAAAGACAGCATCCCTGCTGAAGTCCTAAAGTGCTGCAAAGAGATCATCACCAATGAGCTGCATGAAATCCTCTGCTGGTGAGAAGGTGGAGTACCACAGGACATGAGGGATGCAAACAGCATCACGCTGTACAAGAACAAAGGCGACAGGGGTGACTGCAACAACTACTCCGGCATCTCTCTCCTTAGCGTTGTAGGAAAGCTGTTTGCCCAAGTTGCACTAAAGAGGCTCCAGGTACTTGCAGAGAGCATTTATCCAGAATCGCAGTGTGGATTCCAAGCCAATAGGTCCACCACTGATATGGTATTCTCCCTTAGACAACTGCAAGAGAAATGCAGGGAACAACGACAGCCACTCTTTATAGCCTTCATAGATCTCACGAAGGCTTTCGACCTGGTCAGCAGGGACAGCCTCTTCAAGATTCTCCCCAAGATCGGATGTCCACCCAGGCTCCTCAGCATCATCAGATCTTTCCACAAGGACACGAAGGGCACTGTTTTCTTCGATGGCTCCACATCAGACCCCTTTGACATCTGAAGCGGAGTGAAGCAGGGCTGTGTTCTTGCGCCAACCTTGTTTGGGATTTTCTTCGCTGTCCTGCTGAAGCAGGCCTTTGGAACTGCAACAGAAGGCATCTATCTCCGGACCAGATCAGATGGAAAGCTCTTCAACCTCTCCAGACTGAGAGCAAAGTCCAAATTCCAGCTGAAATGTCTTCGTGACTTCCTCTTTGCCGACGATGCAGCAATCACTACCCACTCTGCCAAAGATCTCCAGCAGCTCATGATTCGTTTTAGCAAGGCCTGCCAAGATTTTGGACTGACTATCAGCCTAAAGAAAACACAGGTCATGGTTCAGGATGTGGACTCACCTCCCTGCATTACAATCTCTGCACATGAACTGGAGGTTGTCCATGACTTTGTGTACCTTGGTTCAATGATCTCCGACACTCTTTCTCTCGATACCGAGCTAAACAAATGCATCAGTAAAGCAGCTACCATGTTTTCCAGACTCACAAAGAGAGTCTGGTCCAACAAGAAGCTGACAGAACATACCAAGATCCAGGTCTACAGAGCTTGCATTCTGACTACACTTCTGTACTGCAGCGAGTCATGGACTCTTCGCTCACAACAGGAGAGGAAACAGAACGCTTTCCACATGCGCTGCTTCCGACGCATCCTCGGCATCACCTGGCAGGACAAAGTTCCAAACAACTCAGTCCTGAAACGAGCTGGAATCCCTAGCATGTATGCACTGCTGAAACAGTGACACCTGCGTTGGCTCGGTCATGTCGTGAGAATGGATGATGGCCAGATCCCAAAGGATCTCCTCTATGGAGAATTCATGCAGGGAAAGCGCCCTACAGGTAGACCACAACTGTGATACAAGGACATCTGCAAGAGGGATCTGAAGGCCTTAGGAATGGACCTCAACAGGTGGGAAACCCTGGCCTCTGAGCGGCCCGCTTGGAGGCAGGCTGTACAGCATGGCCTCTTCCAGTTTGAAGAGACACTTGGCCAACAGACTGAGGCAATGAGGCAAAGAAGGAAGGCCAGGGAGACAGACCAGGGACAGACTGCAGTTGCTCCCGGTGTGGAAGGGATTGTCACTCCCGAATCGGCCTTTTCAGCCACACTAGATGCTGTGCCAGAACCACCATTCAGAGCGCGATACCATAGTATTTCGAGACTGAAAGTTACCAACTAAGAAGAATGCTGGAATGGGTTTATCAGTAAGTATGGATAACAACAATTCAGGATTCACACTAGGTAGGCAATCAACATTGTAAATCTTTTTCAAATGACTAACACATTTGCCATTTTCTCTTTTTGTAATCAGTAAAGGCGCACTTGACCTTCTTGATGGCCATTTATTTGGAAGCTCTGAAAAGTTTTTGATTTGAAGTTCACTTTATGAAGTGAGTCTCTATGTTTATGAAAACCTCACTGCAATGAGTTAATAGTTACTGGACTCATGGAATAAAACTGCAGAGGGGTAGAAGGCAAAGGTGCCCCTTCATCAAAATTTGTTTCCCATCTATTCAAACTGTGAACTGTTTCCTGGGCTTACCTGAAATTCCAAAATTGTTCCTGATCAATAGACAGATACCGGTTCCTTCTAGACCAGGTGGTCCCTCTGCAATTTAGAATCCAGACATCATAGCCAGCATCTGCTAGGAAAAAGGCCAGACTGTTGCTGGGGAGATTTGCAATCAACCACCTGCCCTCATTCAGCGCACCATGTACCAATAATACAGCTGGCCGATTCCCTGGAAGAGAAACAGAAACTGTGGAATCTGAGGTTAGTCATTTTGCCTTGACAACAAGGTGGCACCTGGGAGGTGTATTCTGGACCTGTACATCTTCGGCAGCACAATCCTAAATTACCCCCACACCCCACTGCCAATACAACGTGCTGCATCCTCTGTGGGGGCCAGTCATAGAAATATTGGAGGATCCCTTATCCTGGGGTAAGCGTCCATTCAGCCAATGGGTCACCTTGGATCTGCACCAGCTACATTGCTGGGGGGGGGGGAATGACGACAGCAGCATAACCCCTTGCTGTCTATATCCACCTTGTTGATACAGACAGCACTGTTCTGCCCAGCATTCTTCTCCAGCCCCTCCCAAACACTCCACTGTTCCTCTCACAACCCACGCGCATTCCACCCTGACTACCTGACAATCGTCCCCAACAGGGACAGCATGCTCGGGCAGGGAGACAACGGTGCCACTTCCTCTTGCAGCAGCACTCAAAAATATTTCACAACAGAATGCTGCCATTAAATCTAAAAACCATACTAGACATGCAGTTAATTGCATCGTGTGATCCAATTTTGAGGGGGGGTATTCTTATATATAAAGACTATATATCAGAATGCTCTGATAATTTTGAATGGGCTTTTCATTTTAGTGAACATAGATCATATGCCCAGCTGCCCCAATAAAAAAAATCACAGGAGTAGGGGAACCAACAGTGGTTCACAAGACTGCAATCCTTTTCTCACAGTTCTCTTTTGCGTGAAGAAACTTCTCTCAGTCACTCCCCTCCCCTCTCATTCAGCCACAATGAAACCAAGACAGACAGACAGACAGACACACACACACACACACACACACACACACACACACACACCCCTGCAGGCTGCCTTTTTTTCATTGGAAGCCAGCCATGATTGTAGCAAAACTGCTGGCTGCTTCCCTTTGTATTGTAATGTGTGCATACGTGCTGCTTAACTCATTGACTAGGCTCAAAAAGAAAGGAGTGGAGCAGAAAGGCAAGGCATTTTTTCTATTTACTTGCTTGGTCCTTGGGCTTTTTCTTTCTTGTTGGGTTCAGTGTGGCTCTGCCACTCCTGCCTCCCCTGACGACATCACTGCAGCACAAGCACAGCTAAGGCTAACTTCATGTACGCTCATGTGGTCCTGTTCATGTGGACATTCAGAATCTTACAGAGGGAAGCAACTGTCCTGTAGTTACTCTGATGACTCTGAATGGGTTTTTCATTTCCCTGAACACAAATTATATGCCAGGCTGGCCCAATAAGAGAATCACAGGAGGAGAAGGGGAACCCACAGTGGTTCACAAACTGAAATCCTTTCCTCACAATTCTCTCTTGAATGAAAAAAGCCTCCCAATCACTCCTCTCATTCAATGCAAACACACATTCACACCCCTGCGGGCTGGGATGAAGAGAAGTGACACTGCAGCCCTTCCTGCCCTGAAATAAGAGTAGATCAATCATATGAATAGTACACTCAAACAGTTGTACAAACACTCTCACCTCCTCATAAAATACCTGTCTGTCCAGGACTGTGCACTCCATAAGGAATTCTGTTTACTTGTAGGTAGTAGCCATCGGCTGTCACGATTTGATACTCTTCACTGGGGTATCCCCAATAGTTAATAATTTCATTCTGCAGGGGGAAAAAATGTCGTTGATTCTAAAAGTATCCAGGAGTACTGCTAAGCAACTTGACTGGCCCAGGGTTCTCATATTTTTTTATGAAGTATCATGAAATAGTAACAAGTTATCTATCAGAACTGTCTACTAGTACTAATGCATTTCCTCATGCCTTCTCCCTGCTAAGCTGCAGTTAGTATCTGAATGGAGCATTAATGCCCTACAAAAATAGAATTCTTAAATTTGAGAGCATTGATACTTTAATGGAAGATCAGAAGATCATCAGGTGGATGATGTGGTGTTGACAGCAATTCCATGTTTTGACAGCTGTTTGACAGCTCTGGGAAGGGCAGGGCTGGCTCCACAGCTGTAATCAATCAAGGCCAATGGAGACCTGGATGGACGCCTGGGCTTCATTTGACCTTGATGGGACTTTGAATGGACATGGACTGAAGAGATGGCTCACCTGAGCCTATTTTGGACTGAACAAGGAGCTAAGGAGGTAGCTCACAGCTGAGCTGCATTTGGACTTAATGGGACATACAAGGATAAAAGGCAGCTTCAGAAGGAGCAAAACTACCCAGACAGAGCTACCCTGACCCAGAGCTACCCGACCCATACCTATGAGAGAAGGGGATTGCCAGGACTCTGCTGGAGGACACAGAAGAGAGAACTGCCAGGACCCTGCTGGAGGAGACACTCTGCTGGAGAGGACACTGCTGGAGAGGAGAGACTGCTGCAGAAGACTGAATTAGGAAGACTGGACTGTGATTTGGAGATTAGACCGGATTGGACATGGGCTGGACACTTTGGACCTTCACCCACTGAGTTATGTTGAGTTTTGGGGAGGGAAAGCCTCTGGACAAGAGGACTTGCAGGAGTGTCTGTGTTTGTAGCAATAAATGCTTGTTAATTACTCAACTGATAAAGAGTTCTGTTCATTTCTTTACACACCACAGCTGTTCTTGGAAAAGGAGGGTGTTAATTAGCCAAAAGTGGGCATTAGAAGGGAGTTGGAATATTCAAAGCAGACAGATACATTAATAAAATATCTTACAGCCTAATCTTAATAGGGCCTAATGTTGACAGTTCTCTTGATCCATCAGCATAAGTTCTGGGTTTACCACTAGAAGGCCACTGTTTGGTGGGCCACAGCACCAGAACAAACAGATGGAAGCTACTTGTGGTTACAGTGGCCATTTGAACCTCTTTTGTCCCTGTTCACTCCTGGCAAGTTGGTGGTATGCGGAAATCAGGGGAAGATCATTGACAGATCAGGGTATGAAGCAGGTTGGGCAGACGGTGGGAGGAGGAGGTTTTGTGCTGGAGGAGAACAATCTTGGCAGTAGCTGCACAGATCCTAACTTCCTTCCTGACCTGGACCTGCCTTCCGGAATCAGACGTACACCAGCAAAAGAGTTGATGTATGTCCAAGGAGACCCACTAGAGACCAGGCAGCCTATGGAGAGGTAAGTAAATAGTTTTTTACTTACTTCTCTTGGGTTTCTGGTGCCCTCCAATCAGCCATAGTACGCAGCACATGCTCCGTCAGCATTACTGCATGTGCTGTGCTGGTGGGCCTTTTCAGCCACACTAGACGCTGTGCCAGAACCACCTTTCAGAGCGCAATACCATAGTCTTTCGAGACTGAAGGTTGCCAATACATGTGCTGGTGGGGGATAGGATTGGGCCCCAAGTCAGTTTTACCTCTTTTAACATTAGTGTAACCTGAAGGCCATGAGCATTTATGCTGACTTCAAACCTGAGGATCTCCACTGCAGTTCCAATGCTCCCAAATTAGCTTCAGATCAAAAGTAAACAAACATTTATCAAGTTAAAAGTCAAGGTCAACTAAAAATGAGAACTACCTTGACATTTTGCCCACTCTCTGTGGCAGGCTTCTTCAGAAGTCAGTGTAACTCCACTGAGTAATGCCTCACTTCCTGAATAGCCTCAGGTCAGCTATTGGAGTTGGAATGGGCTAAAGTTATTTCCAAAGAAAAAGCCAAGTCAAAGGCCCAGTTTACATTTACAGCCACCAAAAGGAAGCCACTTGTCGAATGACCATCACCCTTTGATTGCTGAGAATAGCCATTGCCCTGCTAGGAGATGCTGGTCTTGTCCAGACCACAATAAACAACCAAAGGAAAAACGGTCAATTGTAGTGAAAGGCATACTGCCTAGTTCATCATTATGGTGAACCACTGCACAGGAATGGATGGATGTGAGAAACAAAACGTATGGTCCATGCAGCTAAGCCCCCTGTCTATGGTACCACCGATGAATTCAAGCTCTGTGAGTTATCCGGATCCTGGAATGTGGAAGGATGCTTGAGTCAAACACTTTATGAATGATGTGCCCCTTTGGAATAACCTGAGCAGGGATGAAGTTCCTTCTGAGAAACATCCTGAAAATTGGTTCGAATGAAAAGCATGAGATTCTCCCATGATAGCGCAACGTACTACCAGTATTTCAAAATGCATCTGAATAAGTAACTTACAATATTCATAAATCCTTGAGGATTCAGGTGTCTCTTTCTTTTTAATTCCTCCATATTTGCAGACTGTGGGATCCAGCATGCGAACACCATAAACAGCCACATTGTAGACCTGTATAAGATAATATCAGTAATTTCAATATTTATAGTGTCTAGCCTCTGAAAATATCTGTTTAGAGAATCAAAGAAAGGTTTGAAAGCTGAGAGGGACTGCAGAGAGAAGCCTGATTTGTCCATTGCCTTCCTTGCAGGCATGTAAGCCTCTGCCAGGGATTCCGCTGGTATATTTACTACCTGCCTTGCTGCCCCCGGTCTCCTTGCCTGAGCTTGGCAGTGACATTGGTAGTACCCCCCAAGCTGGTGGTGCTGGGCAGTAGCATAGCAGGAGGGGGATCACAGCACTAAGTTTTTGCAGGCGCCTAAACATGCCATACAAGCAGCCCATCCTCCTTCCCTTTGGAGCCATTCCAGGTGGTGAGAGCAAAATAGAGGAGCAAGCCTTGTTCCATTTTGCAAATGCTGCTGCAACCTTGGTCCAATTTGCCAATGCTTGTCAGAGGTGTGTTTTCTAAGACACCAGGATGTCATCCTCCTTTCCATGTGAAACAAAGTCCCAAAGAGATGGAAATTAAGGAGCTAGGAGATGTCACTTATTACTTGGGTATGCAAGTGGACAGAGAGTAAGTTGGAAGTTTTCTTTTCAGTCAGAAAACAAAGATTTTGGACTTGCTGGAGTCACTAGGACTCAAAGATGCACACCCAACAGCTACACCAATGGAGACCAACTTTCTTAAACAAAAGGATGAAAGTGAATCTCTCCCAAACAATACACAATACAGAGAAGCAATAGGCCAGTTGCTTTACCTGTCCAACACAACCAGGTCAGACATTGCTACTGCTGTAGGGTTTTTGAGCAGAAAAACTAATTCTTCTACAAAATGGGACTAGCTTGGAGTTAAAAGGGTTGCAAGGTACCTGGAAGGCACCCAAGACTTCAGACTGAAGTTGCCAGCCAGTGAAAAGCCTAAATTAGTAGTCTACACTGACTCAGATTGGGGAGAAGACAGAGCTGAACGAAAGTCAACCAGTGGACATGTGGCTCTGTATGGGGGTGGAGCAATAAGATGGGCAAGCAGGAAACAAACCTCTCTTTCTTCTACAGAGGCCGAGTACATGTCTGCATCAGAAACATGCAGAGAAGTAATGTGGCTTTGTCAGTTGTTAAGTGATTTGGGCATAGATGAACAAAAGCCAATCCAAGTGTTTGAAGGCAACCAGAGTTGTATCAGATTGGCACAATCAGAAAGCCAAAATGCACACACAAAGCACATAGATATCAGAAATCACTTTGTGCATGATATGATCAAGAAAGGACTTGTCAGGATGGACTACTGTCCAACCCAAGAAATGATAGCAGACATCCTGACTAAACCACTAGCAAGAGATAAATTCCAGAGTCTACGAGAAAGTATAAGTCTGCTGGACTTGTGCATCCAGAGTTGAGAAGGGGTGTTGGAGTTGGTGCAACTCTGTCTGCTGTCCAGAGGGGGCAGGATGCTGTCCAGAAGGGGTCAAGCTATGGCCCAGTGAATCTGACCTTTCTACCTGTTCTCTCTGTGATCCTTGTGGGGTGTGGCCCTAACCCTTTATCCTTCCCTTCTGCTCTGAGCACTTCCTCTTGTCCTCTGACCACCAACCTGTTAAGATGGTGCACAACAGGGGTCTCATGCCCAGGCCATCTTGAGCACAAGGCATGCAGGGCGAGGCAGCTCCAGGGCCTTGCTATCTCTAATAGCTGAACCTCTGATCCTAATCAGATGTGGTAAATACACACTCAGTGGAACTGTAAGTTAATAACTTCTTTTTTGCAACTTTAACAAGCCATTGCCTCTTTGTCTTTTTTTATTGATTAGCAGTCAGCCAGGTGAGGGAGGTTCCCTTGGGTAATACCCAAAGGGGGGGTCCACTACTTAAGCTACTCTGCTCCCCCCCCCCACCCAAAGAGGAAACTATTTTTAATTTCCTTCAACAGGGAGGAGGCATTACGGGGAGGCAGGAGGCAGGGAGAGGGTGCGGGGAGGCATGCCAGGGGAGGGAAGGAGCAGGGAGGGATGGAGGCGGGACCTGTGGAGCTTCGCTCCACCGAATCCAAAGCCTCTGTGTTGGGCTCACCACCCGACAGGAAGACCAACCTTTGGGTTGGTGGTGAATCGAGTAGCTCCATTGCAGGGCTACTGCGCTTCCCCGGGGCAAGGAGACAAAAGTCCCCTTCTGCCGTAGTGCTGCCAGCAGCTGCCTTGGGTGTGCAGGATGTGGCGTCAGCCATTTTTAGCACCGCCGCAGTTGCGCACCCTAGGCAGCTCAGGATTGGGCTGCCGCCTGCTTCTTCTTCTCCTGTGGCTATTAAAACTAGACTCTCCCATTCGAGGTTTGGATAAACGCTTGGTTTTGTTAACAGCTTTTGGAGCACCTTCACAATCTCTATAATTCTGACAGCAGTCTGAGCAATTGTTGCAACTTTTGCCAATGGGAAGGGTCTAAAGGCCTCCATTCACTTCCCTAAAATTTTCTTTTTAATTTTTCTTTTTTCTAATGTATCAACTGGATTGGGCTATATTTTTCTAGTGGGAGTAGGTGTCATCATTTATTATTCTATTGTGATTTATGTAAAATGTTTGATTTTATGGAATGTAAAGGGCTTCAAGATTCTAGCAAACATTAAAAAGGTTTCTATAACTTGTAAGACTTAATGCTGAAATAGTTTACTTGCAAGAAACCCTCTTAATGGCAGCTAAGAGTTATCTCTTTAAAGACTGGATTGATGACACTTATACATATGTTAAGGCTGCGGTTTTCAAACTCTCCAGGAGTTTGAAAAGTGCAGTAAGTCCTTGCGGGGGCGGGGGGAGGCTGCGGGGGCAGGGGAAAGGTAATGATGCAATCCCCAGGATTGGTTTTGCGGACGTGGAGCGTGATCACTCTACTTTCACTTCAAACCAGCTGGGGAGCTCAGCAGGCGCTCAACCTGGTTTGGCCAGCCTGTCAAAGCTGTTGCTGGGGTGTGGCGGCTGCGCATGCTACAGCTACTGGAGGCCACAGGTGAGAGCTGAGTGACAGGTGGGGACCAAAGGTGGACAAGCTGCCCAGAAAGGACACAACATGCCCCTACACCAGAGGTGCTACCCCTCCCTGAACACCCCATACACCCCAGGGTTCAGATAGACAATACCTCATGCATGCACACACACACACACACACACACACACAAAATGAAACAGAAACATTTTGAGTCCTCACTAAAAAGCCATGAGGGAGGGGATAGTCCTTAGTTTCCCCAGTTCAAATTCCATCGTTGTGGTGTGTAACTATGGTGAGGCAGATGATGTGGTTTTGTATAGAGATATAATTCTTCTAAGAAGAGGTTATTAGCTGTATTAAGTTTGTATTATATCAAACATTAATATTTGAGGTGATGTCATTTTCAACTGTCTAACTGATGGAAGTTATCTATAGAATAGTGGAAATTGACTCTTTGTGCCCTTATAACAACGAAGGCAAAGATGTTGTTGTTGTTGTTGTTGTGAACAAAAAAGAAAATGAAATAACTAATGGCTCCCTGTTCCAAAAGGGCTCACAATCTAAAAAGATGCAAAAGAACACCAGCAGACAGCCACTAGAAAAGACACTGCTGGGGTGAGGCGGGCCAGTTTACTCTCCCCCTGCTAAAAAGAGGAGCACCCATTTGAAGAAAGTGCCTGTGCCCAGTTAGCATAAGTGCCCCCCACACACACACTATTCTTCTAAGGACTGAAGACCTTTTGACATTATGAACACTTGAACGTATGGCCTATAGAAGGCAATTATCGATGGACATGTGTTGTGGGCATTTGGCAGCTTTCTTAAAGATTTATTTATAGATGGCTTATTAATATTTTAAGATTTTTGGTAGGTTTTGTAGTCTGCATTTCTTTTATTCATAGTATTATGTAATTTCCCTTTTATTTCTTTTTCCTTTTTTATTTTGTTGTTTTCATTTTCATTCACAATGAAAGGAGGCTGAAAAAACAATGTTGCTTTTTAAAAATGTTTTTTAACCATTAGGGAACAACATGCTATTTCACTTCCAGATTCAAACCAAATGAGATCCATATGCATTGAGACCTTGCAAATGGTAAGGTTTTTCATAAGGAATAATTTACTCATAGTTCATAGTTAATTACCGTAGTAAACAACCGTGTCCGGCCCCCAGGCCTTGCGTTTGACACCCCTGCTCTAGGCCATTTACAAAAATGACAGAGCCCTGTGGCATCCCATTCAATCTCTCTCTTACATGGAGCCATTTATTAGCACTTGTTGAGAAAGATTGTTCAACCAGCTGTGAACACACCTGCCAGTGGCACCATCTAGCCCAAATGTACCATTTTGCTTAGAACAATACGGGACAATGCTTTGCTGAAATCTAGGTACACTATGTTCTCAGCATTGACACGGTCTACCAGACTGGCCACTCTAACAAAGAGGGATATGTGATTCCTTCAAATAGAACACGATGAGCTTTAAAGATGATAACCTGAATCTTGAACTGGGCCCCGAAATGAACCACCAGCAAGAACAGCTGGTCCAAGACTGTGTGATACGCTCCAAGCACCTAACATCCATCAATGACTTGGCTGCTGCATTTTATACCAGCTGAAATTTCTAAACTAACTTCAATGACAGCCCAATAGAAAGTGCATTAGACTAGCTTAGTCTGGACATGTTCAGAACATGGATAATTGATGCGTGGCCTGACTTCAGAGTGGGCTGCAACTGATGGAATAAGCATCAGCAAAACTGATAAAAGATGCTCCTGGACACATCCATCAATCTGTCAACTTCAGATCAGGATCACCTTAAAGTTCTATATTTACAGCAGCCTCATCAAGTGCCTCTTGTTGACTGCCATCAAAACTGACTTTTCCCACAAAAAAATGTCACTGTTTTGTGGGTCATTCCTTATCAAATCATCACACTGTTTTGGACTGATCTTCTTAGATGTTTATGAAATCTGGATGCTTATTTATCCTATGGTGTAATGCAAAAACACCAATTTTTAGCAGTCTGTGTTTTTTATGTGACATTTTATAGCTATGTAAATTTTCACTTTATAAAAAAAATGACATGCTAGAGATTTTTTAATGAGCTGCAAATCAGATAGCAGTTAAGACATAGAGTTAGGTTTTATCTCATTTTAAAGCACATTTAATGAGCTTTCATATGATATACAACACAATTTGTTTGGTGAATTAAATTTTTAAAAATTAAATTTAATTAAAAAAAATAACTAGTTGCAATGAATTCCTGGGTGACATTGGGGATAGGAGGAACCTAGTACAGACCAGGATGATGCTACAGGTGCTCAAAAGTTTGCCTGCAACCCAGAAAACATAGTGGTTTCACTACACTAAGATAAACAAAAATATTTTTAACATTCCCCTTTACTTTCCCTATCTTTTCAAGGGGTGTCCCCAGTATCCTCAGATCCCCAACATTCACACATGTTCCAGAACAGAATCCCCGTGGATACCAGGGCACTCCTGTGTTGCCATAATGGTGGAATAGACCAAATGAAAACCAGTTAACATGCAACCTAAATTTAAATAACTCAAAGCTGTTAAAAAAGTATTCCAAAAGAAAACTAAACATTACCTATTTAAATTAAGAGATGAATCACGGAAAAGCCTTCTTTCTTAACTTGCCTCTCTTCTCCAGCAGAGTTTGGATCTCTGATGCTGCAAAGTCTTCAGTAGAATAACCTGTTGCTAATAAAGTACATTTAGTTTTGAATCATATAAATATGCACCAATGATATTAAACACTAATTACTAAAGAATAATTACAGAATATTAGACCTCTGTAGTTATGGAGCAGTAATATTACAACTATCTTTGGCACCTGCCTGATTGGAGGGGAAAGGGCAGGATATATATTTAAAAGAAAACTATAATTATGATGATGATCATGTTGCTGCTCCTCCTGAAACTGAGAACATTACAAAGGACCTGAAGTGTGTGTTTGATACAAAGATGAGGCAACCTGGGGTCAAGTTCATGCCAAGTTTTGATGCTGTGGGAACTGTTTGACAGTTCAGAAAAAGTAGCTACCTGGGAATTTCTTTGGTGCAGATTTCCTTCCCATTGCTGCTTGTTGTCTTTTTATTTTTATTTTTTTTGTTAAACTTCTGTTGCTACCTACATTGAGTCTGGCCATAAGGCAGGAAATAAATGTTTTCAAACAAATTTTAAAACTGATGTAGGTTTTGGTTAATAGGATTGCATGGTTGAAGCTGTTTAAGTGCTTGAATTGCTTGAATTTAGACTTTCTTTCATCTGATTAATGGGTAATAATAATAATAATAATAAAACTTTATTTTTATCCCGCCCTTCTCCCAAAAAGGGACCTAAAAAGGGACCCTTCTCCCAAAAAGGGTATACTGGCTTTGTTTTGTTTTTGACTCTAATTAGCTTGCTCTTGCGTGTTGATTTGTCTTTGGCTTGTTTTAAGCAACTAAAAAGGATCAGCCTGCTACTCCTTCGCCTATGGCTGTTAAACTCTCTCACTGAGATTTGGATCAACTTCACAATCTCCACAATTTTGTCAGCAGTCTGAGCAACTATTGTAGCTTTGCCAATGGGAAAGACTCTGAAGGATTGATTCATCAGGTACAGAACTCTGTTAATAGTCTGACACCTAATGTTTCAGTGATGGATAATAAGGTAGCTGGTTTACAGGACTGAGTAAAGGAGGAGCAGGTTACTATGATCATCACTCATAATGTTTTATTCACTAGAATTTCACAGCTGTTACTTATAGCTTATTCTTGTAATCTGTGGATTCTTGATATACCAGAAGTAGAAATTAAAGAGCTAAAGTTGGGAAAGTTGTTTGATTTCATGGAATAATTATAACATGAGATCTTACAAATCCCATCTGATTTTCAGTTATCAATTAACAAGCTCATCTCCTAAATCTTCTCATTGCACATTCAACTTGGTGCTTCTTCAAGCCCAAGTGTTAGAAATCATCTTTTACAGCTGGCATGACAGAAGCAGGACTTGTATTGGGGGCCTGATAAGTCTTGTGTCATGATTTTTCCAAATTACCAAATTACCAAAAAGAAATTGCAACACAGCCCTTCCAGTTTATGAAAGCAGGTCAACTCATGAAAAGCTTGAATTAATGCACTGTAAATACTCTTCTATAAGTCAATCACACAGATAAGTCAAGGGCAGGTTTTGAGCCAAAAATCATGGAATTTTCTATGACCCTCGGATTAG
Organism: Tiliqua scincoides; assembly: GCF_035046505.1. NCBI lineage: Eukaryota > Metazoa > Chordata > Lepidosauria > Squamata > Scincidae > Tiliqua > Tiliqua scincoides. The sequence goes on along the minus strand of NC_089823.1, from coordinate 160,504,278 downwards.
TCGGGGGTTAAACTTAGAGGTGTGTCTGACTATAGTTTTGTCTGATTTTACCCCAGGCCAGATCCTGAAAAATAACCTACTACTAATTGTTACCTAAGAACTGTAGCCTCTAATTTATTAAAAAACATAGTAGAAGATCATAAGATACATTTTTATTCTTTTTAAATTCTGGTCTTCATCACCTTTTTGTAAGCACTATCAGAGTAAGTGCACTGTAAACAACATACCAGTAAATCAGTGGTTCCTAACCTGGTATTCATGTACTCCCAGGGGCACTCAACAGGACCTTTAGGAGTACTTGAAAAAGAATGGAATAATGGTAGAAAAAGGCAGGTCATGCTCCAGAATGCCTTGCAAGGACCAGCAAGGGAGGTAGCTAGTTGGCTTTGAAAGCCCCACCAACAGCTAGTTTTTGGTCATCAATTCATGTATGAATGAGTGATTGAGAACCAGCACAGTAAAAAAGCTGAAACATAATATGAAAAGTGATCAATCACCCAGAATTTCTCAGCACACTTCTGGTGCAAAACAGTGCAAACTCTTGCAAGTCTTCTTTTCCTCAAACAGATAAAAAGAGAAAACACAGTGATGAATACATGAAGTCTGGGTTTTCATAGAGAGGAGATGAGGGCTTGTATTATTACAAACATTTTGCTAATATGAAGGGTACAATTTATTATTGCCAAGGCATATGCAAGTGAAAGATTTTGGCAACTACTGCAGGAGAAACATGAATCAAATCCACCTTTAAGGTGTCTGGTGTGTTAAACCAGAAGCTCTACATACAACATACAACCCATAACACATAACTGAGAGTGTGCAATTCAATTCATAGCAGAGAGATGCAGCTGCATATATTTGCAGTACTTTTTACTCAGAAGTAGACCCACTGCTTTCCATGGGTGTTATTCTTAAGTAATGCTGCATTGAATTGTAGCCTGGGAATTGTTGCTTCAAATGGAAAGGGGATCCCATCCTGGTGTTGAAAAAAAAGACCTCTGCCAAATGCAAAGCCTTTGCAAAAGGAAATCGGGTTGAAGCAGCAAAAGGGAACAGAGGGGAATAAAAGGTTAACTTTGGCTGAAACCTCCCAGGAAATTAACTATAGCAACTAACCAGCTGCCTGCCTAAGCTTAGCAGAGAAAGAATCTGTTCAGAGTTGAAAGGCTCTGCCCTCTGATTGACCTGGAGATAAGGTGAAGTGAGAATTGGAGCTTGATTACTTGACAAAAATTTCACATACTATACCTGAGTATCTATGGTAAGTTTTCCTGCCATTTTTTGCATCCATGTCCAACAACTAATTAAATAGTCCCATAATCCAGCAACAGTAAAAGGTTTTCTGAGTGCTTTATAGCAAGAAGTATCTTCACCTACAACTCATTTCCAACCACAGATTTCTTTGTGCAGTCCCAGTACAACCAACCAACCACACCATTTACAGGGAAGCTCCAGAATGGGGTAAATCCCTGCAGAAAAAAATTCATGTGTTTCCATATAATTGAAACAGAGGTAGTAGTAATGGTACATATTTCTTCTCAAAACTATCTTGACAGTGGAAGTTCAGCCTTTTTTCAAGAAATCTCGCCCCTTGAGGGGGTTCATGTGACCCCTCAAACAACTTTCCCCCTTCGCCAACAACCAATAGGAAGGGGTTTTGTGGCACCAGGATATTTGGTATGGTGGGAAAAGGAGCCCCCCAATGAAGTGCTGGAAAGGGGTTCATGTGGCTCCTCAAACAACTTCCCCCATCGCCTCTGACCAATAGGGACAGGTTTTGTGGCGCCAGGATATTTGGTATGGTGGGAAATGGAGCCCCAAATGAAGTGTTGGAAAGGGGTTCATGTGACCCCTCAAACAACTGCTCCAGTTGCCACCACTCAATAGGAAGGGGATTTGTGGCACCAAGGTATTTGGTATGGTAGGAAAAGGATCCAGTCAATGAAGTGTTGGAAAGGGGTTCATGTGACTGCTCAAACAACTTCTCCCATCCCTACAGACCAATAGGCAAAGGTTTCATAGCTCTCAGGCCACTGAATGGAACCAATGAGAAAAGGGAAATGGGAACAGGCCCGGGCATGCCCTTGTATTTAAGGTTCTGGCCTTCGGGGAAGGGAGTAAGCCATACAGCCTGCTGCAGCCATGGCGTCCCCTCTGAAAAGCACACCCACTTCACCTTCCGGGATGGAGACTCCCCAGAAGCCCTGCAATTCTGAAAGCCACGCTCGGCAATTGTTCAAGATGGAAAGCCCCGAAGACCCAGAAACCATGCAGCCTTCTGGGGTGGAGACCCCAGTCAGACGAACTGATTCTCAAAGCCTACCACGAGCACCTATGAAGAAGAAACGCAAACATGATGATGAAAGCTCAGATGTGTTACCGTTTCCATCTCTGAACCTGATTTACCAGTTTGCAATGGAAGATGAGGCCATACCTCGTGCAAGTGAAGCAGAGAATGAGCCAACACCAAAGGTAAAATCTATGTGCATGAGTGCATTCATGTGCATGTGTTGACTGATTTGTACAAAAAAGGTAAAAATACTTATTTGTGTTTTTTTTCTGTAGGGTAATCCAGAGGATGAGAAGCAACGTCACAACGCTTACAAAACTTTACGTAACATCTTGGGGGTTCTCCTGCTGGACAGACATAACAATCTGACATCACAAACACGCCAAAGAATCACAAAAAGTGTGCTGAGAGCAAACCTGTACGCCATTGTGAAGTACTGTGTGAGCAAGCATTTGGAGGACTCATGTGCAGTATTCGTGCCCCTGCCCAGGAGGCTCATGAATGTTTTGATTGGACTCATGAATTTATTAGAGAGAAATTGTGTAGGATTATGAATATTGGCTGCATTGTCCATACAAGCTTGTGTATAGCGTTTTTGCTGGGGTGTCTGGAAATTAAGCAGGATTTCCCAGAATATCTGATGGGCATGCTGGAGCAATTAAAAAATGATTCTGAACCCCACAAAACAATTGATACGCTTATCAGATTTGAAGATCGTGTTTTTTTGTTTTCTGTTGAAAGAGTAGTCAGGGCAAAGCCATTTTTGTTTTACCTGTGCTGAGGGGGTTGCTTATTAATGATATATGTGACTGTATGGAAATAAAATCAGATATAATTAAATATTTACAGGACTTGCGTGTTAGTGAAAAGAACATGCTGGTTGTTGCTTTCAATAAATTTTGCTATGCATTATTTCATGTGAATTTAGAAGTATTTTAATACTTAGTACAGAGAAGACAAGGGGAATGTGAAATAAAAAAGATCCATGGGAGATTCAGAAGTTTTTAACATTCCTGAACTAATTAAGTTTCAGGGGTGAAAAAACAAAGAAACAGATCCACAACCAGTTAATCGATCACTCAGTGACATGGGAATTGTTTTTGATCAGTTACAGGATATTTTTTTCAAGATGTGAAAACAAGTATCATCAGGGCCTTTTTTTTTTTTTTAACATTCCTGAATTAATTAAGTTTCAGGGGTGAAAAGACAAAGAAATTGATCCACAACCGGTTAATCGATCAATAAGTGACATGGGAATTGTTTTTGATTAGTTACAGGATATTTTTTCCCAGATGTGAAAACAAATATCATCAGAGACTTTTTTAAAAACACTCCTGATCTAATTAAGTTTCAGGGGGAAAAACAAAGAAACTTCCCCTTATTTGTTTGTGCATGGCCTGGGAACAGACATTGAATGATAGGCCAGGTATGGGGGTGCAGAGATTTTCCCTATAAAAGTGGGACACACCTCTGTCAGAATACTGAAGATCAACCATAGAAAGAAGCCTACATTTTGCTGAATAAAACATCTCTCTCTCTCTCTCTCTCCCCCTCTCTCTCCCCGGCTGTGTGTCTGTGTATCTAAGCGTGTCAGCTGTTACATAAAAAAAGTTTTTTTAGCCCTGTCAGACTAATTACTGTTTTATTCGGGGGGGGGGGGGCTGGCTTCTCACTTTTTTGGTTTGATCATTTTGAGTAAAAAACTACTCTCTCTGTGTGTGTGCCTGTGTATTTAAGTCTTTCAGTTGCTGCAAAAAAGGTGTTTAGCCTTGTCAGAATATTTGCTGTTTTATTTCGGGGGGGGGGGCTGGCTTCTCTCTTTTTTGGTTTGAGTAAAAAACAGTTCTCTGTGTGTGTGTGTTTCTGTGTATCTAAGCCTGTCAGCTGTTTCATAAAAACGTTTTTTTAGCCTTGTCAGACTAAAAAACAAAATGCTGTTTTATTTGGGGGGGGGGGGGCTGGCTTTTCACTTTTTTGGTTTGATTAATTTGAGTCAAAAATTACTCTCTCTCTCTCTCTCTCTCTCTCTCTGTGTGTGTGTGTGTGTGTGTGTGTGTGTGTGTGTGTGTATTTAAGTCTGTCAGCTGTTGCATAAAAAAAGTTTTTAACCCTGTCAGACTAAAAAAAAAATGCTGTTTTATTCAGGGGACTGGGTTGTCACTTTTTGGTTTGATTATTTTGAGTAAAACTTCTCTCTGTGTATGTAAGCCTGTCAATTGAAGGGTAGCTATAAAAAAAGTAAGCAGGCAGAAGATTTTTGTTACTGTTGTTCCCCCCAAATTACAGAGCAATAGTATCTGGAAGAATTTTCAAACAAAGTTAAGCTCTGTGCCACTGGATAGGATAGTTGTTTTCAGCCAGTGGCACAGAGCTTAAATTTGTTTGAAATCTCTTCCAGATGCTATTGATCTGTTTTTTTTTGGGGGGGGGGATGTTCCTTTTCACCCCAGCCCGCTGTCTGTCTCCTTCTGCATACGTGTTTATATTCTAATATGTCTTGGGTTTTATTTTTCTGTATTAAATGCTTTGAAAACTACTTTTGGTTGAAAAAAGTGAAATATAAATATTCATAATAATAATTAAGTAATTATCACTATGTGTTTTCCACAGCTATCTGTCATCATACTATTGATTTTTCTCTGTGACTTGTGGGTGGATCTTACAATATGTTATTACTCTGCTTCTGGGGGTGGGAGGGGAGTTTGGATACTTGGGGGGAAAAAAGGCCTGTGTGTTGAAATTTGAGCAAATTGTTTGATTGCAACATTTTTTTCAGCAGTGCACTGGGTGTGTGCTGTAAAGGACAAAAAAACTTAATTGAGTTTTTTCTTTGTGTTACAGTTTTAGCGTGTATTGTGAAAATTATGTCAGAGGATGAAGAATCTATTTCACAAGAATCTGATGGTAAAAATTAATCTTAAAATAACAGTATCATATTAATTTTAAAAAAAATACAAGATACAAATCTTCTGTTTTAATTCTCTAGTTCTTTTTCTGGCAGCGCTTAACGAATCTACTGCTAAGCAAGGTACTTTTTAGATGAATATATCTTTTCCTATTCATGTAAATACTGAGCAAACAAAAAAATGATTCTTTTATATTTCTTTCAGATCCCCCTACTCAAGCCAGGCCTAATCTGTCAAGGGGGGGGGGGTCCTGGTAAGAAAAAAGAGGGGGGCTATAACATTTAACTGAAAAGTTACGGATTAATCAAGTCTATTTTTTTAATGGTTTTCCACTTTTTTTCAGGTTGTAAACAAAAGGCATTTACCTTCCGTAAAGGTAATTGCTGTATCTATTTTTTTTTAAGTTTCCAGAGTTTCTTTAAAAAATCAGTAACTTGGCCCTCCTTTTTTTCTTTTTAAAGTAACTGGTGGAGTACCTTCAAGTAACAGAACTCCCACAAAATCTGGTATGTTATATTTTAGCTCTTAATTTTAAAAAAAACGGGCTCTCCTACAAAAAGCATAATTTATTTTTCTGTTTTATTTCTATTGAAGGAAATTCAGTCCCTTCACCCAACTTCTTCAAGAGAGGTAATGATTGTTAAGAGAGGTAATGATTGCTCCTACCATTCTACATCTATAATCATACAGTGTAAAAAACAAAAATGGCTATTTCAGTTGCAGGAAATGCTGCTTCAGCCAGAACCAATCTCAGTCAAAAGCTTGCTCTTTCAGCCACCTGTAATGGTGGCACAAACCTCTTAAGAGAGGTAATAAACCTGATTAATAAAATAAAAAAGTTTTGGAATTTCTACAATTTAAAAACAAATTATTTAAAAAAGATTTTTCTTTTTCCTTTTAGCTGCTGAAGGGCCAGCAAAATCCAGCACAGCCCCAGGGGGAGGTAACCCTTTGCCTCTTTTTTTCTATGGATGTCAGTTTTTTTAATAAAGAAATGATTTTAAAAATTGATTTTTTCACAAGCAGGAATTCCTGGGTCTTTGCCAAAGCCAAATCCACCAACATCCACTAATGTCCTCCAAAGAAAATCTTCCATTTCACCAAAGCCTGGGCCCTCATCTGATGTCTTTCAGAAAGGTAGTAGCTTTTCCATTACCAGTCTGTATAAAATAATAATAATAATAATAATAATAATAATAATAATAATTGCTTATTTTAGTTTTGCAGTCTCCCCAGTCAGTCAAAGAGATTATGTTTATTTTCTTCTAGGAAGTGCCACCCCTACTGGCAGAGCAGGACTTGTCCAGAAGCGTGGAGCCTTGCCTGGCGGTGATAGCATAGATGGTGATGTAGTTGTTCCTAAGAGAAAACAGAGGAAAACCAGAAACAACGTGGAAGAGGAGTTGTTAAATCATTGCTTTGAACTGGGGAACATGATGGTGGGGTGTGCCAGTGCTGTTACTGAAAAGGAGAGATATCTGATAGCTCAGATTATGACTTGGCATTCAGATTTTAAAAAAATACTGTTGTTCATTGTTTCGGGGGCTTGATAAAAGATGCTTGTTTCTTTTCAAGAAAATATTTAAAAATACCACATCTATCCTGAGAGTCTGCAGGGGGAGAAGAGCCAGACATTACAAAGCTCTCCATTTGCTACAGGGGTGAACCAGGTTGGTGCAGGGTTCCCACACACAACACAGGACTCCTCTGATTCAGAGGGTTCTGATGACTCTGTTGCAGGGCAGAGGGGGCTTTCACACACACCCCAAGGTTCCCCTGTTGCTGCGGCTGCTGCTACTGCTGTTGAAGAAGAGCAATCTGATAGTGGCTATTCCTCCAATGCACACCCTGGTTCCCATTTTTCTGACAGTGGGAGGGCATAGACTAATAAGTACTATCCTTTATAGCAAGATCCTGGATAAGAAAAAGCGCCACCTCATGGACCTGAATAATGGGGGTAGCAACCTGTGTTTTGGTGGCAGCCTCTTATCTATCAGGGCTGGCGGGAAGCTTACTGATTGCCAACTATTACAGGATACAAGATGGTTGTATAAGGCGGTTGGCATTGGTCCTGATAAAAAAATACTGTTAACAGACCTGGGAAGATTTGAAAGGTATTTACAAGTGAATATAGGGGTTGTCATGCACGCTGATAAATGCTTGGGCCCTCCTGTACATGACCAGTGCTACTTTCTGCTGTTACATTATGACCATTATTATGGGATTCTAAACATGAAAGGTTTCTTTGGCTCTAGAAATTACTGTTCCCTCTGTGGGACTCCTTATGCTCACACACACACCTGCCGGTTTCACTGTTGTTTATGTTTACGCAGACAATGTACACGGGGGAGTAGCTGTAATCTGTACAAGCTGTAGACTGATATGCTCTTCTGAGAGATGTTTAACCATCCATAAAGATTTAGTGGCCAAAAAGGAGATTGACTGCCTCGCTAAAATACTGTGTAAAAAATGTGGTGGTTATGTTCAGAAGGAACACAAATGCAAGAGGCATAAGTGCAAGGAGTGCTTTAAGCCAGCTACTCCTGAGCATGTCTGCTACATTCCGCATCTTAAGTAACCTGAACTATTGTACAATTATATCTTTTATGACTTTGAATGCACAAAGGAGACAGATATTCACATACCCATTATATATAAGTGATGGGAACACAGGAGGATGCAACTTGGGAGTTCAAGGGCGAAGGCTGTCTTACAAACTTCATCACAACCTTTATCTCCCCAAATTTCAAAGAATTCACATTTTTGGTACACAATGCGAAGGGGTATGACAGTTACTTTATCTTAAGCCAACTAGTGAGGGAAAAGATGGAGGTACATCTTGTTGTACAGGGTGGTAAGCTGATGCGTGTGACAGTAAAAAAGCTACAGATGAGGTTTATAGACAGCTTAAACTTCCTCCCCATTAAGCTTGGAAAACTTCTCAAGGCTCTGGGCTTTGAGGGGTGCAAAGGGTATTTCCCCTACTTTTTTAACACTGCTGAAAACTGGGAGTACCAAGGGCCTTTCTCCCACCCAAAATTTTATGGGTATGACACCATGATGCCCGATGAGAAAAAAGATTTTCTCGCATGGTATGAGGAAAATAAGAACAACACTTTTGTTCTCCAGAAAGAGCTAGCGTATTACTGCCAGCAGGATGTAAAAATACTGAAGGAGGCCTGTATGTTGTACAGGGATGAAATCCTGATGATTAAAACAGAGAAGAGGGATGGGATAGACACCTTTCAATACCTAACCATCGCTAGCATTGCTATGGCCATGTTTAGATACATGTTTTTATGAAGAGAAACCATAGCTATTCTTCCTTGGTACAACTACCTCCTGAGTGAAAAAAGATTTTCCTCCCCCGCCATAAAGTGGTTGTTGTATCTCGAGCAAAAAGAATCAATCGAGTTCAGACATGATCTGAAAGGGGGAGAATTTCGGGCTGGTCGGTTTTTTTCAGGATGGGTATGCTGTGATTGAGGGCAAACCAACAGCTTTTGAATTTTATGGTTGCTTTTTTCACGGGTGCCCCATTTGTTACAATGAATCAGATATAAACCTGCTCAGGAACGTAAGCTACCGTATGCTTTATTATTTCACCATGTGCAGAGAGGCCCTGATCAAAACATGGGGTTTGAAGTCAGAGCCATTTGGGAACAGGAATGATGGGCGATGATAGCCACCAATGCAGCGCTTAAAGAGTTTCTATGTGAAACAATCCTGCCTCAGCCTCTGCAGCCTATAGATGCTCTATTTGGTCGGAGAACAAATGCCATCACCCTCTATTACAAGCCCAAAGAGGGGGAGGAAATATGTTATTATGACTTCACAAGCCTGTACCCCTATGCGAACAAAACAAAGGAATATCCTTTGGGGCATCCAGAGATTATCTCCAAGAACTTTTTGCCCCTCTCTAACTACTTTGGTGTTGTAAAAACATAAGTGCTTCCCCCAAGAAGTCTCCTGTATTACCCCTGTAATTTTCCCCTGTATTACCGGTTAGGGTGCGGGGAAAGCTCATGTTCCCTATGTACCAGAAATTCTCTGAAACTAGCCATCAGGAGCCCTGCCGTCACACAGATGAGGAATGAGCCCTCGAAGGCACCTGGTTCACTGTTGAGCTGATGAAAGCTCTGGAAAAGGGTTACAGGGTGTTGGCAATTTTAAAAATTTGGTATTTTCCTAAGAAATCTAACAAGTTGTTTTCTGGTACATTAAAATGCATCTACACCAGAAACAAGAGGCATCTGGATACCCCATGTGGTGCACGGATGAGAAGAAGCAAAAATATATCTCTGATTATCATGAAAAAGAGAGAATCCATTTACACCCCAACAGGACTGCAAAGCGCCAGTTAGCAAAGTTGTTTTTAAGTTCTTTATGGGGAAAATTTGCTCAGCATTCTAACTTACTGAACAACAGCATCGTGAGGGACCCTACAGAGCTTCTGGAGTATGCCTTCTCACCGGCCTATTATATTTCAGGGTTTGAAATTTTTGATGATGAAATGGTCACTGTGTCCTGGAGACACTCTAGAGAACACTTCACTCAGTCTGGGAGAACAAATGTACTAATAGGGGCTTTTACAACCGCATATGTGCGGTTAGCAAGACAACTTTACAACTTGCTAGACAAGTTACAGGACAGGTGCTTGTACCACGACACAGATTCTGTGATCTTTGTACATCATGAGGGGGACTGATGTCCACCCTTAGGAGACTACCTAGGGGATCTAACAAGCAAGATTCCCTGAAATGAGTGCATCACGGAGTATGTGTCAGCTGGTCTTAAGACCTACAGTCTGAGACTGTCCTCTGCGAGGTCTTACCTGCAGGTGAAGGGCATTGCACTCCACGCACAGAATTCTGCATGGGTCCATTTTGATAATTTGAAGCAACTGGTTCTGGACTATGGAACAGGGTCTAAAGAGATTGTTCTGCATCAGAGGGGCATTCTAAGAAATGAAAAGCAGTGGTGTATAGAAACAGGCTGTCTGAAGAAGATGCTAAGGGTCGTATATGATAAGAGGGTCCTTCTGAAAGACTTCAGAATTCTACCTTACAGGTGTTAAGATGGATGTGCAGTGGAAACACCCCTTTTCGGCCATTTTAGCAGTGCCTAGCTACTGTGGGAAAACGTATTTTATAAAAAACATGTTGGATCATGCACGTACTGTGCTCTCTGTCATTCCTGAAAATATTGTCAGGTGTTACACCTGCTGGCAACCTTTGTACAAGGATCTCCTTCTTAAATACCCCCACATATGGTTTATGGAGGGGCTCCCCACGATGTTTAATGATGATGAATTATTATCCCCTAATAAAGTGAATCTTGTTATCGTGGATGATTCCATGGCCATCATAATTTAAGAATTTTTTTCATCACACAGAACATTTTCTTCCAGGGAAAATCCAATCGCACCATTACCTTAAACGCAAAATATATGGTGCTCTTCAAAAACCCTAGGGACAAACTCAGATCATTACACTGGTGCGTCAGATGTACCTTGGAAATTGGCAGTTCTTTCTAGAGAGTTTTCAGGATGCGACCGCAAAACCTTATGGGTATCTGCTGGTAGACTTAAACACTTCCACACCTGAGTCTTACAGATTGAGGACGGGGCTTTTCCCACCAGACTGGCCGGTCGTCTACACTATGAAAAAAAAGAAAACTGGAGCCCTTTATAAAAGCAAGTGACTTAACCTCACAACCCTTCAATTGTAAGCATATCCTCCTCATGGCAACATGTCTAACTGTGTGAGAAGAAATCTACCCCTTTTACGGCTGCTTATCAAGGCCCCCCCGTGACAGGGAAAAGCCATTCTGTGCGCTACTCCTCACGACCTGGTTTAAGCTATCTTAGAAATTGCACTCAACACTTTAAAAGGTAACATCCCGTTATCTGGCAGATAGATTTCTGTGATGCGAAAAAACAGCGCACTCATAAAAAAAACAGTAATAAACAGATATGATTAAGAAAAAAGAAATAGCTGGTAAACCAGTCTGGTGGGTTTCTAGCGCCCTAGTTAAGCATCGCTCTTCCTCTAGTTGCAGAGCTTTTATGTAACCACTGATGGAGCATACTGAAAAAATGTTCCTTGTACCTAGCCACCAACTAGAGCAACTGAAAAATCCTTCCCCGAGAGAAGAAAACATCAGAACTACAGCACTCACTTCCTTAGATGTTGACATGCAAGACATTTTACAGAGAAGGGACTTAACGGAATATGAAAAGGCGAAACAATATTCCATGCTGCTTCAAAAATATCTAACTCATGTGAAACGGGGAAGCTGAAAAAGGACATCTGAGCTTGTTGTTACCAACACCACCACCACCTGAAACAACTACCGAAGCAGAAGCCTCTGCAGCTCCAGACAGTGTGTATCATGAAGTCTTGAACAGCTTGTCCGTCAGATTTAAGAACCCTGCAAAGCTACTGTTAAACAAAATGATGCAAAGCAAGTCTGTTTCTTCATGGAATGAAAAGAGGGCTTTTGTTAACAAAGAGGAAAATATCTCAGGCTCCAACATGCTGGACTTGGTGAAAGGAATCACACAAATTCATGTGCTGCCACCCACGTGCACTCTTAAAGGTTAGGATGTCTTTCTGAAGGCAGTGGCTGAACTAAATATCCCTTCCACGGTTGTTGGCAACACTGGAAACAGGGCCTCTTTGGATCACTTGAAAAACCACAACCCCGTAACGGGATTAAAACATACCCCCAAAGCTTCCAGAAGATCTTCTAAAAAGCAGAGACAATCTAGCTCTGTAGCTTGACTCACCTTATAAAATAAAAGCTCTTAAAAAAAGCAAAAAAAGCAACCTGCTTCGACCTATTCATTAATGAAGGACACATAAATTTTTTTCTTTTAAACCCCTCAGCGAGGGTAGTTTTTTTTTATTGAGAAACATACCCATGAAAATTACTACAAGACACACACGTTAGGGTTGATAAATAAACTGCGGGGCAAGTGCAGCATGTACGGCTTCTTTTTTACAAATAGCAACCCCATGCAATTGTTCCTTAGCAAATCATCGGAATAGAGTTTTTGAATCTCATTGAAAGTTAGCCCTTTATAACGCTGGTGCAGAAAAAACACACAATGGTAACCACAAGTTCCAGAGTCAGGGGACTATACTTGCTTTGCTTGAAATGTCATTACAGGGCCAATTTTCTTAAAAAAATCCATGATTGCCTTGGGAATCCGGGATGGTCCGGCAGGTGGCTGTAGGAGTCAAAAAACTCTACGTGGTTTTCTTCTGTCAGGTACAAAGTTAGCCAGTGCTCTCCCGGGCAGTCATGGGGGTCTGTGTTGACCACCTGTCCCATGGCTCTCTATAGCTGATTCGTTTTAGGAAGCCAGTCACAAGGAAACACTCCCTTGAATTACCAATGGGTGGCCAGGTCAGCGGTCAGCAGCCACGTTAACTGCAGAATGTTCTGTATTGGCAACCTGCAGTCTCGAAAGACTATGGTATCGCACTCTGAAAGGTGGTTCTGGCACAGCGTCTAGTGTGGCTGAAAAGGCCAATCTGGGAGTGACAATCTCTTCCACACCGGGAGCAAGTGCAGTCTGTCTGTCTGGTCTGTCTCCCTGGCTATGGGCCTTCCTACTTTGCCCCTTTGCCTGAGACTGCTGGCAAAGTGTCTCTTCAAACTGTGAAAGGCCAAACTGCACAGCCTGCCTCCAAGCGGACCGCTCAGATGGCAGGGTTTCCCACTTGTTGAGGTCCATCCCTAAGGCTTTCAGATCCCTCTTGCAGATGTCCTTGTATCGCAGCTGTGGTCTACCTGTAGGGCGCTTTCCTTGCACGAGTTCTCCATAGATCCTTTGGGATCTGCCCATCATCCATTCTCACGACATGACCGAGCCAACGCAGGCGTCTCTGTTTCAGCAGTGCATACATGCTAGGGATTCCAGCACATTCCAGGACTGTGTTGTTAGGAACTTTGTCCTGCCAGGTGATGCCGAGGATGCGTCGGAGGCAGCGCATGTGGAAAGCGTTCAGTTTCCTCTCCTGCTGTGAGCGGAGAGTCCATGACTCGCTGCAGTACAGAAGTGTACTCAGGACGCAAGCTCTGTAGACCTGGATCTTGGTATGTTCTGTCAGCTTCTTGTTGGACCAGACTCTCTTTGTGAGTCTGGAAAATGTGGTAGCTGCTTTACCGATGCATTTGTTTAGCTCAGTATCGAGAGAAAGAGTGTTGGAGATCATTGAGCCAAGGTACACAAAGTAATGGACAGCCTCCAGTTCATGCGCAGAGATTGTAATACAGAGAGGTGAGTCCACATCCTGAACCATGACCTGTGTTTTCTTTAGGCTGATTGTCAGTCCAAAATCTTGGCAGGCCTTGCTAAAACGATCCATGAGCTGCTGGAGATCTTTGGCAGAGTGGGTAGTGACAGCTGCATCATCGGCAAAGAGGAAGTCACGAAGACATTTCAGCTGGACTTTGCTCTTAGTCTGGAGAGGTTGAAGAGCTTTCCATCTGATCTGGTCCGGAGATAGATGCCTTCTCTTGCAGTTCCAAAGGCCTGCTTCAGCAGGACAGCAAACAAAATCCCAAACAAGGTTGGTTCAAGAACACAGCCTGCTTCACGCCGCTTTGGATGTCAAAGGGGTCTGATGTGGAGCCATCGAAGACAACAGTGCCCTTCATGTCCTTGTGGAAGGATCTGATGATGCTGAGGAGCCTGGGTGGACATCCAATCTTGGGGAGAATCTTGAAGAGGCCGTCCCTGCTGACCAGGTCAAAAGCCTTCATGAGATCTATGAAGGCTATAAAGAGTGGCTGTCGTTGTTCCCTGCATTTCTCCTGCAGTTGTCTAAGGGAGAATACCATGTCAGTGGTGGACCTATTGGCTTGGAATCCACACTGCGATTCTGGATAAATGCTCTCTGCAAGTACCTGGAGCCTCTTTAGTGCAACTTGGGCAAACAGCTTTCCTACAACGCTAAGGAGAGAGATGCCGGAGTAGTTGTTGCAGTCACCCCTGTCGCCTTTGTTCTTGTACAGCGTGATGCTGTTTGCATCCCTCATGTCCTGTGGTACTCCACCTTCTCACCAGCAGAGGATTTCATGCAGCTCATTGGTGATGATCTCTTTGCAGCACTTTAGGACTTCAGCAGGGATGCTGTCTTTCCTAGGTGCCTTGCCAAAGGCGAGGGAGTCCAGGGCCACATGACGTTCCTCTAGGGTTGGTTCACTGTCAAGCTCCTCCAACACAGGCAGGCAGTCGATGTTGTTCAGCGCTTCCTCGGTCACTGCATTTTCTTGGGAATATAGCTCAGAGTAGTGCTGCACCCAGCGTTCCATCTGCTGTGCCTGATCCTGGATGACCTCGCCTGCGGCAGACTTCAGAGGGGCAATTTTCTTCTGTGTTGGATCTAGGGCCTGCTTGATACCATCATACATCTCCTTGATGTTGCCCGTGTCAGCTGCTATCTGTGTCTGGGATCAGAGCTGGAGCCAGTAGTCGTTAGCACATCTCCTGGCAGTCTGCTGGACTTTGCTGCGAGCAGCTCGGAGGACCTGCAGGTTGCGCTCACTGGGACAGGCCTTGTGTGCTGCTTGAGCTCTCCTCTTTTCCTCAATGACTGGTGTCAACTCCTCAGAGTGGGCTTCAAACCAGTCTGCCGTCTTGTTGGTCTTCTTGCCAAATATGGACAAGGCGGTGTTGTAAATGGCATTCTTGAAATGTTCCCATCTGTTGGATTCGTTTGCATCAACTGGGCCTGGAAGAGATTCCTCAAGCGCTTGTGCAAATTCCTCCACTTTTCTCTGATCCCGGGTCTTGCTGGTATCAATGTGAGGTCTTCCTTCCTTTTTCATGTGATACAGTCGCTTTGTTTGCAGTTTCACTCTGCTGCACACCAGGGCGTGGTCAGTGTCACAGGCAGCACTCTGATAGCTGTGTGTGATATTGGTGCTGGGAAGGCTGGAGCGTCTGGTGAGAATCAGGTCGAGCTGGTGCCAGTGCTTTGATCTTGGGTATCTCCAAGAGACTCTATGTTGGGGCTTTGTGTTGAAGAACGTATTGCTGACACAGAGACCATGATGACAGCAAAACTCTAGCAGGCGTTGGCCATTCTCGTTCATCTTCCCAATGCCGAACTGACCTAAGCAAGTGGGCCACGAACTGTTATCAGCACCAACTCTAGCATTGAAATCGCTGAGGATGAACAATGGCTCTTTTACGGGGATCTTCTTGATAGTGGTGGCAAGGTCATCATAGAATTTATCTTTGGCTTCTGCTGGAGACGACAAAGTCAGTGCATAAGCACTGATGAGATTGACAGGTCCTGCTGATGACTGAAGCTGCAGGGACAAAATTCTTTCACTTCCCACAGTAGGTGGGATGATGGACTTCAGCAGGGAATTTCTGACTGCAAAGCCAACACCATGTTCCCTGGTTTCGTTTGGTGGTTTTCCCTGCCAGAAAAATGAGAAATTTCTCTCCTTGACAGATCCAGAATCTGGCAGCCTCATCTCTTGAAGGGCGACAATGTCCATCTGCAGTCTGCTCAGCTCCATGTCGATGACAGCTGTTTTGCGTGTGTCATCTATTTCTTGCAGGTCATCAGAGAAGCCACCAGCTCCAGCACCAGAGAAGCCAGGTGTCATTGTCCTAACATTCCAGGTGCCCAGCTTTAGGGCAGGAGTTTTCTGTTTCCTCTTGCATGGTGCAGAGTTGTCGATCCGCTTGTCAGTTTTCACCCTAAACCCCATGCACCCTGTGACATTAATGGACCGTGGCGAGGCAGCACCTTACTGACTGGGGACTGCCCAGCTTAAGGCGGGCGGTAGCTGCCCAATGAGATGCAATGATCTCTCCCACCATCAGAAGCAGCCCCTGGCATCACGCTCTATGCCAATCGCGCGAAGACTTATAACCAGTAAACTGCTGCTTCCCGTGTTGTGCCGACGCCATATGGCGAAGTTGGAGTGTCCTCTCCACTGTGCGAAGCCTGGGTAAAGAAGGCATGGAGGATAGGCTGTTACCCATGCAGCAAATCCCCCCTCTCCACGTCGCTGGAATGGTCCAATGGAAAGGCAGAAGCCAATACGGTTGGTTCCAGCGGCGTCACAGGAGTTGCCAGAACGTGTCTGTGTTCAGCCACAAACTGCCTCAGGGACTCCGGCTCCTGATTTTGCCTTGAGGTTGACTCCTGAAGCCTTTTCCGCAACTGGATATAGCCACAAGGCAGTGGAGGTTTGGGATCAGCGTTTTCCTTCTCCTAGATGAGCTGCCTTCCCCCCTCCCACCCCGGATCCTCCGTTTCATTCACACATCACTCTTTCCAATTTCCAGGTACCCACAATGCCCTTCCCCACCCGCACCTTCCATTTCACTCACACATCACTCTTTCCAATTTCCAGGTACCCACAATGCCCTTCCCCCCTGCACCTTTCGTTTCACTCACACATCACTCTTTCCAATTTCCTTTCTGCCCAATACTTAATAAAACCCTCTACCCCCCTTCCCCTCCACTTCCATTAGACTGCCATTTCACATTAATAGAGTCACTACCTACCACCATGCAGAGTGCAGAGTGCACCTACCACCACCACCATGCAGAGTGTTTATGTCACATATAATCAAACAGAACATTCATCTGGTTATTTATTTTGATTCTATTGTCAAAAACCCCATAAACGATCATGTTAACAGTCTGTGGGAAGGGTCTGGCAAACCAAACTTCTGCCCTAAGGTTCCCTGAGTTGATCAAGGAATAGTGGTCACCGTATTCCTGGTCGGGGGACAGGTCAAAGGCAAAGAGCCTGTAGCCCCTCTCAAAGTCTTCTCTGTTGACTAACAGCTCTTTGTCTTTCATGTGCTTACCAGAGGCATGCACCAGGCTCATGTACCCCCTCACACAGCTTCCTTCTTGAAAGTCTGGCTGAAACGGCTTTGAGGGAATTTGGTAGCCCGACAGGTAAATAGCAAAAACATTGATGTCATAATGCTTAAAGTTAAACAGGTTTTTGTTGAAGGTTCCGCTGAAAGAATTGTTGTCCACCAGACCGATTACGACCAACTTCGGCAGTTGACCCAGAAACAGGTTCTCCTGGTTAGTGATGCGGCTCCCCGCAGGGAGACTAAATACTTTCTTACTGACATGGTCCACAGGGTACTTGGCTGTGGCTGTAAGCAAAGCTTCGGTGTACCCCAGCCATACCCCGGAGGCCACTCTTACTTTCTTTACAAACAGTGACACTTTGGAAACTATCTTTGCTTTGGGTGAGGTTAATTTTCACATCCACGCCATTTAACAACAGTTTTTCTTGAAAAAAAGGTCCGTGTGGAGATAACCTAGGAGTTCTATTTCTGCTCTGAGCAGTCAGACCTGCTCTTTGAATAAACCCCCAGTTCTGCCCATCCAGGTCCACTGATTTGTGTTCACCAGGAGTGTCTTTGTAAAACAGCCCTGCAGAGAACTGGCTGGATAACGTGTCTTTGCCGTAGTTTAACACAGACTCGATAAAAGCCCTATAGGGGTAGCAGTTGTTACTCTGACTGATGAGCCTGTCTCCCAGGGTCACATCCAGCTGACTAAAGATGGCTTTGATTGGGTAGTTCACCAGCGCCACCTCCGCCTGCCTGTCAATGTTGCTTCCATCTTCTTTTACAATTTTGCAACTCAGGTATAGTAAAGTGTTGTTTAAATCCATATAATCCTCCCCATTTCCCGCAATGAAAAAGTCCAATGGTGCAGATTCCTTTACCACCGTCAACGGAGGCACCTCCACATAAAAACTTCCTTCAATGCTGGTCTGCGTAGGCGCTATTTGGAAAAGGTCTAGTTCGGATTTTGTACACTCTTCTGAGCTGCTGTGAATAAAGGCCATGGTCGTTTTAAAATATGTCTCTAGAAAGGCAGCTCTTTCTACACTTCGGTCTCCCTGCTTTTCTCTTCTGCGTCATCCTGCGACTTTTAGCCCTTCTTTTAAAGGGACGGGGTGGGCCTGTTAGCAGTGATCGTGATGCTTTTCATTTAACCGCTTTCCTTCTTTTCATGTACATCAGGCCCAACCCCTTTTGTGGGATAGCTTTATTCAAAATGGCCTGAGAAACGTTCCCAACCATGTCACAGGTAATATTGCGGGCAGCTAATTTTATGTGTGGCTTAATAATCTCTAATCCCCTCCTCAAAAGGGGAAGCCCTTTTCAAAAAAGACTCCAGAATATTCCTCCGACCCCTGCCCTGTACATAACAGGGGCTCCATACATAACATGAAATCCAGGAAGACCTTGCCCAGCTTGCACCCTATAATAGTTGCTATAAAGGGAGGGATCCCTGTAATGTTTTTGAAGGACCATGTTTTAAAATAACCTGATTTTCCGGGGATGGAATTGTAGCTTCACAACCACTTTGCCAAAGTGAAATGACACATTTTTGTTCCAGTCTGTCTTTATCTCCACTGTGATAGTGTCTATATGATCTCTATTTACAGCCACGTAGTGTGGTTTGTCATAGGTGATGGTGACTCATTCACCATTCTCCCCATGAATAGGAATACATCACAACAGAGGCACATAAAAGTCCCCCACTACCTGATGGTCTATAATGTCTGTGTAAATGTACAGGGTGCCAAACCCATGTGTAATATCCACAGTGAAGGCTGATTTTCTGTTGGCTAAGCCCTTGTGCATCCCTAATATTTGGGCCAGATCCCCTTCTGCTGAAATTTTGTGAATCGGAGGAGCTTTAAGTTAGACCTTCCTAAGCACCGAATCATAGCACAGAGATGTATCAGGTGGTGAATTTAAATGGTTCATCATTACCTTGTTCATATTATTCAGCATATCAGGTATTGACGCGTAATAACCCACCCGTAGAGTAAATTACCACGCTATGCTTCCGTCATCAATTTGAAACCTTCCACCTTCTGTGAGTGTGTCCCAGCTGTGAGGGTACTGTATCTCTGCTAATCCCACTTCCTACTCCCCTGGTAGATTCAGGAAGCGTGCCAGATGGATCGTGAAGGAGCCACTGTTGTTCCGTTGAAGTATGTTAATACAGGCGTTGCTAGGAAGGGTGAAGTAAAAATCTTTTTCCACCATTTTTCCCCACTGCTACTTAGCTTCACACAGATCAGAGTCTGCGACTCAACTACTGAATTTGTCAGGCCAACCTAACCATTTCACCAGGTGTTGCTTTTTCTTACCATTCCCCCTCCTAGCTAGAATTTTTCAACCCTGTAAACCCTATCCTCTTCTGTCCTCACTCTTTGTAATTCTTCAGGATAGAAAGTTCCCGTAATGCTCTCTCCCTCGTAATCTTCTAAACTGTACACGGGTCTTCTCCCTTGCTGGCCGACTACGAAAATCTCACTGGTGAAGCTTTGTTCGTAACCTTTTTCAAATAACCCCTTGAGCTTAAAGATCCTCACATGATCTCTTTTTCTGAACACAGAAACCTCTTTTCTTCCTCTAACCCAATCTCCGTACACTGTTTTCCAGACAGACAGGGTGTTGGAGTGGTTCACATCCACAGGTCGTACCCTAGTCGTTCTGTGCACCATATGGTTATAACTGTTATAAGACGCAGCAACACTTCCGTGTATCTAAAAGTGTTGTTAGCTGTGAAAAATCTCCACATTTTTGTTTTTAATGTTTTATTAAAAAGTTTCACAATAGCTGCTTTGACCTCATTACCTGTAACAAAGTGACAGATGCCGTGTTTGTTTAATAGTTCTCTCACAGTCCGGTTTAGAAATTCTTTACCAGAATCAGTCTGCAGTTTGCATGGTATTCTCCCGATTGAAGATATGCTGAAAAGTGGTAGCCACTTGTCTGCCTGTTTTGTCTTTCAAGCTTCGGGCCCATGCGTATTTAGAAAGTATATCCACCACCTTTAAAATGTACTTGTGCCCCTCGTTGTACTTAGAAAACTGCTGCATGTCCACAAAATCAGCCTGCCATTGTGCATCCATTCCTGAAACAACGGTTTTGTTTCTCTTAAATCGTACTTGAGGCTGCTTGTGCAGTGTGTAAGCATCTTGCTCTGTAAGCCAGTCCTGAGCATGTGAGTCAGAGATTTACTCTGCTTTTTGGCCTCTTGAAAGAGGATGTTTACCCCTCCAAAGCTCCCAACTGCCCCAGGTGTATAAAATATATTTTTTTAAAATTTCCTCATGCTTTTCCATGGCTCCAGTTAGCATAGAAACATGCACAATCAAAGAACATAATTTGATTTTATTTTCTTCACAAATATTTTCATTCCTCTGGAATTTTAGGGGAGCAGGAATGGCCTAATGGCTCATTGAGAGTCAGTTTTTCAAGGTCCCCAACAGCCTCTTCAATTTCCTAGACAAAACAAAAAATCACATCGTCTTAACCACTCATGTCTGTCTCATCAATGTATTTCCCAGCTCAACTCACTCAAATTCCTCAGGTTTTGCCTCTGGTTGAGGTATCTAGTGAATTTTAAAATATGTCTGTGTGTGTATATTTCAGACCCCCCGCCCAGTAAAATTTACATACAGACATGCATGAACACCAGGGCTTTGCCTCCTTCCAGACTTTCCAGATATCTTCATTGGTATCCCCACCAGCCGACCAGTCTAGTGGCGCAACATCTAGTTCCTGTATCTGGTTATTTAAAAGAAATATACAAAATATTACCACACCCATGTGCCCAATATCGAAACCACCCCTGACTCCCCCCCCCAAAACACATGCTTACCATGAATTGTGTCTAATAGGGTACTGCATCTGCTTCTGTTTCCTGACTGTCAGGCAAAGACTTATCCCTGTATGCAACCCCATCTGGAGGTCCAGTACACGGTTCTGGTTCTTCACTCTCAAGGGAGACCTTTTCAGTTAAATCAGCTTCTTTCCAGCATGTACCCCATTCATGTGAATTAATACATGGATCCACATCATTATAAAAATTAATAGTTGTACCTAAGCACTGCCCATCTAAGTTCTCCATATTTTTTTCTTTACACTCTGTGTGGGAATTTTCACTCAGGGCAGCGTCTTAAATACTTGGTTGATGTCAGGCATGCCCAGACATGTTCCGGAAAGCCATTTCCTATTGGCTCATTCCTTTCCCCCATGCCACAAACCCCACTCCTCCCTACAAAAAGCAAACATTGTGGGTCTTTCGTCTTTTATTTGTGAAATACATACATCATAATTTCTGATTTTTTTTAAAAAAAAAACATTGCTTTATAAGGCATAAAGGTTTCCTACATCTCCTTCACTTATCATGAACACTTAGACAGCAGTGACCTCTTGCAAGAAACTTTTTATACTTTTTTTTGAAAGCACGGGTTGTACATACTCAAGGTAAGTGTGATCCTCCTCTCTCAACATTACATCAGGCCATTCCAGAGGATCAGCAAATACATTCATGCTAGCTATTAGGCTTAAAATATAATCAACGGTTGTGGTGGTCACATGCAAAAACCGTAAACTGTAAGCTATATTAATCACTGTGTTCAGAATTGCCTGCAGGTAGATTCTTTTACACACAACTTGGAAGAAAACTATTCTATCAAAATTCTTCCAATATCTGCATTCGTGGACTTCCTTATCCTTGGAATTAATTTTACAACCAATGCAACAATCATGAAAATACCCACTATAACAGTGCTTAGGAATCACATACAGTGTAGATTTGAATAGTGATTGCATAGCACCTGAGTGGTAATGTGGGCTGAAATGATCCATAGGGGTCTTCTGAAGGTCTAAAATATCAGGGAAACTTGTACAGCCTTCTTGATTTCCAGGAACTTGCTACTCAACCTACTGGGTCTTTGGAGAACCAGAACATTCTTTCTCCTCTGGGGATTCCTTTAAAAAAATATAAAAACAAACTTATTTTCTAATATTTCTGTCTTTCTAGCCCATTAATACAGCAATAATGAGTATCAAGCATGTCTGTAAGAATGTTACCCATGCAATCTTGATTGCCACTGCCTCAGGAAACCTGAACACTGTGTGCAAAAGCACAAACCCACAGTCACAGTTGATTGGGGGAAAACACACAATCTCTTCATCCCATGCACGCTATTAAAGAAGCTCCACAGGTATCGGTCTATGAAATTCACCACTGAAATCGATTTCACAGCAGCGGCTTTTCTTCCTTGGTGGAGACTGCATCAGATACTCAGAGTCTGTAGATTGGTGGCGAAGGCTCTCAAACAATGATGTGAGTATCTTCCTCCTGGAAGGCGAGGCGGCTGGGCTTTGAGAATCATTTGGTCTGACTGGGGTCTCCACCTCAGAAGGCTGCATGGTTTCTGGGTCTTCAGGGCTCTCCATCTTGAACAATTGCTGAGTGTGGCTTTCAGAATCGCAGGGCTTCTGGGGAGTCTCCATCCCAGAAGGTGAAGTGAGTGTGCTTTTCAGAGAGGACACCATGGATGCAGCAGGCTGTACGGCTTTCTCCCTTCTCCAAAGGCCAGATCCTTAAATATAAGGGCATGCCCGGGCCTGTTCCCATTTCCTTTTTCCCATTGGTTCCGTTTGGTGGTCCAAGAGCTACGAAACCTTTCCCTATTGGTCGGCGGTGATGGGGAGGGTTGTTTGAGGGGTCACATGAACCCCTTTCCACCATTCAAATGGGGACTCAAATTCCCGCCATACCAAATATCCTGGCGCCACAAAACCCCTTCCTATTGCTTGGCTGCAATGGGGGGAGTTGTTTGAGTGGTCACATGAAACCCTTTCCAGCACTTCATTGGGGGCTCTTTTTCCTGTAATACCAAATCTCCTGGCACCACAAAACCCCTTCCTATTGGTCGCGACGACAGTAAGAGTTATTTGAGGGGTCACATTAACCCCCTCATGGGGTGGGATTTCTGGAAAAAAAGGTGGGAGTTCCGCTGTCAATATAGTTTTGAAAAGAAGTATGTACTATTACTACTAGAGGTGCTTCAAATGAGCAACACTAGTTGGAAAGGACATCATCTTTTTTGCAGTACTATCCAGGGTGCTGATGTATGGATTATTATCTAAATCATAGAGAAGCTGACCTCACCCCCCCCCCCAAAAAAAATCTTGAAAAAAATTGTTTTACTGAGCACACTGCTTAGCTGTTACAGGATATGGCAGAGGAAGGCCCCAATGTGGGGTTCTTGGAATAAGGAGTTCCCTGTTAAAGAAAAAAATAAAAACCATTGTTTTCTGGCTGCAGTGACAGCAAGATTAGGTGTTTTGCAGGCTTGTAATACAACCTGCTGCTTATCTTCCAAGCCCAATAATTCTTCAGTCAGGACAAGCCTTAAGGAGAAGTTGCATCCCTGACCCTTGAATGCCCTTTATTGCAAATTGTGCTAGCTGCTGAAATAGCATTCCCCTTTTGCTGTTTTTTACTCAGTACCCTTCACTTGTGCCTTGGGTGCTACTAGAAGCCAGTGGTGTTGCGAGAGGGTGCAGGATGCACTGGGTGACACGCACAGGGGGGTGATGCGCACTGGGGGGGTGTCACAATAAAAACGCAGTGTTTAGGAGCAATACAGTCATGTCATATACTGTTGGATATGGAATTTCCAGCAGAATCCAATGCAAATAACCTGAGTGAAATATCTCCTTTTTATTACAAGTTATAGTCAAAAAACTGGAGAACCAAAAATGCATGGAGCCCTATGGTAAGTGGAACTGAGCCATATTGTGCGTTTATTCGCGGGTAGGCAAGCTTGCCTTCATCCCTCGGAAAGGGCAGGCTGAGAGGAATCCAACAACACCAGAATGGTCCTGATCAAATGAATGGAGCAAAAAAAAACACATGAGAAGGACGACCCTCCCAACAAGCAGATGAATGTATTGACCCCTATGGAAAGCAAAATTAAGCCTCACGGTTGGGTTTACTTGCAAGTAAGCAAACGTGCCTTAGGTGGGGGTCAGGCCAGGCAAAGGGGAATGTGAAACCACCAGAATGTTCCTGATCTGATGAAACTAGAGGTCAATAAATGCTCCAAATGCAGCTGATGAACTGGGCATTGGGTAGGGCTGAAAACCTTACTGATTTTAGGGAGAGGGGGATATTGTGGGCAGGCTACAGAGGAAATTCACTTGGTGGAACAGGGCTGGCTTCTGCTTATTTATTTGTTTTATTTTAATTACTTATACTTATTTATTTTAATTTGCCTGATGATATCACTTCCACCATGACATCACTTCTGGTGGGTCTTACACTGATTGTCATTCTAAAAGGTGGGTCCCAGTGCTAAAGGTTTGAGAACTGCTGCAATAAGGTGTTAGTAAGTTGACTCCTGGGGGTGTGTGTGTGTGTGTGGGTGACACCACTAGTGACAAAATCACAGTTTGGAGGAATAATATCATCATGTTATATATCAATCAATGTGTAATTTCATGCCGAATGTGTTCTATCTTTGTTCTATCAAAAGATACAGCCAAAATTAGTGGGGGCAGAGTGATGTACATCACCACGCCCACCACCTGGGGTGTTGCCCCACCCACTGCATGGGGCATGACACACTGGCATCCTGCACTGGGTGACCCTAGCAACACCACTGCTAGAAGCTTCATTTCCTCCTCCTCCTCTGCCCTGCCCTGTGCCATTACCTTCAGTCATCTCCTCACCTCTTTGCTAAGACTGGAGGAGGGCTGAGCTGAAGCATGTTGTTCCATTACTGGCATTCTGGACACATCTCCTCCGCATTGGCTGCTGCAGTTGCTGGGCTGTCATTTCCTCCTCAGCAGCCCCTGCTAGCCGGGATGGCCAATTGCTATTGCAGAAATGGTTGTTGCTGCTACATCTGTTTGTGTGCTGCTGGAGGCTGCCAGGAGACGAGGCAAACCCCATGTGGCTCAGATGAAAAGGCTCCATGGGCCTTATGTTTGACACCCCTGTCTTAGGACACAGAGACAGAAGTCTTCAGTAAAAAAAAAAAAAAAAAAAAAAAAAGCCTCCTAGGTAGGGGTGGTACATGACCTTTGCTGACATGTAAATAACTGGGGGAAAACCTCTTTTTTACATTGAGTTGGGCCTGCAACAGCTCAGCCATTATGTTCCATTAGGCTTGAATAGCTGTTTATCTCACAGCCCAATCCTTACCAAGTTTTCAGCAACAATGCAGCCAGGATGAAGCCCTGAGGTAAGGGAACACATGTTCTCTTCCTTTGAGGAGGCCTCCATGACTGCCCCCCCCCCACCACAAGGTACCTATGCCCCATTGGCATGGCTGCAGTGGCTCTGGAAAACTAATTAGGATTGGGCCCTCAGCCTTCATTGGGTAACAAAGAGATGTGAAGTGCCTAATGAGAGGCAGTAAACACAATTGCAGAGCCAGGAAAAGAAGCCTTGGGGAGAAAAAAAGAGAAAAGAATTTACCTAGTGCATGCTGTGAAGTCAAACAGTGAAGGACTTTGCAGTCTTTGCTTTTGGTGATAAGCAACAAAAAGCATAGGTTAAAAAAAAGCTGGCGTGAAGGCTTATGTCAGCCTCCACAGGCTGATGCTGCTCAAAGTGCCGGCCCAGCTTCTTCTTGAGGAGGCACAAACGTGCCTTACAGGTCCCGGTACAGGATTAAGGAGTGTCATGTATGCATTCCTTGGCCCAGCACATATGGCCTGCCAATAGCAGCAGTAGCTGCAGCCGTAAGTTAATGGTAATATCCGCAGTATCCCATGTGGGCAACAAGTCTGAGTAGATAGGAAAATGTAAGATCCCAGAAAATTTCTGGGTCCCTTCCTTTGGCTTCTGAGCCCCCTTTTTGACACTGGGCCTGGGTACAAATTATCACCTTTACTCCACTCTCCTAGGCCCTGATGCTCAAGACACAGTTTCATAAGCCTGACTTGGGATTGGTGCAGCAGGAAGTCCTTGCTTGCCAGTGTGGCTCTGATAAGCTGTTTGCTTTCATTTCTTTAGGTTTCCAGTTCATGAAATTGTGGCTTCCTGTGGCTCTGATAAGCTGAGATGCTGACATCCTTCCAAGCTGACCTTCACATAATATTTGCTCTGGCATCCCTGCAGTTCAGGATATTATTTTCTTGTGTCAAGGTTGTAAATCAGCTTTTTTTCTTACACTTTGCTATTGGAAAATGGTTGAGAAATAACCCAATAAAAGCTAATAAAATGCCATGAGATACTCTCACTTTATTACAGTCAACACTTGTTCCTCGACATTGATGGAATTTAAAACTGCTGAGGAAGAAATAAGCCCACTGTTTGCATCAGTTTAATGTACAGAACTCTGTGATGGATTCTGGCCATTGCGTTTGTGTTATGTTCAATCATCTCACCAGAGACATGTTTAATTAAATTGGCTTTTATAAAACATGATTCCTAACACAAAGTAGAAAGGAAAATATATATTTGAAATCCATGAGAAACACCTGGAGCTTCCTTAAAATCACATCCTTCGTATCTTTTGAAGAACAACAAAAGCAAGATACAAGGTAGACCCAATTCCCATCTGGGCAATGCCTGGGTTAATGTCTCTCTATGATGTTCAATGACATCATATCCCCACCAATAGTGCCCGTGCAACCAACAAGACTAGTTGGTGAGCTACAAATAGTAACAATATAAATAGTTTAAGAAAAGATTCCAAAAACCATTTCTAAAGATACAAGATCTATCAGATTTTAAAAATACAATATATGCCACATACTTCAAAATGATATGCAGTCTTATTTGTATTGCTGCATCAGAAGAAGCATATCATGATACAGAAGCTCTGGAATATCAAGACCCCAGATGAAATCTGCATGATTCCAAGAGGGAATATACTTTTGGTAAACTAAATGAGGGATGCGAGGGAGTAACAGTTCAATATCTTCTTTGGGTGTAATAATGTCATGTCCTCCATACCATACAGCTGTTGGCACAATCATATCTTCTATTTTATAAAATGGAGGTGTGGTCTGTTGAAAAAACAAATCAAAAATATGAAAACAAGTTTCACCGATCAATTCCATATCAGCCCTTACTTTTCAAACACCACAGTACTCTTGGATTTGTAATATCTGGCCCTGAAGAGTTATATTCCAGCCATTTATGCTAAGACTCAACATACATGCCCTTTCCATTCCAGAGGTCTGTCTGGAAATTGAACCCTACATAGCTCAAAGTAACCGGTTCTTGCCTGCCCAGGGGACCTGTCCCCTGGCACTTGCCTGAAAGCACCATAAAGGACTCACAGCCCAATCCTATGCATGTCTGTGCAGAAGTAAGCCCCATTAGAGTCAACTTCCAGGAAAGCATGGATAGGATTGGGCTGTCAGGGCACAATCCTACCCTGCACTGGAACAGGCTAGCTAAGAGGCTTGCGCTGCATCCAGTGAGCGATAGAAGCCCAAAGCAGCTCAGCCAGAAGTAAGGGGAAACTTTTCTCCTTACCTCCAGGTAATGCACCCTTACCCCTATGGGTCTCCTCAGACTTACGCCACCTCCTGAGGCTTGAAGCTGCTCCATAACTGCCAGATCCCAGCCCCGCCACCCGCTCCCTGCCTGCTTGCCCCCAGTGATGCCCACTGCCTGCCTTCCCTCCTCCCAGGAACGCCTCCCTCCTGCCTCCTCCACACCCACCCCAGAGCCTTGCTGTGGCCCAGCCTGGCTGATGCAAGGTTCACCACAAAAGCTGCCACAGAGGCTGCATTCAGCCTCCGTGCACTGGTGTGGCTTACTCCTGAGGAAACGCAAACATACTTTACGGCATGTTTGCAACCCTCATGGGCCGTCGCGTACCAAATCTTCCTCTGGATTGCACCCTTAAGCACATGCACAAAAGCACTGAGGCAGCCATCTGTGAATCAAATGTCCATAACTCAGGGAGCCAGTGTATACCCTCGTTCCTTTCTTAGTGCTCGGTGAATATCTCCCTTGGGTTAATAAAGGCCAAACTAGAGAAATGTATAAAGTGGCCAAACTGATTATTTTTTTTATTGCACAAGTCAGGAGAGGGCTCCATAAACTCAAGGTGATTAACTGTGCGCACTTCAGGAGTGGATCCCAGGATATGTGGGGGGGGGGGGAGTCCTGGAAGTAAACCCCTGCAGACAAGGAGGGCCCACTGTATTATTTTTAAATACAGATGTGATGGAGCCAAAAAAACAGAGTTGAACCACAGGCAGAATGTTGTGGGTTGGAAACTCTGGTCCTGGTGCCATTCTACTCCCAACTACACCCTATTTAAATAGAAAAAAATGACTTCCTTTTTCCATAATTAAAATAGCAAGCTGGGGAGGGCAGCAAGAAGAAATGTGTTGCTTGATCCTAAAAAACAAATGGGTTGCTGCCTCCCCCCTTCCCTGCCCCTTAACGGGCCAGAAATAGGGCTTCCCAGGCTGTTGGGTTGTGACTGACCCAGTTTGAGAACCTGTGGTCTAGAAGCTACTGTCTCTAGCAAGGTCAACTGTGGTCTTGACTCTGTGAATTAGGGAAGCTCTCAAGTCTCAGAAACACTGAGATGTATCTTGCCCTTAACGGGCCAGAAAAAGGGCTTCCCAGGCTGTTGGGTTGTGACTGACCCAGTTTGAGAACCTGTGGTCTAAAAGCTACTGTCTCTAGCAAGGTCAACTGCGGTCTTGACTCTGTGAATTAGGGAAGCTCTCAAGTCTCAGAAGCACTGAGATGTATCTTGATTAATAATCCCATAAATATTTAGCAGGACAAGAGTTTCAATTTTTTGCACCTGAGAAGCTAAGATTCTGATTTACATGCTTGGTATTCTTGAAGAGGACTTTGGTTGATTAATGAAATCTGATGTATTAATGGCAACTGCAGCCAGTTCTCTTTATATGCGAATTCACTATCTGCAAATTTGCTTATCTGAGGCAGAATTGACACCTATGTTTTATTATCCGCAATTCTGTTCTCGTTATCTGCAAATACTGTGCCAGTGCACTTGGGATGGGGGGATTCAGCGCAGCTATGAGCATGCAGGCAGGAAAGAGAGAGGTTGTGGGAGGAGAAGAGTGGCCTCCCTGTGAGCAAAAGGCAGCACCAGCACCATGTGGGGGGGGGGGAGAGGAAAAGACAGTATACCATATACTGCCAATGGGCGGGGGGGGGGTGGTTGTGATAATTTTCAAGTCATTACACTTCTCTTTTTTTACTAAGTTGTCCGATTGGGTCAATTTTTCATGTCCAACGGGCATGAAAACGAGAGAGTACCCTTATTAACTGGACAAAGGGGCACATTTTAAGCATGAGTTCTTTTATATTTAGCGGGAGGACAACTCTCCCTATTTATCTCAGCATAGCATCTTTACCATTTCCTCCTTGCTGGTGCCTTGCTTCTGCTCATTAAATTTTTAAATTATGAGCCTTCTGGTGGGGCTCCCATGGCAAGCAATGGGGAACCTTTATGTTGTGATTAAGAACTATCTGATGACATCCCCCCCCCATCCTCACTGTACATATTGGGAAGAATGGCTTGGTTAAAGTGCCTGGAATATTCAGGACATGGAGTTAAAATGTTATTTCCTGGGGCTGTAGCATTGGTGGGGGGGGGGGGGTTTCAACCAGAACTCACACATTTAAACTGGACACCAGGATACTGCCTTTCTTAGCCACAGGCTAAGTTCATAGACCAGGGGTTGGCAACCTGCGGCTCTAGAGCCGCATGTGGCTCTTTCAGCTGTCTGCTGCGGTGAAACTGGCAAAGGGGTTAAAAGGAGGCACCTGTGTTGGGAGGGTGGGCTGCTTCCCTCCGCCCCCTGAGCTCACTGCCCTCCTCTCCCTTCACCCCGACCTGCCCTGCATTGGTTTCCCTTTTCAATTTTGCCAGCTCTGCAGGCTTAAGCTCCCTGTTTTTCCCTTCCCCAACTCTCCAGCAGGCTCAGCCAATCAGCATCCAGCAGGCTCCTGGCTTTTTCTGTTGGAATGGCTCAGGGCCCTTCACTGGCTGACCACCAGCCTTCCTCCTCAGCCATTGCAAGCCCTTGCAGCCTGCCTTTCCCTGAGCAGGTCCCCACTCAGTGCAAGGAGAGGCTTTTCCTCCACAGCAGAGGAGACATCCTGTGTGTCTACTCAGTAGTAAGCCCCATTATAGTGGATGAAGCTTACTCCCAGGAAAGGGTGCCTGGGATGGCAGCCTTGGAGCGTGCTCAAGGCCAAGTGCAAGGACGGGTGAGTGGGAGCCCACACAGGTCTGTTCGAGAGCAAGCCCCCATGTAGTCCCTGGGCTACTCGCAGGAAGGTGTGGAGGGCTGTAGCCTCAGCCCCCTCCTGTGCAGGTCTACTCACAAGTAAGCTGTGGTCAGTGGGACTTCCTCCCAGGAAGGTGTAGAGGGCTGTAGCCTCAGCCTCCTCCTGTGCAGGTCTACTCACAAGTAAGCCCCGCTGTAGTCAGTGAGATTTCCTCCCAGGAAGGTGTGGAGGGCTGCAGCCTCAGCCCCCTCCTATGCAGCTCTACTCACAAGTAGTCAGTGAGGCTTCCTCCCAGGAAAGTGTGCAGAGGACTGCAACCTGAGAGCTCCAACC